>NC_048926.1:63311777-63352393 GCF_011077185.1 Oxyura jamaicensis
TTTTTATAATATGGGTGGGTAAAAAAAAAAAAAAAAAAAAACAAAAAAAAAAAAAGAAAGAAAAAAAAAAGCCTCTAGCTTTCTTTTCTCTCTCTTTCTTATTTTTTTTTCTTATTTTTCCTTTTTTTCATTTTTTTTTATTTTTAATTTATTCTTTCATGAGATTTGTGTGTGTGTTTTTATTCCAAAACATCTCTCTGTTGTGGTTAGGTTCCACGGGAGGGTTCCAGCTTGTAAAGGTTAACCGTGCAGAAATCAAGGCTTTGTGCATTTTTGCAAAGGTCACACTCATCAGTAGTTCCGGAAGGACTGCTGGGAAGGGCTATAGTAACTACCCAATGATTGAACTGTGGCTCCAGGTTTCATTTCCTTTAAGAATACTGTTACAATCACTGGTTGTGTCACTAAGAGATAAAGAGGCTGCTCAGTCACTTGAAATTCAATTTGTACGTTACTCAAATCTACCCCACCTCTTTCCTTCATGGTGCCTGGCAGCTGCTTGCTGGCACTCTGAATTTCAAATGCCTGAGCTGCAGGAAGCAGTTTAATAAATGTGATAGGTTTTGATTAATGTAACAGTCTGAAAATAGACAATGATGCAATGCGTATCTCAGCAAGAACCACAGACTCAGATCAAATTTGTGTGTGCTGAGGAAGGCTGCTGTGGCAGAGTTCACCCAAAGATGTATATTTATGGTAACACATTGAAGGTTCAAAAACTACCAATATATAAGATTTAGACCTGTAATCCAGTTATGTCTCTAAGCATCTACTACAGGTGACTACACAGTTATGAAGTTCAAGTCTAGATAAGTATGTGACATTGACCAAGCTCCAGCAAGGGCACTGTGCACCACAGAGCTCTGGTTTTATTTAGAAGAAGGAAATTATCTTTTATTTATTTATTTATTTATTTATTTTTCTTTGTTGTTAGAAATGTAAGCAATCACTTGCTGTGGAGAATACAAAACATTGAGATAAACATGTCAAGTTCAATTAGCAATTCACCAGCGTACAATGAGTTGCATGCTTTGACATTGTTTCACATAAACACTGTATGGTGCTTGCATTCATTCACTGTGGGTCTACGGATTTAATACTAAGAAACCTATTGTTTGCGAGTTCCTGCTCCCTCAAGCCCCAGAAAATCAGAATTGGCATTATGTTGCAATTCCTTTTCAGAAACTTGCAGAATCACTGTTTTCTACAAAAGTTTTCCGTCAAGGTTACTGTCTATTATGCCTTGCAAACAGAAATAGCTGAAGATGTCACTGAACATTATCACTACTTTCTTATTCCTAAGGAAAATATAACTTGTGTATACCTACTGGGAAGATATATGTTATGAATACTTTACACTTTTTCCTCGAGGTCTGGCCATTAGAGATGGCAGGAGGTTGAACCTGTTAGCTTTCTTCCAAAGTGGATGTCAGGTCTCAGTCTGGACAACATTCCCTTATTGGCAAATGTTTCTGATTAACCTTTCCTTGATTCCTTTTACAGAAACAGAGCTAGTCAAAGAACAGTTCTGTATTTCTCTACTTTTTGTGAAGAAATGCTTTATGGTATGAAATAGAAAACCTTGGATTTGTTTTTGTTTACGTTTTCACAATTTTGACAACTGATTATGCCCTCAGTGTTGCCTAACAAGATCTTATACAGGTTAAATTTATGTTTCATTAGCATGTCCAGAGAGAAAACTCTTGTGTACATGAATAATTCTGTGAAATTACATGAAACACCAATGAAATACTAGAATTAAAAATTATTAGAGAATGGTATGGAATCATTGTGTTCCTGTATATAGACGGTGGATGTTCATCTCACTAGTATAGGTGACTTGTATTAATCATTTGTTGTAATTGATTAATCACCATTTCTCTAAAGAAAAAGAGAGTGAGAGAAAGAGAGGATTTTAGTATTTCAGTGAATATGAGAAATTTGTATGAAAATCTGTACTGGAAATAACATTAACCAGCTGAATGAGTAGTGCATTAAAAATCGTGTTACGTGGATATTATATTTTAAACATCTTTCTGTGTTTATTTACCATTTTCTTAAAGTCAGATCTACTATGATGCTATATTTGATATGTTTATTTTTATGTTTGCTGTATTTCTGCTACCCATGTTTCTTCTCCCCCTAACAGCCCAAACCACTACCCATACAGTCCAGAGATAACTGTGGTGTCTTTAAAATTTAAAAACTGTCAAAACAACTAAATCAATAAAGTGTTAACTCTCTTATCAGTCATCTGAAATGAATAACAAACATTTTAAGTCAGCAGTTTGCAAACAAGCCATGGGCTAATACTTATTTGTATAAACTATTCAGCACAGATGCATAAAAGATATTTTGTAGAAATCAGGATTAGTTAACAAATGATCCACATAGAGAAAAAAAAAAAAAAAAAAAAAAAAAAATGTCATCAGACATTTCATTCACAATTAATAATTAAACCAGCTCTATTATGGATGTTGAGAAAATCAATATGATACGTTTTCTACTGGGTTTATTACGTACTTATTTTCAACAAAACTAGCTCATCAACCTATGTTGTTTTGAGGTGAGTCAAGTGATATAGATAAAAAGCAGAAAAGCAAAGCACTTCCAATCAAGATACTTTGACTTAAACTCCAGCTTCAGAGCTGACAAGGGTAAAATAAAAAGTGTAACTAGAAAGACTAACTTTACACTATTGAGATGTCTGTCCACATTCTTGCCTACCTCCACTGTCAGTGGCAACTGGTAGGCTCCTTTGGAGGCTGTTCAGAAATAGGAGCTCCCTTTCTCCTTCTCTGAAACAGTCTCTGGATTTCTATGAATTGTCTAGTGAAGAAACCTATCTATTGCCAGAGAGGAAACCAAGAAATTAGAGCAGTGTTTGAACAATCCTTCTGGAAACCTCAATAAAGTATGTAAAAATAGTAATTTTTAAAAGTTCCTGTTTGTATTTTAGTTTCCATATTATATATTCCTTTCCAGGTATTTCTTGGGAAATTTTCAGCTGGAAGGGTTCTTGAGGTTTCCCTCTTGAGAGAAAGCAATAAAAGACCTATTTTCATCTCATTTTGATGTACCTTTATTGTCAGTGTTACACACATTTCTTAAAGAAGTAAAACATGTTTCCCATGTTTTTGGAAAAACATGTTTTACCTATGAGTCTGTTTGGGAAAAGTAAGGGGAAAAAAACATTGCTATGGCCCACTTCTTAGAGCTAAGGAAGTAGTTGCATTCTCTTGGTTTCTAAAGAAGAACAGTAGGCATGCATAAAAAGAGATTTGATGAGGTTATGGGAGGTGGAAAAGAGAGTGGTATTCTTAACAGAATCACAGAAGAGTCTAGGTTGGAAGAGACCTCCAAGATCACCAAGTCCAACCTCTGACCTAACGCTAACAAATCTTCCACTAAACCATATCCCTAAGCTCTACATCTAAACGTCTTTTAAAGACCTCCAGGGATGGTGACTCAACCACTTCCCTGGGCAGCCCGTTCCAGCCTATTCTTGTTACTTTTGGAGGGACATTTTATCCGAAAGTGTAGGACAAGTCTATAGGACAAGGAGTAATGACTTTAAACTAAAAGTTGGTAGATAAGGAAAAAATTCTTTGCTCTAAGGGTGATGAGGCACTGTACCAGGTTGCCCAGAAAAGCTGTGGATTCCCCATCACTATGTGTTCAAGGCCAGATTGGATGGGGCTTTGAGCAACTGGTAGGAGTCCCTGCGCATTGGTGTTGGAGTTAGATGATCTTTAAGGCCCCTTCCAACTAAAACCATTCTATGAGTCTATGATTCTATGGGTTTATGATTCTATAATGTAAGAAAAGGATCAAGACCTCCCAGGTGGAGATGTGTTAACATCCACGCAGTTGAAACAGATATTTTTTTTTTTTTTTTTAATCTTTTATTTTGAGTGAAATGCAAGGATTGAGGACACATTCATCCTCCTCTCGGGAAATGCAGTATTTACTGGGAAAGGTAGTGAAAAATGTGCATGTGAATTTTATTTATAGGAATAATCTTAATGGATTTAAGAGACATTGCAATGGGAAACCTAGCAGGTTCTTGCAATGATGTCCGTGAATATAGAGAAAAAGCAGAAACTGAAATCACAATTTAGAAGTTAAAAAGAAAGGGAAGAGAAGTAACTGAGACACTACCAGCAATAGCCAAGGCATGATAAAAAGAGGGTGAATTGTTTCTCTTTGTCATGTAATGATTAGTTCATAGTTTTCTTGTTATATGAAGTCACAGCTGCAAGTTCAAGGATGTGAAGAGGTACTGGCATGGGAGTAGATGTCAGGCAACTGGAAGATGATGGCATAGGTTTGGTTGTTTTATGCCTCACTTGTTTGTTCACGTGTTATTTAAAACAAGCTCTTAAAAACAGCTTAGGCTACCTGATACTGTACTATTTGAGAAGGTCTCATCATTGTGCATATTGTGAGGTCAAATTTTGAATAATTACACACACCCAATTAAGTCAGGGAGCATAAAAGGGAACATTTATTTAATTTAGATGATTTTAAGGATTTTTAAATTTATTTTTCACATTGAGAAAGAGTGTTTATTCATACATATTGTAACATTTTATGTTTTGTAGTATGTGCTTTGAATTCAGTGAGATATATTATATTTTCACTTCATTGTGATAAAGTATCTCATTATGCAGTATCAAAATTTCTCAGATATTCACATTTAAAAATGAGTGTATTTAATCCAGTGTAACAGGCAGATGGAAAGCTCAGCTATTAATTTTATACTGCTGCTAAATTGGTATTGAATGGTTTGCTACCAGTTGAGTTCTGCATGATGTTTTTAGTGATATAAAACAGCTCTTCGCTTCAATATTTCAAAAGGCTTTGTTGTCTTTTGAAGAACTGTTGCTGGCATAACCCTTCTTTTGAAGCACTCCTATTGTTTTATTGTTGTTGTTGTTGTTCGTTTGTCTGTTTTTCCACTATAATTCTACCATGTATGTGGTCATGATAAATAAATATAAAGAATAATATATTCTTTATATATGTCCCTTAGATAACAATTTTCTGCAGCATGCCCTTTCTGTACTTCCCACAAAATTCCAGTTAATATTTCCTCCTTTTAAATTTTTAGCACTCAAGAAACAATAAAACCAGAGCTTTTTTTTTTTTTTTTTCCTTTCAACCACCAGAGCTGCTGTCTGCTCTTAGTATGCAGAATTCATTATCTTAATCTTGTTAATATTCTGAGGAACTGCTTTATATAGCAGCAGCTAAATGTTGATCTGTGAGTGTTATGTCTTAATACAAATGCCACCTGGTTCAGCTACATATATTTGTACAATTGCAATACTGTGAAAAATCTTAACTCAGTGTCAGTACATTAAATAACATCAGAGTACTACAGCAGGTCAGGGTCCTGTCTATTGTCACATACTAGCCACTGTTTATTACAGAATGTATCAGTTCTCTTGCATTTTTCTGTACAAATTATTTAACTGATTTTTATTCCAGATGAAAATATATAAATTTTCATTAAAAAAAAAAAAAAAGCATATTAAAGCATATTATAGCAGCACTAAGTGAATCATCTGCAAACACTTTTAAAATACTTGATTTATTTTCTGCAGTTGGAAGGCTGTAAATTATAAAAATATTTTTACTGACAAGAGTGAAATATAGCTCTTACATAACTATAAATATAACTACATCTCTCTAAGGAGTGTGTTTATATGTGCATGCATTTGTCATACCTGCAATTAAGAAGGTATCTATGTGTATGAATATCATCAAGAAATACTTGACCATATTTCCTTATTTAAGAATAAATAAATAAATAAATAAATTGACAAGCCAACACAGACTAAAACAAAACTCATCATAATAGAAGAAAATATTTCCTGGAGTGATTCATAGTCACACATACTTCTCTGAGACATTCATATATTTGGTGACATTGTGAAATGTCATTGAAGAAAAGGCATTTCTGTTTAGCCTTGAGCAAACATATACGTAGTAATAGAACTGTGAATATGCAAAGCTTTTTCTTCTTCCAGAAGGGATCTTTTTTTGCTATATACATAACTGAAGCTAAGCTTAGGCTAGTGAGGTTCTGCATGATAAAAACTTGGTTAGCAAACATGTTGAGCGATCGAATGACTTGAATAACAAAATCCCCAGCAGTGTGTTTCACAGCTAACTGCATTTGCACTCTGCAAGGAGATCAATGCTTCACCCTCATTGATTTTCTTCAGTTGCAGAACCAGGATTATTCACAATGTGAAACTGTATTCCCAGACACATTCAATCTGATTTCCTAGTCAGTGCTAAAAAGGCATAGTGTTGAACTGAAAACATAAGGTTAGAGAAGTGTAACATATCAAATTTGTACTTCTGGTAAGGCTGCATGTTAAACAGATGCATCATAATATATTCTGGGTGTGGTGTAATCTATTTTACAAAAACATCAGACCAGTGCCGAAAAAAGCCTCTTTTTATGTTTTAAAAAAAAAAAAAAAAAAAAAAAAAAGGCAGAGATGCCAAAGAGAGAAGCTGAAATACATATATTTAAATCTCACATCACTTTAAAACGTAGGATAGTGTGTCTCTGGCAGATTTGAGCTCCAGTGTAAACACACAAAAAAGAAGTATTTTTTTCCAAAAACTTCAGAGCAGGAATGTAGTACATCAGAACTTAAATAACCTTGTAATTTACAATGTATGCCAGTTTTCAAAAAGTAATAATTACAGTAAAATATATCAGTGGGAAATGACAGCTGACAGGAGCTTCATTCTGATCTGCAATTTCCCCTTGTTTGTAGCTTCATACACAAACCATGGGAATATCAAATGCAGTTCAGATGTAGTTCAGTTTGAATTACACACAGGAATGAACTAAATTAGCTCCGTTCAAGGTTTTCCTAAGTCATTTGTTGGCAGACATGAGCAAAAGCAGAGGTGGAGGGGAAAGAAAGAGCTGTGACATCTTGACAAAGGAAATTTCTTGTCTTCAGCTTCTGCCCTTCCAGATTTTGGAGAAGCAGATATTGGTCCTGGTAGTCACAAGCTGTCTATGAAAAGGGGGCGCATCTCTCAGAGAGACATGTTTGTCATTTATAAGCATTTATACAGATACTGAGCACTGTTTGCATTTCATAATTCAAAGTTACAGTCATTTCTTGCATTTATGCAAGAATTATGGATGATTACCCAGAGCTATTGCCCTGCTCCACACATGTGCACCCCTACATCAGGTTTCACTTCATGTACATATAACAAGTGGGTAATCAAAAGTTAATGTTACTGAAGCCAAAATACGAGGCCTGACTTATCACAAGTCAGTTTGCTGGTTGTTTTTGTTTGGTTGGTTGGTTTGTTTTATTCTAACTTTCAAATATTAACATACCAATTGGTTATGTAGAACCAGTCCTGAAGTAATTATAAACAACAACAACAACCAACCAACCAACCAATAAACCCTGAGCTCTGTGACGTAAGGTGTGCCATTCATTGCTCGTGAACTAGAGAGTGACAGCCAGTATACTGTAATATTTCTATAACCTGTTAATGATCTGAATAGATCTGATGAGAGCAAACTAGCTTTGAAGCAAAAATATTCTCTTAAACTCAAGGGAAAACATATATATTTTATTCTATCATTTCATTTATTCTAGCATATTGAGCAATCTGGTCTAGTGGAAGGTCTCCCTGTCCATGCAGGGGGCTTGAAATTAGATGTTCTTTAAGGTCCTTCCAACCCAAACCGTTCTATGATATACAGCAGTCTATACAAATTGTGACATTTGTATTTGTGATACATAAAGCTAGATATTTTTGTCAACATTAAATATTTGATCAGAAAATCACCTACAAGACTACTTAACCTTCATGAACCCAGAGTCACTGGCCTATGTCCTTAAATGCTTTTTGTTGAATAGGCACAGATATACGCAAGAATTTAAATACTTTTCAAAGAGGAAACCTTAGTTTTGATCCAAAACCCACTGAAACCACTATGAAAAGCATTCCACTGTTCCCTGTTTATCAAGCTCAGTATATCATTCCTGTAAAAACACTTTCAAAACGTGTTTCAAGGTGATTCCAATTCTGTGTTGAAGTTAGATGCTAAATCAATTTACTGAAAATTTTCTTGTTACTGAAAAAGTTACATTTTTAGGATTTGGCATACTTGATCTAAGTGATAGCCATCTGTATAAACATTGTAAAGTAATTTGATAAAAAGTTAGTAGGAAGATGCACACTGAAATCTAACACCACAGTTTAACCTCAAAACTATGCTAATAAGTAGGGTGATAGACATGAAACTCTAAATAATGGAGCTGTTATTCTAGCCCACCAGCCTGTCTCAGAGGACTTATAAGTGGATTTGCCACACCATGACTAAATATAGCTCTAGTCCAGTGTTGTGGATAGCCTAAAGTATCTTCTTGTGGTATAGTCCCACACTTAACAAATTAAATCAAGTTTATATGAAATTATCTTCTTCCAGTTAGAAAGGAGGTATATGTGTGTATTATTTTGATGATATTTATCTGAGTGCATACAAAACAGAAAAATCCTCCAGAAATAATCTGTCTGTAAAAAAAAAAAAAAGATACCAGCACAAGAATTTCAGTGTGTCTGCTAAAAATAAAAAACATCCTTTCAAGGAGGAAAAAATATACAGGAAAAATGTTAAATATCGTGAAATCACAAACACATTCATGTGCACATGCATTTATCTGACCTGAAATTGATTGTAATGCATAACATACTCCAGGATTTATCTGAACCCAGTTTAAGCTAGATGCATCTACAAGTACACTCAACAATGATGAGTTACTGTATTTCATTTCTCTTTACAACAACCACACTCTGCCAATAAAAAGTCAAATACTTTTGGTTCTTGGGTTGATTTTTTTTTAAAGTACTTGATGTTCCCCTTGAATCTGCTCTCAGTTACATCTCACTGAAGGGTCTGGTGCAGCAGTGGTTCTATAAATATAAATATAAGTTGAAAAAGCTGCTCCTGAAGCAGAATGCACAAATCTGATGTTAAGTGATTTTCACTCCACTCTATCTTGTTTATGCAGTATCCAGTCATGAAAGTGGATAAAAAATAAAATAAAAAAAAAAAATAAGGAAAAAAAAAATCTTTTTTTTGTGTACTGTGTCCAATTTTCTGTTGCCCTTTAACAGCAGAGAAATGTACAATTACAGTGTACTTGAAAAACACTCGAATGAACTCATCCCAGCTTACTGTATGTACAAAGTGATGCATTTTTAGATAAATTACTTTAGAATGAAGACAGACAAGCAGAAGATTGCATTGTGGTTTTATTTCTGATTACTAGCAGTTAACTTTCAATCCACTTTTATTTATTTATTTATTTATTTATTTTTTATTTATTTATTTATTTATTACATCTATCAAAAAAAAAAAAAAAAAAAAAACAGAGGACAAAAAGTCCTAAAGAAACCACACATCTTATTGTATTAAATATTAATATTAATAATAATAATGTTCTGATGTTCAGCTTTTATCATCCTCTCATACCTGTTATTACGTCATTTGTGTTGGGTAGTAACCTGATCTTCCAGTCATTCACAGCGTTAAAATCTCTTTGGTTTCTCTATGAAAATAGGGCTGCATGGTCCGTGCCTGGCATAATTCCAAGCTAAGCACAGTGAAAACCCTTGTCACAACCATGAGAGAGCTGAGTCCTAGATCAGCTGCAACAGCAGGTGTCTGCTTCGTGAAAGTTTCACTGTTCTTTGTTATTTATTTTATTTTCAGATTTCTTTTTTCCCATTTAAATAACAGACTGTATATGAAAGCCTTTTTAGTACTCAAAAGCCACTCAGGAGTGTGGTCCCATGACATGATTGTTAGGAACAACATTATTCTCCTCCTATCCACATTCTAGAAGAAAATTCCCTCCTCCTCTTTTTCCTCTGTGCTTGATTCCTCACCCTCTCCATTTAATCACGTCCTTCACTGTATTAATCCTCCCTGCTGTACCAAAGCTACATGACCAGCTACATGGTCTCTACCCTCTGTATTTTTCTTATTCTTTTACCCTTAACATTTCTTGACCGTCTTCTCAGAGGCACTACTACTACTGCATGTCCTTAACCCCTCCACACCCTCCACTTTCCTGTCCATTCTCCACATTTCCTGCACCTCATCTTTGTATTTTATTTTAGAGTTCATCTCCATGTCCTCCCAACACTAACGTCCCAAGTGTATGGTTTGCTTTGCATCCCCTTCTCAACAAATTCTCTTCAGATTCTTCTGGAAGGTCCATCAGATGTAGCAGGTGGCCATCTCTCCTAAAAGCAGTTCAGTTCTGGTGATAGGATGAAATACAGGGCACATTTAAAAGGACATACAGTGATCTTGAAAGGGACAACTCTATAGCTTCAGTTCCACTTACTGCAGGAGGGAACACCTCATCTGAGAGCAATCATGTGTTAAATAGCAGTAGATGGGAAGTGGTATAAGCACACTCTGAACTATTCAGTATCTTAAATCTCCCTTTGATATTAATTACTTTCATAGTTGGAACATATTTTCTATTTCACTATAAGAATAATGTGAGTGCTGTATGACAGTTTTTGTCATAAATGGCTGAGTATGTGTCTGCATTGCATGTGGTATACAGATCACTTAAAACGGGAAAGATTCTTGAGGCCAGATAATATGACATTCAGTCAGGTCATGGCTCCCAGGTAGCCCTAAGGAATAGTTGAAACACAGTTATATTTTCTCTGACTACACCTACCCCACAATTTCTTTAAATGAAATGTTCTTCATCTTGTGTGCTAGGGCTGGAGGCCTGACATTAAAGAGAGAGAGCATTCATTAATGCTCCCAAGATTAGCTCCAAACTGTTATGTATTGTTGTGCCACACAGTTTCATTTTTTATCTGATCAAAGTAGATGATGGAAGGAGCAGTTCTTACAGACAGCTGGTGGTCTAGAGATTTAAAGATACAAAACCAAAGTCTGTACTCAAAATATGAGCACAATTGCTTCAACTGCTCATTTCATTCATATATGCAACCACCTCAATTGCACTTGCACAGCAGGTGCAATTCACATGTACAGGATAAGAAAATAGGGGTCTAACAACCAAAATAATATCAGTTACTTGTATCCTGCTCTTTACATACCACACTAATGAAGAGAAGCTTCCATCTACACAAAATGTCTTTGGCTGAAGCCACTTTCTTCATTCTGTCTTCATTCTGTCCATTTAGCCTTTTTTTCATAGCACTGATAGAAAATGTTAACTATCAGATAGTGCCAAAACTTAATGTTCATGAATTACAACCCAATTTACAACTTAAATTTGCAATCAGTGATGTACTGGTGTTACAAATACAGTTTGAAAAGACATAGGGAGTTCTACTGGTGACTTCCAGTCCTAGGAATTATATGAGGAAAGTCTAAAGCATATGGTAATCGTAAGGATCTTTGGTTGTAGTGCCATTTAAATCAAACAACATCCTCATTAGCATCCAGGAAACAGAGCTGTTCTTTAATGTTTAACAATGCACCACATACTGAATGAAAAGTCATTATGTCCCACATGAAAATGGTTCCTTTCACTTATTTATTTAGCTCAGTATACAGCTAAACATACTAGGGTGAATGAGAGAAGACTTTAAAATTCATGTAATAATCATACATATTAAATGACAGTAAAAACCTCAGATTCTTTTATCCTACAATTTTCAGTAGCATTAATCATTATCTTATTTAGTGTTGCAGTGTATTTAAATCCCAATTCTAATGTATTTGGCCTTATATTTCTACCATTCCAAAATGCACTGCAGAGCTTTCACAAGCCTAATATACCCTAAGAAAAACTGGGCATAGAAGTGGTGATGCTGGATAAATAAATTATATTTATTAGTTTATTAGTTTATTGCTTTCTTTCTTTTTTATTTTTTTATTTCTTCTTCTTCTTCTTTAAATCAATATTGGTTCTAGGTGGCAGCAAAAATTTGCACTGTATTTGAGTTAATGCAGTAAATTTAACTTACAGGAATCTGTCTGCATTTCTTTACAGATGCCTGCTTGCAACTTCAGCGGTCACAGAGCAAGAATTGGAACAAAACATGAAAACACCACGTAGCCCATAATTCAAATTCCTGTAAGTGGTGGACTTTCCAATAAAATCTAGACACTTGAGAGGTATGGAAACTGCTGTGTCTCAATAAAGTTGATTGAGTGCCCTCACCCCATTTATATAGCACTGGTCACACTGGTCAGGGGCAGGGGAAGAGCAAGGGGGGGAAGAAAGAGACGAAACATATTAAATAATAATAATGTAAAGACTTAATTGTTAGGTCTCCAGATTTAATGTTGTTGAATTCTCAAGAAGTCTGCACAGCTCATCATACTGTATACAATTAAAGGCACTACTAAAAGTAGTGAACAAATAATGTACTGGACCAAAATAGAGTGGTTGATTGATTTGATATGCGACTGAAGGCTCCTCTTTTCTGCAATCAATAATATAAACCTTTTCACTTTCTTGCCTCTCCTGCAGCTCCCTAATATTGCCTCTCTGTTGGGTGTTGCACTGTTCTGGGAAAAGTTGCCCATTGTAGTGTTTTGAGATGACTGTTCTCTAGGACCTTGACCCTGTGAATAATTGCTACCAATTTTAGTGCTAGACTGCATGCAATGACTCTTCACAGAAAACCCAATTCATTCAAACTATTATGATCTGACTTTTAATTTTCCTTTACATGACATCAGGAATTCTGCACCTCACATTATGACAAACCTGTATAGCAGAAGTCTGTGTTTTGTGCTATGCATTGAGACAGATAAAAATCCTGAGGGATTGCTTGAATGTTGCCTGAAAGCAACATTAAAGGAAAATCTTCAGTTGTACTGAAAAAAAGTCCTAAACCTGTGCAGTGATTTAAGATTTGCCTTTTCAGTACAGTTATTTATCTGTCTCTTAACAGAACAATGAAATTGCTGGAGATTATAGAGGAACGGAAAGGAAAGGGGCCCTTCTGGATGCTGGAAACTGCTGAAAGGCAGAATGAACTTTGAGAATGTGAATTAAAACAGAGACTTGTGTGGGCCAAGTGAAGATTTATGGGAGAAGGCAATGCAACACTTTCCTGTGATGTTTGAGCTCTTCCCAGAAATACTGTTTCTTGGGTAACCACAAAAGTGAAGAAGAAGGTTAAAAAAAAAAAAAAGAGAGAGAGAGAGAGAGAGAGAGAGAGAGAAAGAATTTGAGAAGCTGGAAAGTGTTAGAAAAGGTGGATTCAGTACATGATTTGTGGGGCTGCACAATTGGATGAGCTGAGCAGTCTCCAGATCAAATTACAGCTAAGAATTTGACATGGGGCTTTTTTGGTGTTGATGTTGAGGAAGGAAAGTAGTTATCAGTCATGTATACCTTCACCAAGGCTTGCTATCAGGAAACAAACAAACAAACAGACAAACAAAACCACCTACTTTATATTTTAAACTTTGTCATCCACATCACATGAAAAATACATTATCTTGTAACAACCATCTTTTTCTGCATAGTTATTCAGATACTTGGCTGTAGCAAAAACAAACAAAAACCAAACAAGATATTTTGAAATTCTTGCTCTAAAGGTGAGCTGGAAGAAATGATTCTGTGGCTTTGGCAAAGCTGAAATTTTAAGCTGCTTTCAGGTAAAGTTAGAAAATGGAGTGTTCCCATTTACTAGAGCTCACCTCTCAACTTCAGAAAAAAAGGAACATACTGTGACATAGTGAACATTTTGATCTCTGAGGACTTTCTTCAAATTTCAGAAAATAACAGTGACCTCTTTGGATCTTTAAACTACAGCCTGGATAGAATGAAATGAACATGGAGTTGAATTTAATTTCTGATCTTTGTCCAGTCAATCTCAACATTTTAACCTTATCACTGTAGTTGAGACATCTGAGGAAAAATGTCTAGGGAAAGCTCCCATGTGGTGACTCTGCACTGGCAATTTTTGTGCCCTTGCAATCATCTGGGTCTCACAGCTCAGCTCATGGCAGAATATTATTTAGAGAAGAGTTTCAATGCAGTTTTCTATGTTTGCTTCTTCCATTTCCTTCATAACATATGCAAGCCTGGCATGTTTTCCTCTATGAACTCTCCTCAGCACCACTCACCTTGCTCTTCAAGGAAAAAGCATCATTAAGCGAACTTTCTAATTTCCATGTACATTCTCTGGACATTCCTCAGTTTTCTTTGGTATACTTTGCTATACCTTTTCGTACATGCTTCTTCAGTGGTAAGTGTCTGGAGACATTATTTATAGATTCTTCAGCATTTATTTCCACACCTGATTGCTTTCATGACTTTTCTGGTCATTACTAATCAATAACACCTCTGAAATGACAGATGGCAAAACTAGGTTAGATACCTAGCTTCTGACAGGAGCTTCTTTATCTGGAGAGAGGAAGTCTCCTTAGTGTGAATCCCACAAAAATGCTTAATTCATCCCTTATTTTCCAGGATAATATTTTATTTACTGTGAACCGAGCTGAAATGTGTTTTAAAATGACATTCACTTAGACCTGTTTGCAGCAAGCACTGCTTTTTCCTTCAACACAAAAGTCCTCTTCTCCTGTTATTGCCAATTCTCTTTTGAATTTGCTGGTTTTACTCTCAGGGTCTCTTGGTAGGTTATGAGAGATGGTTTGCATTTATGTTTTTAGTTTTGCATTTCATTGAAAGTTTTGGATATTTGTAACGAAAGCCTTAAAATTAAAGAGCTGTGGCTTGGCAGCACTGGAAATGCTGCTCATTGAACTCTCTGAGCAATTCTGAAAACATCTCTGCCGAAAAATGAAACAAGGTTTATGTGACCGTGTTACAACATTTGGAAGAAAGTACTAATAGTATGAATGGTTTATATTACTTTGCATAACTGGCATCACAACCTTTGTTTAACATTCAAGTAAGATTAGGCAGATAAAGAAGGAAGGCAAGAGAGGAAAACTTAAGCAAGCTATGGTTAAGGCAGACTAAAGGTCAAAATTGGAATATTAAATAAATCTTACATGGTTTTATAAACCTTAATTTATTGTCTATGTGCAACTGACATTTTCGCTCTTGGTTTAATACCAAGCACTTCAAAGTATTCTTGTAGAAGAATAGTCGATAACCCTCTTACACAGTATAATTGGAATTCTGCATGTTAGAACATTTGGTTTCTGAAAGATTTTTGTAAATGTTAATAGCTGTCTTTTAAAATGGTGTAAGTGTGAAATGCTATGAAAAGCAAAGGTTTAAATGTCACTGTGTCTATAATTTTCATATTGTAAAAACCAAATAAGTTTTCTGGAATGAAAAACCAAAAGACCTGCTGCAAGTTTGAAGATATAAGCTAGCTCATTATTATTTTTTTGAAATTGATATGACAGACACATTTGGTAAAACTGTATGAGGTTTAGGCTAAAGTGTATAGGTGAACATTTAGGTGTCTGGCAATGTTATTAATGAAAGTCTTTCTGTCTGCTGGTACCCATGATATGAGTACAAATAATTCATGGCAATAAAAAGATTTACCTGGAGAACCTTCTAGAGTCTCATCAGAAGTATTCTCCTTTTAGGGACTTGCTTGCACTCCAACTGAAAAGCTACTTATATTTATGTGGTGGAGCATTATGATTTCCATCTACTAACAGTGGGCTGTGGTACATCAGCGGGGAGACTTCTGTTGTTTTCTGAGAAGGGAGGTTGTGCCTAACTGGAACAGAAAACATGGATGTTTTAAGATATATCATATAGAGCTTTTCCATTCACTTGGGTGAGGAGTGGAGCTCTGAATTTTAGATTACTGAGATTTGTAAAAGCCTTTTCATAGCCTAACACTCTGTATTCTTTATTAATAAAGTCAATAGCACAGTAACTACAATGCCACAAAAAAAAAAAAAAAAAAAAAAAAGAGAGAGGGAGAGAGAGAGAGAGAGAGAGAAATGGTTATTTATGACTTCTTTATCCTGCTGTACTTAAATATATTTCAAGAATTAAGAGGTAGCTCAAGACAACCACAGTCTCAGCACTTTTTTCAGCTTACCACTCAGCCTGCCTAAATCAAAAGGACAAAAACATTTAGGAGAGGGGAAAAAAATAATGATAAAGAGAAGGTAACATAAACAAAAAACATGCCAAGAATGCCTTATCCTCACATGTAGTTTTTAGGAAGCCAAAACAGTCTTTCCCTCATGTACTGTAATAGTAAGGATTTACTTCAAGCAAAACAAGATAAGATAATCTTTGTGAGCTAAAGGAAAGTGTTCTTTAAAGTCTCATTGCAAAGTCTGTGATCCCTCATTCCCTAAGCAGTAAACTTATTTACAAGCTATTTATTAAAACAGTGTGTCAAAATTTTCCACAATTTTAGCATTTATTTAGCATCCTGAAAACAAAAAAAAACAAACAAGCAAACAAAAAAAAACAGAGGCAGAGACCACATCCTACAGCAATCAGCAATAAGGGCCAGGAACCCACCTACAGAAGGGACTCTTGCAATCTGTAGTTTATCCTGCTATTGTAGCAGCAAAACTCCAGCAGCTAGAGTTGCTGGAGTTCACTAAGAGCCACCACACCAGAGAATAGGATGTGAAGCACTGCAATGACTTTGATCATACTATGTGGGTCTCAGGTCTGAAAAGTCTAGTGTCGTGGGGAAAGTGTGAGAGTGCAAGAGCAGATAAAAAGGAAAAGAAGGATAGTGCAGGTAGAGATCAGCAACACCATGAAGGGTTGGACAAAGAAGTGTGTTCTGAAAAACCGGATCTAAGGGAGCATCATAAAACCTACAACAGGTAGGAAGAATGGATGTATTGACAGTCTTGTCTGTTGTTGCTGACTGCCATGTTGCCTCTATGCAACACTAGAGTCTAGATCTACTTATTTTTCCTTTTTTTTTTTTTTCTTTTTCTTTTTTTTTTTCTGTTCTTCTCATTGCTCTAGAAGCTATATATATGCTACAAACAGCACAAGGAGAAAAGAGGTTATACTTTTGCAATTAGAAGAGTGAAACATAGTCAGACAGAAACTGATCATGGATATATTAATGAAAGCTTTTGTTTGGTCAGTAAGAGAAAATCTGAGGGTTTTGTTTTTCCATCAAAAAACATGGCAAAGAGACAAAGAGATCTTGACAAATCGTGGGGGTGGACAATCCCCAACAGCATGAAGTGTAACAAGAGCAAGTGCCAGATTTGGCACCAGGGATGGTGCAGCCCTGGCTCTACATACAGACTGGGGGACAGGAGTCTTGAGAACAGCCCCAAGGAAAGGGATATGGGGTTCTGGTTGACAGCAAGTTGACCATAAGCCAGCAGCGTGCCATGGCACCCAGGAGGCCGCTGTACCCTGGGGTGCATCAGGCCCAGCACTGCCAGCTGGTCAGGGGAAGGGATTGTCCTGCTCTGCTGAGCGACGCTGCGGCCTCACCTCGAGCACTGTGTACATGTTTGGGCATATTAAAAAAAAAAAAAAAAAAAAAAAAAAAAAAAAAGGATATAAAGCTGTTAGTGTTCAAAGGAGGGCTATGAAGCTAGTGAAGGGTCTAGAGGGGAAGACATACAAGAAGCAGCAGAGGTCAATTGGTTTGTTCAGCCCAGAGCAGAGCAGGCTGAGGGGGGGCCTCATGGCAGCCTGCAGCTCCCTCACGAGGGGAGCGGCGGGGCAGGTGCTGAGCTCTGCTCTCTGGGGACAGCGACAGGACCCGAGGGAACGGCATGGAACTGGGATAGGAGAGGGTCAGGATGGGTTAGGGAAAGGTTCTGCACCCAGAGGGTGGTCAGGATATGGGACAGGCTCCCCAGGGCAGTGGTCACAGCACCAAGCCTGCTGGCGTTCAAAAAGCATTTGGACAATGCTCTCAGACACCAAGTCTGGTTTTTGAGTGGTTCTGTGTGGAGCCAGGAGTTGGACTCAAGGATCCTTGTGTGTCCCTTCCAACTCAGGATGTTCTGTGATACTATGATTCTGTGACTTTCTGTTATTACCTGTTTTGTTTGCTTGTTAGTTTCTGTTAATGGTTAAAGTGACTTAAGGAATATTTAGTTTTGTTTTACAGGAAAAACGGGTTAAGTACTCCTACTCTGTGCTAATATAATCATCTCAGGAATCTGCAGCATTTGAAAATATTTTGTCACACATCTTGAAAACCAAGCCACTTAACTTACAATGGTCCATTTTCTCTTTAAGAATTAATATACATATGTGTATATATATACATATATATATTATATCAGCAACAGGAAAGACAGCTGCTTATGTCAACTTCCTTATTTACAATAACTATGGAAACCTTAATCACCTGTGCAGTCCAGCAGGCTAATGTGAACATACAGTAAATTGTAGCTGAAGTATATCGTGTTAGAAAACATTTGTTCATTTCACATCCCAAATGATTTTATGCATGATTTTATGATGGTATTTATCAATCTTCATATTTTATGCCTTTTTTTTTTCCAATTTCCATTTTTTCAGTAAAAGGAAATCATCAAGTGACCTTGAAATCTGCACTGGCATTTTCCTAGCAGAGAAAGAAGCTCTCTTTTCTCATTTGCAAAAATGAATAACAATTTGATCATTCTTATAACTTCTAAAAGGTTAATTATGCTCTCTCCATGAGCTCTGAATAAAAACCTGCTTTATCTCTGCCCAAATGAAACCCACAGGGCTCCCATTCCCTCTAACTCTGCCTGGAGACCAAATCCTGCAAGCTGTCAATTAACTCCTATCAGCTCGTAGATCTGTGTGAGCTGTAGATGATTTTCTCATCCGAAAACTATGACAGCTCTCTCATTTGCCAGGGCTGTTGGGTGACTTTAAAACATTCGCAGCAGGAAAGTGTTATCTGGCTTTGGGTTTGGTGGAGAGAAAAAGAAAGAGTGAGAAAGCGAGAGGCAGAAAGGTCCTGGGTTAGAGAGAGTTCATTTTGAGCTCTAAGATTTCTGTCTGGTTGCAAAACCCCACTTGAACTTGAGTTGCATGTTTCAAACAATAATAGAAACTGAACATGGTTATGTACTTCAGAGATATTTCCTTGGGTGAATTCTTTTTTAACATTACTGCATACTAACAGGCAACCATAGAGGAGATGATACCTGTAAACTACAGAACTGGTAAAACAGTAACAACAACATAAAATATTTAGTCTACTGGTATCATTTCCTGGTTGAAAAAAAAAATAGCTTTTTAATTTGTAAATCAGAATAGTTATCTGAAAGGGAATGACTGAGAGCCCATAAAAGTATTATTTCACTTCCCTTGTGAGATAAATAATGATGTTTCCAAATGGAATAAGTGGAAGTAAAGAATTGCACTGAGAACCTAGTGATCCCTGTTTGTTTTATTTTTATAGTTCAAGGTCAGCTCTTGAGAAGTCAGATCCAATAACTTGTAAAAAACCTAGGGGAACTGGTACTGATGGCTCTGAATGTGTTAGAAACTGGAGTTAAAGTAATTAATTTTAGGACTATTATAAATTGATGGTGATACTTTTTACATATACATGGGACTCAGGAATCTGGGTTCAGCTCATGGCTATGCTTCGACCTTTGGAAAACTGCTCATTCTGCTTGTATGCTGTTTCTCTGTCAGCTGTAAATTTTGATGCCTACTTTTCCACCCAGCCAAAGTAACATCTTAGGCTCATGACAGTTTTCATTCCTAGAAAGACATGTCATTTAATTTTCAATGGAAAAATAATAATAATAATAATAATAAATTTACAGAACACTATTGAAAATAAAAAGATTGATTAGTCTATTATATTCTTCTGTTACATAAATTTAAGGTGCAAGCTCTGTAGGACAGGAACAATGAGACTTTATCTTGTTGGAAGTATTTTGGAAGTATTTATATGCCACTCAAAAAGAAAACTACTATGTTTATTACTCTTACGCTTAAGAAAACCACATTTGTCAGTTACCTTTAAAAGTTCTTTATGTAGCTCCACATTTATAAGATGTGAGTATACACGATATTCTTCCTTCTCCTCTCTTTCTTGTGTTTCATGATTTGCCAAAGCTGTCACCAGGTAAATTGTTCTCAGCATTACAGTCAGTTGACTAAGCTCAGCATGGGGCAGGATGGATTTTCTGCAGTAAGTATGAGTTGTATTAGACTTTTGCTCTGAAAGCAATGGGAAAGTCCCACTGTTTTCAAGTGAGCCAGGATTTCATGTCACAGTTATTAACATTGATAAATGACAGATTCTTGGACAACTTACAACTTTGGAAAATCAGACTCTACTGAGTAGTGGAGAAGGTCAAATAATGTTTAAATAAAGGTGAACTAAAAGTTAACAACACTCAGAATAACTTTTGCAAGCACATGTACCCACAGAGCAATCTGATTATGTGGTACCTGACTTTTGGCAAGTTACATGATTCCATTTTAGCTTTACAGCTCATCATATAACCACTCTGACTTTTTCAGCTGTAATATAATTTGAAATGTAGAATAAAATTACTTTTTTTTTTTTTTTTTGAAAAGACAGAAACAGACAGCAATGTTATGTTCTAAAGCATCTCTATGAGACTTTATTTCCTTTTCATTAAGCAGTAGAAAAAAACAGTTATCATGGTTATCATGGAGTATATGTTGTTTATACAGCAATATTCTGCCACTTCTTTAAAAGGACCTAATGAAAGCTGAAAAATTGCTATGATTTAATTAAATTTTAAATATACTAAGAAGCTTTAATGAAAAGTTTTAAACATCTTAATTAGGCTATCAAGATTACCTAACACAGAGAGAAATGGAAATCCTACCAGGCAGTAAGTAATCTGAACAGCTAAAATACATTTGAAATATTCAAGCATTATCTGATTTAATTGCTAAGAAGTAACTTGAGGAATAATCATCTTAAGATTGCCTGTGGAAACATCTAGTTTTAAATTTTCAGAGAAATAAGCACAAAGCAGACATCTAGGTACCTGTGTCAGAATATGCATCCAGTGACTGGAGTCTAGGACGTAAAAGATTTGAGCATTTAGTAAACCTTCAGACTTTTTATTTTCCCACTTGTTAGTCTGTGTATGAGATCTAGTTTCTAGTCTTGCTTCTTCTCAGGTACTTTCCTGAAGGCCTTGTGTTTCCTTTTTCAGTCTTTAGTCATCTGCCTTTCTGTCAGTGTTTCTCCAGCCGCAATATATTTTCTCTTGGTTATTTGCTTTGAGGTAAAAATTGTTTGTTTTTTATTCACAGTAATGAAACCTCAGAAGGATCAATGACATAAAAGCTAGTCTTGTAATTAATACACTAGAATAGTGACAGGAAAAAATGGAAGAATGTGTGAAAAACATCAAAAACTTCAATGAGGTTAAGTGATTGCAAAGCTTAATCTGCCAGAAGCAGATGGGTCATCGCTGTAGGTGCAGCTAATCCATCAGTGATGTGTCTGGAAACTCATATTTCTTGCTGACTTCTGCATCTAAGAATTCCCCCAATTACAGATGGACTGGTGATGCCCTGGAGCTCCTAATGTGCTGCTTTTGGGTGGGAAGACATTGACAGCCCATGTCTGGGCAGGGCAGCCATATCTTCCACTCAGCACTCAGGATGGCTGGTGGGTTGAGCTGGCATTTCTAGGACATTTGTACCCTGAGGACATTTTTCCAGTTTTAAATGCAGATGAAGTGTTTTGGCAAAGAAGTTTTGAAAAAGTTTACCAGCCAAAAGTGATGTCAACCTACTACATTCCTTGTCCTGTGAAATCAGCATTTTCATCTGCATTTACCCTGGAAGGTGGGGCAGAATTTGGAAATAACATCTTCTATTCAAAGTTTGCTGTAACAGGAGATATAGCGCATCTGCAAAGCTGTGTGCTTTACACACCCACCAGGTGCAAACAAGCACTTGTACTAGCACGTTTCAAATGTTTACCAATATTTGCCAGCTCAGTGCTCTTAACTATGTGCCAATGCAAAACCACCCTTAATGCTGAATTTAAAATTGCTGGAGTGTATTTAATGCTTTATTTTTCATTTGCATACCATTTTTTGAATGCAAAGTAGGAACAGAAAAACCCCTTTCAACATTTTTGCAGGTGCTCATATAACAGAATGCCAGTAAGTTCACTCAACTCTTCTGCCAATGGCAAACTATTTTCACACATTTTTGTTTCTTCCTTTTTTAAATTTTTATTTATTTATTTATTTTCCCTTTGGTCCAAAGGCACTCTGATTTCCAGATGATGTTTTATGTAGTGGTCCATGTTTCTAATAAATAGCTAGATTTGTGGAACATATTAAGGATGTAATCAGCTTGGTATTTGGATTACGATTCTATCCAGCTCCCATTATAATCAGGATAAAGATTCCCTCTGATTTCAATGAGAGTTGGATCAGACCAGGAGCACTTTTTATTTTAAAGCAATGTTAAGTGATGCTGTTCAATGACATTGTTTCCAAGACACCAGCGATTGTTCACTGACCCAGATGTGAACTTGTGTTTTTTCTGTCTCTGTTTATAGACACCCTTTCTCTGTCATGCTTATCTACCCTACTTACAGAGACCTATTTGACTTGCTGAGAAGTTGCAATGGTCAAAATTAGAATGCCTGCAGAAAACCGTTTATAGCAGAGTCTGTCAAAAATACCATGAAATAGACACAAAAATAATACTTACATAGATCAGGGACCTCTATTTTACCATTCTTCCTTCTGTGCCATTACTCAGCTGTAGGAAAGGAGATTAGTACTAGAAAAAAAAAAAAAAAAAAAAAAAAAAAAAAAAAAAAAAGGCAGCTCATTTAGTAATCCCTAGACACTGGAATGGAAAGAAGCCGTTCTTATAACCCCAGTATTTCCACCTGACAAGGTGACAAGGTAAGGTGATAGGTTTCACAAAATGCAGGGCCTTTAACCAAATGCCTTCCTATATTTGTGAGCAAGGCTCAATCCTGAAAGACTCAGAGTCCCTTTCACCTAACAAAGGAATCCAAAGGTTTTGTTTGATTGGTTTGGTTTTGGTTTGTTACTCTTTGGTGGTAGTGGTGTTTTTCTGGGTTTTTGTTTGTTTGTTTTTCAGGCAGACAAAGACTACAAAAGCCAGAAAGAAAAGACAAAAAAAGAAAGAGGTATATTCTTATCCACAGTCCACTTCAGATGTAGTGATCATGAATATAATTAATGTTGACTTTTGGCAGCACAGAATTTCTGGAGACAAGTGGGTTCTGCATGAAATTTCTGTTATTCATATAAACATTGCTAATATGTCACAACAAAGCTGTGTGATGTTTCAAACTTTCAGTGTTAATTGTGTTTGCAACTGGGTGCTAGACCTGTAAAAAATATTGTGTGTACAGAGATTTTAAAGTAAAGACTTCAGTTAAATTACCTTACATATGCAAATGAGTATATGATTTTTCTTCTCTGTTACTTATGGTATATATGTTCAAAATAGTTAGGGACAAATATCCTAAAGCTCTCCAAAATTTTTTAGTTCAGAGAAAACAATACTTCCCATTTCCTTTTTCATGGTACAACTATTTTTATGTAATCTATGAGCTTTCTAACTAAATGAAAACTGGAAAAAAAAAAATACAGACAGAGCTCACTACCAAATAAGTCATTTTCAGTCTAAGCTTGGCACAGGATGTACATTTTACAAAGAATTATATAATAGACAAATTAAAAAGAAACAAACAAAAACCTCACTAGTAACAAAAGAAGTTTTATCAACTTCAAGACCTGTTTTATTTTCAAAAGACTAGAAAAACTTACTATCATTGTGGTTCAAAGCAGAGATATGCCTTGAATTTTTGAAATGTTTTGTGTTCATTTGCGACTACCATTCTATGATGCAAGATCTTCTATATCCTCCATCACTGCCTCTAGAATGACAGTGTGAATCAATTTGGCAAACATCGTCACAGAATAAATGTTGGTGAACATTTAGAGCTTAGAGATTTTGTCAAATTTTAAACCAGACCAGTATACCTACCGCTGTTATTGTTCTTGAAATGTATTGAGGAACATTTCTTTCTGACTGTGTTCTGTGACAATTCTATAAAATTACCAGACTTAACCAAAATATATTTACTGAAGAGATATATTTTAAAACATGGCTGAACAAATAATTAAAGTGGTGCATCTGGGTATTAATCTTCAGTACAACAAGAACCTGAGGAGAGGTGTAGACAAAGATATGACACTCTCATACATTTGATCTGCCTTTATATTACAGCTTTTTTACAAATGTCAAATCACACCTGTATTAGTAGCTTATGTATGTGGCTGACTTGGGAATATAAAAACTGCAAAATGTAAAAATAAACCTGGTTATTGTCCTAGTGCTCTCACTGAGACAGAAACCTGTGCATTAAGAAACTACAAGCTTGGAGGTAGATGAGAGCTTTTGGATTTCACAGATATGTGTCCCACATGCATTCCATTTTCTGTATAGAAGTATTTAAATATGTAAATATCAACATAAAGGACTTCAGGAAAACATTTAAAGGGAAACACCCCTCATCCCGCCCCCCCTTATCCCCCCCCACCCCAAAAAAAAGGTAATTTTTGCCCCGAAGTACAGCAGAATGATGACTTTTCAACAAGCGTGTTGGTAGATTCTTTGCTGAAGCACTCAGTGCTTGAAGTACTTCTTCAGTTGGCTTGGTGATGGCAGCAGATTAATATCTGACTTTCTTGGCCTGTTTTAGTGCTGAATTGATTCTACTTTGTGTGATGCTTGAACAGCTCTGCTGCCTGGTGAGTACATGAGTATCCAGCTCCCATTTCTGTCCAGACTGTGGGGAGAGGGAAAATTTAGAAAGCTATAGTGCTCTATTTTCATGCTCCGTAAAGTCTACTGCAGAGAGAGTCCTAACAATTTCATATCACAACCATTACAGCTTCAATGGTCTTTCCCTTTTTATATATAGTGTAAAGCATTTGAATACATTGGAGTTGCATTTCCCTTGTTCACCGGTATGGTATTCTGTTTGTTGAAACATTGGTCACTGACCGCAGAAAGTACTTTTCCCCTCTCCTGGAAAATATCTAGATTATTTTACTGCAAAACATTCCTCTTGCCCATCAGATATGTATTAACACACTTCTAGGCAGCTACAGAATGAAATGCAAAGTTTGATATGACACAGAGCTGTCTGGAAGGTTTTTAGCCAGAAAATGCAATCATAGATTTCCATAGCAACTTTCCTGCACTAAAGCTCTTCCATATATGAAAATATCATCTTTAAAGAATAGGCAGGTATACATTATTTTTAGACTAGGACAACGATGAGAATGCTGGAGATGCAACATAGCGTCTTGGGAATTTTTCTGTGTAGGCAAGAATAAAATGTTACTCAGTGTTGTGCAACTGGACATAGGCTGTATTTTGTGCTCTGAAGAAAATTGATTGCAGTCTTTTGAGTACATTTACAATAACATGTGCTGGCAAAACCATTAATTTGATTGTCCTTAATGAATATTGTGCAAAAAAATCTCTGTTTGCAATGACTGTGAACAACACATCTCACTAAATTACTGTGTTGTAAGTAATACCATTAAAAGCAAATTTTAATGGTTATTTCTGAGCAGCTCTAAGGGAACATTGGCAGTCATATTGCTTCTTCACAGGACCTAGATGGTTTGAATGAAACACTCAGAGAGACTTTGCAGCTGTGGAGGATAGGCTACTGAATTTAAATTATCTGGCACAATCATTAGAATTCCTGAAAATGTTCAGAAGTCATTGCACACAGATATTTTCAGATTACCCATTGAATATAGGAGGATTGGCAATAAAGAAAGAGATGGATATGAAAAGCCTGCCAGACAGCCTTTCTCTGTGACAATAACCCAACCAGTTCTGGAGTTGCTAACTATTTTTTACTGCTATTTGGCAGTTACAGCTTCAAGAGAAATGACCAGCCTGTACTAAGGAAGGCAAACCATTGTTGCGTTCATGACCTTACAGCAAACATCCTTCATATTCAAACTCGACTGACTGACATGCAGATTTGTTTCATAAACAAAAAGTAGTGTTTTCTCTCTAAACAATTCATTGTGAGCAATTTGTCATTGCAAACAGCTTCTGGCAGTTGACCAATTCTTTTCAGAGAATCTTTCTTTAAACCAACTGGCCATTAAAATCTTTCTTCCCAACAATGGTGCTGATTCATTCTTAATGAGTAATTTGCTTAGATTACTGCACTTGCTGGATGAGATGGTATGACATTTATGTGTCATAAATAAAAATGTTAACACTAGATTGTCATTTAATTTTCTTTCTCCTGATCTAACTATTTCTGGATTATTTTTTAATTTTTTATCATTCATGGGCAACATCTGAAGCCATACCACTTTTTAAGGCCAGAGGAAATGATTTGACTGAAGTTATTGATTCGACCTTATATATGCATGCATGTTCTAGGCCATTATTTTTCTTTCTTTGTGTAGAGGGAAAAAAATAGGAAGAAAAAAAAAAAAAAAAAAGTCTACGATAGTGGAGAATAATCAAGATGTAAAACTACTGTAAATCTAGAGAAACAAAATGCCAGAATCACAATAAATATAACATATGTTTGAAAACAGGTAAATAGAGATTAACAGTCTATTCAAATCATATTTGAGCAATGTGACATTTATTAACGTCTAGCTGGAACATTATACAGAAGGATAAAATATTCTTAAATATGATAAGATAAATTTTGTGTTGCTTTCTTTCACTACTTTTTCTCTTTTTCAATCTACAGATTTTTTTTCTTTATCAATCTAAAATGTTATTAATAGCTAATATGTATGTTGAGTCAAATCAATTTACATTGGCTGTGTGTTTCATCTGCCTCTAAGAAAGAGTGTTAAGTTGAAGGCATTGAATTAAAAACTAAAAAAAAACTGAAATTCAATTCATATTGTCATAGGGATCAATTTCTGTTCAGCTTCTTTTATCCTTTTTGATCTGGAAGAAGCCATTTCTGCAGGCTGGGACTCCATTTTTGTCATCTGAAAAATGAAGACACTTATCTTTCTGGTCTCCCAGGTGCTGTCTGATGTTAACCTCATTGGTGTCTATGAAGACTGCAGGTAATTTGGTGATGAGAGCAACAGAAAGGTCTGTAAATAAGATAAAATAGAATATGTGAAGGAGAAATTGATTTTAACCAGAGCTGATAATATTTCTTGTCAATACTGACATATTAGTTTCATTTTCCATTATTTCTAGGTGTTTTATTTCAACTAGAAAAGCACAGCGTCTCAAACAGTGTTTAAGCAGTATTATTTATCTGCCTATGTCTAGGTTCCATTGTCTACACAGAGGGCAAGTTTGCTAATTTTCAAAATGCTATTCTTTGAACCAGCAATGGCCTATATTTATAATGGACTTCCATTGTTTTAGTTTGGTGTAGTGTTGACATGGTTTCTCTCACCATTCTTGTTCAGTGGGAATTAGACTGATTAGGGATGCTGTGAGCTCACTGAATGGGTCCCTGACAAAATGGGTCTCTTTCTGTTTCAGTTGTTTGACTGAAACAAGAGCACAAACATCAGAACTAACAGATGACAGTAGAGAGGATGGATTCATTGGATAAGGAGTTAAAAAGGACAGCAAACAGAACATTATTTTACTAATAGATGACCCCATTGTTCCCATATGACCTCCTCCAGCTTTTGATGCCTCAAAATTTAACCTTTGTGAGTGAGTGCAAACAAGTACTTCACAAAAACTACTTTCCTTCAGTGTTTGGTGTTGACAGCTCATGCTGTTTGAAAATCCATTTATTAATGAGGAAGAGTCTTACATGTCATAAGCAGTTCAATCAACAGATAAAACTAAGATCAGTACCTTCATAAATAAATAATTATATGAACTGGTCAACTCAGACACTGCATGCAATATAGATCAGTTCACTCCAGCTTGGCCCAGTAGCTAGGCTGCCCTTTCCTAACATCCATGGACCTTATATGATAATGCATAATGTACCCAACTGTGTCCTGAAGTACACAGAAAATCACAACTTGCAGCACACACACCCACATACATATAATTTGTTGAACATGGGGAAGTGATAACGTATTCCTGTCACAAAATACACTCCTCTTCCACTCCACAGGACTTGAAATTGTACTAATGGTTTTGTCTAGCAACCTCTCTCACACAGTACAAGTAAAATTTCAATGTCCTAGATCATTGCCTGGTATTCCAAAAGTAATTGGAATCAGTTTGGAAGCAACACCCACCTGCCAGTGCTAGTCAGAGGAAGAAGATACTGACTGAGCTGTTTTCTCAATAGTAGTACATAAATTGTACAGGACCTGGCTGGGAGGGAGTTAACTTTCTTCATAGCAGCCTCTATGGTGCTGCATTTTGGATTTGTGACCAAAATAGTGCTGACAGCACAGCCAAGTTTAGCCTATTGGTGAGCAGTGCCTGCACAACCTCAAGCACTTCTCTATGCCTTGCTCTGCCTAACCAGCAAATAGGCTGGGGATGGGCAAGAGGCTGGGAGGGAACACAGCTGGGACAGCTGACCCCAGCTGACCAAAGGGACCATGTAACACCATGCTCAGCTATGAAATCAGGAGTAGGAGGGAAATCTCAAAGTAACCATTCCTCAGAGGGTGGCTGGGCATCAGTCTGCTTGTGGGAGATTGTGAGTGATTGCCTTTGCATTGATTTATGTTTTGTTTTGGTTTGTTTGCTTTCTTTCCTTTCCTTTTCTTTCCTTTGATTAATAAAATGTCTTTATCTTGATACTTGAGTTCTTCACACTTTTGCCCTTGTGACTCTCTCCCATCCAGCTGTGAAGGAAGTAAGTGATCAATGGTGTGTGGGCTATACAGACAGCCAGGGTCAGCTTAGCAGTATGCAGCAGCCAAGTGTACAAGGGGGTCAGTGAAGTGAGAGAGGACAACTCACGCTGTCATGTACAAACCATAGCTATGCAAAGGACCACAAGTGTGGTCCTTTCGCAAGTGTGCAAAAACATGGCTGTTCCAAATTCACCCATAAGGAGTGTTTGCATTGTGCAAATGTTATTTATTGTCCGTCTCTATGAAATTACACTGTGAATTACTCAATTGCCTAGGAAGATCTCTTTTTTCCCATTCAATTAATCATGGTATTCTGGGAACATTAAAAATTTTTGGATCAGACCGGGGGAGTTTGATGTCTTGTGTGTCATCAGTTATACTTTCCTGATACCGTTTTCACAAAATAACGGAGGAATAGCTTGAAAATGTTATGATTTTTTCCTCTTGCTTTTATTCCAGAATAAAGAATGCCAGTCTTCCAAAACTTCACTGTGCTGATAGCAGGCTTTTTAACTCCATCATAAACATATTTGTGAACAGCATATGGTCACAAATAGTACTGTGTATTTGCTTGCATGTCCTTTAGAAAGAAAGTTTATCTTTCTTATCTGCGATCAGTCATCCAGAATACATAGTATTCCCACCATGGGACCAAATCCATCTTGGGTGCAGCTGTGGTATTTGTTCCTAGAACCGAAATCACTGAGCAAGGGACGTGGCCACCAGGAGCAGATAAACATTAAACATTTACTCACTGAGTGAGGTCAGATCAATGAATTGATAGCATCACCCTGCTGAATCTGAACTCCTGTTTTTGCGTGTCTTTCATGGAACATTTTCTGTGTTTGTGGAGGATTTTTGTAAAACACTTGGACTGACTGCCACTGAGTCTGTTCAGAATAGGATGGTAGAGACAGCGGAAGCACAGCCAAGGTGGTCCTTAAAACGCCTGCTTTGTGCTGCTACAAATCTTCCTCTGTGTGGGTTGGCTGAGGTACCCTGGAACTCTACTCAACCATACCTCATCATGGCAAATATTAGTAATTATCAATCCTGCATAGTTTTGAAGCAGCGACCTTCCCTTGTGGAGAAACCTACATGTCTCATTGGCTGTCCATTCCATTGTCTGTGTTTTATGACACCAGAAGTCAACTTTATGGCTTTGCTTATTTACTTTTAAAGAAACAAATGTTTCTATGCATGAAGGCTAAAGTGCCTGAAATAATTTAGGTTAATGTAATATTTGGGCTTTTCTTGTATTAAAAGTGAATATCGGTCAACAATATCTTGGAGGGCTAGTGGGTGGAGCTAAGGTTAAGTACAATATTAATACAGCACATATTTGCTCTTGTTGCCTCTTTTGTAAACTTTTCATATGACATGGGCCAAAGTACCTGAAAATTATTGTACTCAAATTGCACTGTAAAATGTTATAGGACTAATGACCAAGAAACTAGATACTATAGAACAATATTGAAAAAATATTTTTCACCTCCTAGGTACTTACTGGTATATTATTCTCTATCCATAGTAGATGTGCATCAGGGGTTTGACTACTTAAGACAAGCAAATGGGCACCCATTTAGAGTCCTGACATTTAGGTAATAAGCTTTTAAATCTGAGTTAACATGGCGTTCAGACTTGCAGAGCTCTTACAATGTTTCAGCTGGCCAAAAGTCTTTTTTTTGTCCTTCTCTGTCTGTTCAGGACATTTGGCTGAGAGGTCAGGCTTTCTCTGTGTGCATGATGAGTGCCTCATTATGCCTGCCTTCACAGGATTTGTTTATTTCTTTGTTTGTTGTCTGGCTGTCTGTCTATCTGTCTATTCATGTGGTAGTCATTGGCCATCTACCTTATAGGTCTGGTGTCTACCATTATGCTAGGCTGGCTGTGAATATCCTCGAAATTATGTCTGTATTCTTTCCTGCTTACAGGCTCTGGGCATGATCTCCCACATCATTTGCTGTGGTCCTGTCTGACTCAGTCACATTTCTGTCTCCTGATTTGGGCTGTAGCTACATTTGCTTTGGAACCATACTTAACTGGCTTGCAACACCACATCGTTTGTAAACTATAGGTTGGCCACCTCTGCCATCATTTGTGATAAGACAGATACATTATTATTTTCACCTGCTCTGTAGGATATGGATCCCTGACTTGGCTGGAAATGTAAATTAAATATGGTTAGTATCATTGCATGTACCTTTCACTTTACAGACTTGATCCTTGATATATCAGTGTACCTGTATCACAGGTACTATATTTTGCCTTATGTCCATAATCCTTTCTCACAAATCCACAAGATATCTGTAATAGGACTGCCAATCAAAACTGAGCCAGAGGAAAACACCGTCTCAAAGTACAAGGTGGCCCTGGCACATTTTCAGCAGTGCTAATTCTCAGACCAAATGGCACCTGCAAAGCTGCCAAAACAGCTGGCATCAGGGCTCACCAGGAAGTTAGCTGCCATCACTAGTGTGTTATCTACAGTCTGATAGCTAGGTTCTGAGAAAAATAGAAGAGCTACAAATTCACAGATGAAGTGGCACTAAGGTATGAAGGATCCTGTTTAAATTTCAGGTGCAAACTCTTTACATAATTTAGAGTGTGTATGTAAAATTATATCTTTATACTTAACTGGTCTCAAAATCATTTTCACTAAAGTCCATACAATGTGCTGCATGACCAAACCATTTGAGAGCGTTTTGATGACAGAACAATTGCATGGAATACTCACTAGAATGATAGCATTCAAAGACATACATAGTGTCGATGCATTTGTTCTACTTTTTCATTCTGATAGGTTCCTAAAATTAAATAAATATGATGTGTGGACATGGATACAGATGCATAAATGCTTGTCACAGATATGTGAATGCATGCACATATATGCATCATTTGTGTGCATGTATAGATATATATGTTCTTTCTGTTATCCAGATAGGTAACCAGTATGCAGCAAAAGACCCTCAGAAAGACACTACAAGAAACACTTCTGTGAAAAAGTATACATAGTATGCAATATTCATTATTTCTTCATGAACTCCTGTAATCACTTCTTCCTTTTTTTCTTGAGAGCAGGAGCTCCATGAGCTCCATATGGAGCTTTCAGACTTAACTACTTACTCTGCTAATGTCATTTCAAGGACAGAAAATGTGCACTTTTATTCAGATTTATGCAATGATCATTGAAGCTGATGTTTTACCTGGAAATTAAGGAGAACAGAAAACATTTATGAGGACAAATGCTTTCAGTATAGAATGCACTTAAAACTTTTATATCCAAGTACAGTGAACTGGCAGTTCACAAGCAATTAGTAATAAATGCCAATTATCGTACGGTCTGTATCATGTCTCTGAATGTTTTGAATCTCCTAACTTCTTTCAGTGAGATCAGTCTTTGGGGCTAATCTCTCCCACATGAGCAATGCCAGAAGATTGTCTTCACTACAGAGCAAAAGAGAAATTGTTTAAGTAAAGGCAGAGACTGCATAAATCATAAACCACTTTCTCAGACAAAAGCCATTAAGTAAGTCTGTGTACAAATTTGACACTTTGTTTCCTTGCCTTTGACAGCCCTGTGGAAAGGTTTAAATGTACAAGATCTGACTAAACCTTTCAAAAACTCATCACTGAATATTTGTTAACCTTGTACTCTGATAGCTGTAGAACAAAGATAATACTCTTCAAATGGAGATAAATTACAGTCTTTCAAAAGATTATCACCAGTCTTAATCGCGTTTGCTCCTACAGCTGAACAGTCAGTGACCTTGTTACTCACACAACACACATACCTGCAGCTTCACGTCCACACGGGTATATTTAGTCTAACCAGCCTGCTGAGAACAGCCACGGGATTTCTACAGATGAGCTAGGGAATTTGGCTGGTTGGCTGGTAACCTTTTAAAGATTGAAATCGTGCTTGCTGGCAGCATGGACAGTGGGATCAGGTGCACCCTCAGCAAGTTTGCCAATGACGCCAAGCTGTGTGGTGCAGTTGACACGCTGGAGGGAAAGGATGTTATCCAGAGGGACCTGGAGAGGTGGGCCCATGGGAGCCTCATGAAGTTCAACACAGCCAAGCAGGATGAGGGAGGTGATATTCTCCCTCTACTCTGCTCTCATGAGACCCCCACCTGGAGCACTACATTCAGTTCTGGTGTACCCAGGACAAGAAGGACATGGACATGTTAGAAGAAGTCCAGAGGGGGGCCACAAAGATGATGAGAGGGTTGGAGAACCTCTCCTGTGAAGACAAGCTGACAGAGCTGGGGTTGTTCAGCCTGGAGAAAAGAAGTCTCTGGGGATACCTTATAGTGGCCTTCCAGTACCTAAAGGGGGCCTACAGGAAAGCTGGGGAGGGATGCTTTGTCAGAGAGTGTAGTAAAGGGGTAAAGGCTTTAAACTAAAAGAGGAAGGATTTAGATTATATCTAAAATTCTTCACTTAGAGGGTGGTGAGGCTCTGGCACAGGCTGCCCAGAGAAACTGTATATGCCCCATCTCTGGAGGTATTCAAGGTCAGGCTGGATGGAGCTTTGGGCAACCGGGTCTGGTGGGAGGTGTCCCTGCCCATGGCAGGAGGGGTGGGACTGGATGGTCTAGAAGGTCCCTTCCAACCCAAAGCATTTTATGATTCCATGAGTCTATGAAATCCTACAATTTGTGGAACTTGGCAAATTTCCAGTGGAGCTGGTATGTGTTGATCAGTTCAAAAAGCAGTTCAGCAGTTCAAAAGACATGCTGAGTCTTCGGCAGGTGTAGGCCAGGGTGGCAGCAGAAGTTTCCAGGATGTTGCTCTTCCAGCTGTGAGATGTGTTTGTCTGATTCGTGTCAATGTGGAGCAATGTTAGGGCCACATGATAAAACGTGACTTTCTGTCTTACACATCCTTGTATAACCACAAGACTAAGGAAATAGAGATGGTTAATGTATGTATATAGTTACTCTGTTGGATGATCAATGTATGTATATGGTTCTTATATTCAGTGGTTAACGTATGTATATAGTTCTTGTGTTCTGCAATGGTCACCTGACAGGAACAGCCTGGACCAGAGTTGTTGCTAGGCAGAAGATTGTGGGGGGGAACATGCATGTGGTCTGGGGTCAAGAAGATTTGAGAAGATTCCAGAAGATGAAGAATGCAAGCTTGAAGGAGGACACGCCCAGTAATAAATATGCATTAGTAGAGGGGATATAAGCCCAGAATGGGAACTGTGGGGTGTGCGTCTTGGTGGAGCAGAGACTCAATCGTTTTATCACACAGCCATGAGGCTGCCAGGCAGCTGGATGGCCTTCTCTTCAGCAGAAACAGAGCTCTGAACAGATTCTGGATATTCCTTTGTGTATATGTGCCTTTTCAAAGGCTGCTTCTATTTTATTATTATTATTATTATTATTATTATTTCCTTTCATTTAATCTAAGAGTGCTTCTACACCTTATATGACATTAACATTTCAGCACCCACATTTCATATTAAAACATGTTGGCTTGGCTGGAACTGTGCTGCAGGGAGTTGGCGTGCAAGCATTTTTTTGCCCTGGCTCTTGTTCTTTGCAGAGGTGTTGGGGTGGAGATTAGTCTGTTATTAATTGTCTCCTAATGGCATTAAATCCCACGCTCTATGGATTTTGGGACTGCCCATGCCAGCCCAAGTTCAGCAGAATCAGATTAGACATCACAGGATTAATATGCAATTTTTGCAGAAGGAAAGCTTTTTTTTTTTTTTTTTTTTTTTTTTCCCCTCCTCTTTCTTTCCCCCATTAACAATGTGACCTTTATTGGAATTGTCACCTCTTGATGTCTTGATGTTCCACAACGGCACAGCATGGTAAGACATGAAGCTGGGGTGAAGGAACGGGTCCTTCTGTGAAGCAGCCTGTGAACTTGTGGGCAGGTGTCTGAGCACTGTGCAGAGTCAGTCCTGACGTGAAAGCCAAGCCAAGACCACCCTAAGGTACAGTGGCTGGCATTGCAGCAGATCTATGCATTGTAACTATGAGATTTTCTCTACTCTTTCATCTTCTGACTTTTAGTTTAATAGTTATTGGGTTTGCTGACTCTTTTCCTACCTTTTTGGGAAAACAAACAAACAAACAAACAAAACCACTCTTTGTGAATGTTGCTGAGTGCTCTGTTGCCTCAATGTGTGCAGAGGTCCCCTAGCACCACATAGAATCAGGCCATTAGCAGCAACATGCTTAGAAGTGGAGGAAAAAAAAAAAAAAAAAAAAAAAAAAAAATCTTTACTGCATTTTTCTCAAAATTGCAGTCAGGGAAATAGTGACACTTTACTCTCATTGTGGAATCTGGAAAAAGTTTCAAAGCCAATCATAATAAATAACTGCTGTCACATACCCTGAAGACAAATCTTTGTAGGAAACTGCCAAATGATGTTTTATGTGTTTGATGTTCCTCTGCCCTCTTTCATGTCCAATTGGTCTCCCCATTCTCTTGGCTTCTCCCGTTTAAGTGACTGCTGAAACACCCCTGCAGCTCTTCCTTATACAATCCTACAGCAGGCTTCAACTACAAGAAATAAAAAATCTTTTGCAGCCTTTCATTCATTTACTTACCCCAACACTGTGTGAGTTGATTATCCCAGGAAATGGTTAATGGTGCTAAGTGTTTTCATATACTACAGCAAAACCCAGGATTTGACTGTTGCTTTTGTAAGTGAGCCCATGTGATTTTATTTTTTTAGGGGAGAGGAAAGAGGCTGTTTTAATCATATGGCCATGAGCTGAGCTTCATTTCTAACAAAACAGCACATGGGCCTTCCTTCACAAAAGCAACAGTAAAATCTTAAATCCATAAATATTTTTTTATTTTATTTTATTGTTTTGCTTGTGACTATGACACAACACAAACATGACAAAGCAAGCTTCCAGTCTTTTTTTTTTTTTTTTTTTTTTTTTTCACTGTGCCGTAGGGTCAGCTGAACTCTGCTCTATGGAGATATAGTTGTGAGTTGTCTCTACATCCTCCACATCCTCCTCTGCTCGGTCTGTCAAACAACCCAGGGTCACTGGCAGGACTGCTATACTTACAGAGGTCACTGCTGCTTGGTTTCTTCCAGACAGTAATCACAAGCAAACTGGGCCCAAGGATTAGGCTGGACTGAGTGGCACACAGGCTGTCACAATGGCTTCTTGCCACCAGTGAGATGGAGTCACAGCCCTCGTTCAACATCTTTCCAGAGTCCCCGTCCATATTCTCCAGAACAGGAGCCACACACCTCCCAAACTCTGCATTACAAACCTCAGTGGAGCTGCAGACCCAAGAGCTCCACGGCTAGCCTCTGTTTTACCCAACCTCCCAGGCCAGCATTGAGCCTCCAATGTACTTCATGAGCATTGCAAAACCATCCTAACTTTGGGCTCTCTTAGCTCATGCTTTTTGTGGGTTTGGACTCACAGATGTAGGCTGGTGAGGCCTACACTCACATATGCATGCGCAAACAGGAACTGGCAGACCAACAATTTAGGTTTATAAATGCAGATTTTACATGCATATGCAGGTGTGTACGTGTTTGGCATGCATCCATATCAGCTGCTCTGCTTGTTACTTCAATTTCACACACAAGTTTTGAGGAACTAGCACAATTATTTTACAAAGTAAAACAGCTGAGCTTTTTCAGTTTTTAATTGAAACACTCAGCAGAAGCCATGGAGAGCCTTTCTGGATAGAGAACCTAAACTAACAAGGAGTTGCAAGTGAACATTTTTATTTTCTTTGCAGAGATCACCTTACAAATGTCATCAGAATACATCTGTGCATCATGACTGCATGCTACTAAATACTATCAGAAAGCTATCACAGGAATCCAAATGAAATTGGGAAATCTTATATAGTGCTGGGGTTTTTATTACACGGCATGTTTATTGCTTGTAACACCTAAGCTTCTGCAGATTTCCAGCCAATTCTTTCTCTTAATCAGTAATAAGAACTGTCCTACTGCTCTGCGTTCCTCTATAAGAAATCCCTCAAAATGATGGAGAGGTGGTTACTAGAGGTGCCCTTAATATCGATTGCTCTTTACCTTCGATTCATTGTCCCTTTGTTGTTTTGTATGAAAAATTTCCACACACACACACACAAAAAAAAATAAAAATAAAAATAAAAATAAAAATAAAAATAAAAATAAAATAAAAGATGTTTGGGGGCTGGTCACATGCATAAGGTGGTGAGATTGGGTGCTCTGCCACTGCCTGAAGTCACGGGGAACCAGGCAATGTCCAAAATTGTATGTTCTTGCTGCTTTTTATGCAAGAATCTCAGCCATCAAACTCAATCTGAGTGTTTAAAAGAGTCAGAAATACACTGGATGTATAAGTAGTACATGTGTTCAGTTGAAAAGGTAATATTTACAGGTGGGAAATTTGCAATTGTCTGGAGACAACTGCTTGTACCAAGACTGATTCACTCCCAGCTACAGCTACTGAGGAACAGATTAGGCAAGTTACTGCGTGCAAGATTTTTCCACAGGATTGCACATTTGACCTTTCATATTCAAGCATCAATGATCACCATTTCTGTTTATTATACAACTCTGGCAGTGTAACTGTTTTTACTACTACTCTTTGTTTTTTATTATTACTCTGTGGTTAACCCCAGGACTCTAGAGGAACTGTTGCTTGCTGTATCACACATGTTAATTTTGCCTATCAAGCACATTTTTCCTTTTGCATGACTCAAAAAATAAGGCACAGTGAATCTGTTGCAAGTAGCCACAGTTATGAAAGAGCTTGTGGCTCCACAGAGTTGTTTGTTCACAGGACAGACAAGATAAAAATGGATTGCAGTGTTTTTTGTTTGTTTGTTTTTTGGTTTTGGTATGTCTTCAGAAGTATTCTTGAACCCAGACTGTAATCTCTCTCATGAAGAGTGCTTGTTTTCTTGGTGCGTTGGTTGGTTTTGGGATTCTTTCTTTGCAGCTCTCTCCATTTGTTCTTCTCTGTTCCCTACCATGCTTCTCCAACTACCTGTGTAGAAAACATCACATCTTCTTGTTTTCTCCATTGATTCTTTCACTCCAGAACATCTGGACAACGATCATTTTTGTTTAGCATTCAAATGATTGAATTAATAATGGGCTGGGACTTGTGAAATGCTATGTAGAATTCCTATAGACAGGCCCCTGAACTAGGCTAATATTTATTACAGATGTCTGTTGCCATAAGCTATTTTAGGACTTTCATGATGCTTCCAGAAGTCTGCATAGCAAAACATAATTCTTTTATTAAATTTGACATATTTTTTCCCACAAATTTCCCTTTGAAGATTTCACCCGCCATGCACCAAAAATAGAAAATTATTGTATCATTATCCTTGAGGACAGATCCTCACCAGCTATAAACATACCTAGCTAGACACAATTTTATGTGAAAATATACCATCAATATCCATTGCATGCTTGTAACGTGGATCATAGTAAATAATTCATCTATCTAACCATTAACATGAATGAAATATAAATTTACATATATATATATATTTAAAAAAAAAAAAAAAAAAAAAAAAAGTCAGTTTGATTTTAAGCTTGAGCAATTTATGGTAAATGCATGTCCAGGAATAGGCTGATTGCTATTACTATATAAAGCCGAATACATATAGCGTATGTATATGCTGTATATACATATAGCATAGCATATGCTGAATACTGTTAATTACCTAATAATGGTAGTTCTTGGAAAATGATTAACATTAGGGATTCCTTTCTTCCACCATGGTCAACAGCATTTGCCTATATCTGCATGTGCTTATAGGCAAATGTATGAAAAGTTGTAGAAGCGGACATACTTCTAACACCCAAGAGAACTTGTCTCCTACTTCTGCACTGTTTTAGTATCAGTTGTTTTAGGAAGGTAACAAACTTCCTAGATGAAACTTTATCAGAGCTCTAACTACTACACTCAGATCAACAGGTCAAATATTTTGTCAGAAAAGTGACACAGGAATATTTTTGTAATCTAATCCAGAGAGTATTCCCTGCATGTCGTTTTACATATCTACCAAGTGCCGAAGCTAGGCTGTTAGACTGCAGTGGCTGAGTCAACCTGTCTAAGTACCTGCTTCCTCAGGCAGAACCTATTTTTCTTTGCTAATTTGATAAGGGAAGTAGAGAAAATAGCCTTCCAAACTTAAGTGCTTTAATTTATGTGGTTTTCCAAATTCTGGCATAAGATCTGCATTCCCATTACTACAGGCCAGATTTCCCAAATATTTCTAGTGTGGTAGACAGCTTTAAGTTACCTGAGGTCTTTGGGAAGGGTCCCCAGCTGGGGTAAATGGTATTCTGCTGGAAGGCTTGGTGTGAGGTAGGCATGTCCCAGCAGGACAGCCAGCACACCGAGCACGGACTGCTGCCATGCTGGCAGGCCAATGGGCACTGCAGACTTGTTCCAAACCTTCAGGCTGAAATCTCTTCCTCCAGAGAGTTATCTGAAATCTTTCCCTTGAGGATCATCTATCTTTCTTTTAATTGTGTCTAGAAAGAATAAAACTCTCACAGAAAGTCATCACATCAGTTGCCTTTCCAGACAGAGGGAAATAAAACCATCACCTCCCTCTTTTTCTACACCAAAAACAAAACAAAACAAAACAAAAAAATGAAACGGCATTCTGGGTGTGAGGCACTCTTAAGTCTGTTTGTTAAAGCTATTTTAGTCCAAAGAAAACAACCCAGGATTAGCAGGATCACAGAATGGGAGTGACAGTCTCTAAACTTCGTCCAGATTCCAGCTTCAAGTGGTATTTATAGAGGTATGAAAAGGGCAGAAGATAAACATGATGCATCTTGTTAATATGACAATTCTTGTTCTACTTTTAATAAAGGCAGAGTTAGCAGAGAGTGGGACTAGGCAAGTACATGAAATACTAAACTTCACAAAGGAGAAACATAAGCAGGCAAAGTTAAATGTAAACTGATGAGAATGCCATGGAGTATCAGAAGACATTCATTCAGAAAGAAAGGATGAAGAGAGAAAAGTAGAAAATTGATTGGGATACAGAAAGGCAGAACTACAGAAGCCCCCAGAATTGAAAACATATGAAAGCAGATAAAGGGAACAGAAGGGCAGTAAAGAGATTTATGAAAAATGATGGAGCCATTAGTGATTCCACTGTTAAAGCAGGATTGACTTTGTCTGGCAAAGTGAGGCTTACACCCATTTATTAAGCAAAAGAGCAAATGTGGATAAGCAGAATTACACCACCCACTCTGTGGATAATGATTCAATTTTCTCAAAAGTTACAAGAAAATTGTTGAAGGAAATTGAACAAATACCTTTGCAGACAGTGACTGGTAAAACTCACCTAAAGGAATTATTCTGAAGTTTCTTTACATGTCTTAATGTCCCTTAAAGGGAGGAAAATTGGAACTGTGGATCCTTAAATTGAATAGTATCTATCACAGACTTAGCACACCAAACAATCAATGAAGCCAGTAGGAGAAGACATCATGCCACTCTCTTGAATTTGTAACAGAGCAGGCTGAGCTTGCACATTGCTGTGTGCATTGTTGGGTAGGTTTTGTGCACATTGCTGTGCACATTGCTGGGTAGGTTTTCAATTCCACTACTCTTTGTGAGCCAAGCAGGGGAAATTCAAAGATGGCAGATACACTCAGCCATTAATTGCTGTATGCTTCAAAAGCAGTGTTGTAAACAGCAACAAGGAACAGAAATTCAACTCTGGATGTTTTATTGCAAGAAAAATAAACAAAAAATAAACCAAACTCTACAGCATTATTATTCATCTTGAGTAGCACTTCAAAGATCCACTGAGACTTTCTCCAGATGACTTTTCCAGAAGCAAACAGAAAAATAAATAAATAAATATG
>NC_048926.1:63362393-63377818 GCF_011077185.1 Oxyura jamaicensis
AAGAAAGAAAGAAAGAAAGAAAGAAAGAAAGAAAGAAAGAAAGAAAGAAAGAAAGAAAGAAAGAAAGAAAGAAAGAAAGAAAGAAAGAAAGAGAAAACTGCTGCCCCAAACCCACAGTTTTCTCACAAGAATAGAGAGATTGTTGCTGTATAAGGATCTATTCAAACTACTCCTCCAAGGAAAACGGGTCAAATATTCAGCTGCTATAATTGTGCTAAATCGGAAAACATTCACCATAAAATCTTCTTAGAGTATTTTTGGAACTGTAAGAGGCTGGAAAGCATACCACCTGGCACATATTCTCTCTCCTTTCATGCATATGTGTGTTTTTGTATATATTTCAGAAAACCAAACCCTCAGAATTCATGGTCTTAAGAAGATGTTATTTGAAATTATTTCCTATTACCTTGGCTGTAACTTTCTTTGCTCTGAGCCAGCCGTGATGACTGGCTGAACAAGGTTTCTGATTTGACTTGAGGAAAATCTGGACTTAGGTGAAGCTGTTGAAAGGTATTGATAATGAGAATCCCCTCCGTTTTAAATTAAGCTATCAAAACAGAGATTCAAATAACAAGGGCATATCATTTAGAAACAGCCATGTCACTGGTGTTTCAATGATTTGATGACTTGGAGGCTGTCTAGTGATTCACACAAAATGAATCAATGCTCTTCAGTTTTTTTTCTCTGTTGTGTTTATCACAAAAATAAATAAATATATGAAAATAAAACACTGTTAGAACACTGACAAAGAAACACTCATGTAGATTCCCCAAGCTGAAGGGAGCTGAAGGATGATTGCTAGATTACTCCCTCATTCACAGAAGCAAATGAGGGAAGAAAAGGGGGCTAGGTGTCATACACCCTGCCAGATCCCCACACATCCTGCTGGCTCTGCACAAGGGTGAGGCAGCACCTGTGTGGCTGTCCCATACTGCTTCTCACCCTCCCCTTTCTCCACGTCTAGCAGCAGAGGTTAGTAGTATTCATCAGAGGTGCTTTCTACTTTGAGAAAGTGGCCATACCAGGTCACTGTTGCTTGGAAAGAAAAATCCTGCCCACATATATGTATGCTACGTTGCTGCCCAAGAAGCCCATAGAAATGAAGCTGAAGAAAGTGGTTGTGTCCACATTGGGCAGATATTCCCCTCTGCTTGGGGCAGGGTATTTGGACCAGCAATGGAGAGTCTACCACAAATTGTTGTAAATGGCAAAAACACTTAACAATCTTTGTTGCTAAAAGGAATGAGTACAATCAAGTTTACACTGAGACAGTCTAAATTTGGCTAACCTTATCATGGATTCATTCTGTGCTGTTATATCTCTGAAAAAGCTCCATGTTATTAAATTTCTTATTCCTTACAAGAAAATTCCTCTTTGCAACTATGACCAATACCCCAATTTAATTTTTCTGTGATAAACAAAATTGACTGCATTCCCCAAATCTTTCATGGGCAGGCTTATTTTTCAGCCTTTTAATTTATCTTCTGATTCTTTTGTGTGTGTGTGTGTTTTCTCCAAAATGTCAACATCCTACTTGAACACAATGCTCCTTTGCAAACCACATCACTGCAATCAAACGAACAAACAACCAAACAAAACGTAAGGTAAGGTTCCATCTCTTGAATCTTATTTGAGAGTCACCAGGCTGTGTCATTCAGATAGCTATTCCCCATAAGCCTCAGCCTCAGCTGCTGAAGTCCTCTATCCTGTAAGCAATGACTTCTATTATTTGTGCCAAAATGAACTGCTATGCAGTATGGCTGGTCTCTCTCAGTTTCCTTTTGGTGAAAATAAATAAATAAATCATTGTGTTTTTTTTTTTTGTTTGTTTTTTGTTTTTTTTTTTTTTTTAAAAAAAAAAGGAAGAACCTCAGTGTGCTAATACAAGGATCCTTTCATATAGTCACCATAATTTCAGTAGTTTTTCCACTGAACAAACATGGCTTGTAAGTATGAATTGTTGTATCTACTCTTTAGCTTATATTGAAAAGACACTCATATTTAATTCTATTTTAAAAATTATTTATATCTCTTATATTTCCAGAAATAGCTACCAGGATTAGTGCTGAAAAATGGGGCACAGTATGCAGACACAGTAGCAAGAATGAAGCCAGGTGAGCAGGAATCTAACACACAGACAAGAGAGTAAACATTTTTTCCACCACACTGCAGGAGTTAAGTAGCTTTTTCCCCATTCTTTTCAGAGTTCAGAGCTCTGGCAAACAGCTTGCTGCAGCTCAAGTTATTTTGTTTGGAGAAATCTAAAAAGGTTAAGCCAACTAACACCATGAAACAAATGGATCAGAGGTATTTGAGCTCTGGAAAGTCAAAGTATTAAATAAATTGTAAGTTCATACTGTGAACATTCTTAGTTTTCAATGCTTTAACCTGAAGGATGAAGTAAAGTAAAACTGTAAAGTAAAAGTAAAAGTAAAAACAAGACAAAATAAAAAATGTAAGTAACATGACATAACATATATAAAAAAGAAAATTACTGTTTTCCCTCAACCAGCTCACATAGAAACACAACTAATTGGGGTATTTTTCCTGCAAGCAGTTCAAAGAACATGAGTTTCCATTTGTACCATGTTTTTCTCTTTCTTTGTCCTTGTCTTCCACACTTGCTTGCTAAAAGCTTTGCATTATAGATTCAAAACAAGAGTTTCAATTATGAACCTGACAATATATAAAGGTTTTTTTGTTTGTTTGGTTGGTTGGTGTTTTTGGCAATCTCTATGGGTGCCGTTCTCTGCAGTACTCACTTATTACAAAAGGAATATGAACATACACGGCTGCATGCGCTTTCCAGACCAAATATTCCTCAATATTGAATGCACTTTGCATGCTTTGGCTTGAAGCATAGATCCTTGTTTTGCCCATGAATCAGGCCTGTTAGGTATTCAAATAGCATAGAAATGCATACTTCATAATAATCCTCTTGTTCACCCAGACCTTCACTCTATTTAAAGGTATTAATAAAAGTTATTTTTCTGAACTATGGTATACTAACCAGTAGATAAAACAAAATGTTTAGAAATGATCCACTATAAAAACAGCTTTCTGAGGACTTCAGCTTGGTCTAAAAATTAAATCTGAAAATTGAAAAAATAGCAAAATTTGTAAGATACAAGTAGTTTTCCAATGTGTACATTTTGGTGTATGGTCTCTTTGAAGCCATCTTTAACCCATTTTTTTTTTTTTTTTTTTGCTTGTTTGTTTGCTTTGATTGACATTGTTCTCACACAGATGACACTTTAAATTCCTAAAGTTTTTTTTTGTTCAGTGAACCTAAAAAAAAAATAAAATATATATATATTAAAAAAAAAGATGATCAGAATGGGGATTCTAAAATAATATTTTAAAATGTTCATTCTTTTTCTAACTGTCCATGCCCCAGAGATGCTGGAGCTTTACTATTGCTGTTGAATAAACTGGGAGAGATTATAAAACTCTGGAAAAATCATGTATCCCTGAGGATTTATATGCTCAAGCATTTCTATGGGCCCAATGACTAGGCTTGATGAGTACACGTTATCTAAGCTTCCTCTTTGCTTTATTTTAACGGTTGAAATGTGGCATTTCAAAAATATAATGTCATATAAGTAATAAGTCTGAGTGTTAAGGGTTTGCTGAATATCAGATTTCATCCAAGGAGATGAGAAAGGCATAATTTCCGTAATATTTTCTAGATTAGGGCTTTTATTTTCGTAGATTTTTTCAGGATGGCTGGCAGCTTCTTGTCAGCAGACGGGTAGGAGTACAAGAAGCTTCCTTGTGTTCAGTATCAGCAACTCCTGTTTCATTTGCATTTGAGGGAGTTTTTTCCATAGCGCATTCGTTTGCCAGTGAGTTAATGTGTCCCTGCATAATCAGATAAGAATGGAATAGAATTACTAATGATAAGAGGAGGTGGAACAAGGGCATGCCAGTAGAGCAGCCTTTCCTTTACCCACCTAAGCTGACTAGATCATAATTTCAGCTACCTCAAGTTTGGTTGGGTTTTCTTTTTCTTGCCCAAGGTAGGAGTAGGGGTGTAAGGGGTTGGGTGTGGAGTTTTTTTTTGCTTGTTTGTTTTTAATTGTTATTGTTATTGTTCATTTTATTTTGTTTTTCACAAAATTGAGTTCAGAAAATTAAATGCTGTGGGTTGGTTATGACAGGGAGTACTTCATTCTGTGAAACTGTGTTTAAAGAATAAGGCACCCTCGCTTGCAGCTGGGTGAACATGTCATTTATTTTCAAAACCCAATCCAAGAGCCAATTAATTACAACAGAGTAAAGCATATTCTCTGTGAAGTACAAAGAAAGAAAAACAAAAACACAGAAACACTGAAAAAAAAACCCTTTGCTCCCAGTGCAACTTACTCTTAATATGTGCAGGCATAACTTGAGTCAATGTATATGTCATAAACCTTTAGGGTTGTAATGTGCCTTTCATGAGGTAGGCCTGCACAGTGAGGAAGGAAGGAAGTCTTCCCAACAGCTTTGCTAGGTGATACTGGCCCTTCAGGGATCAGAAAGCAGAAGTGCCTGCCTGGCCCTGCCAGACTTGCTGGCATGGAGTGGGTATGGCCACAGGAGCTTGCATTGACACCACGAGCAATGCTGCAGACTGTTCAGCAATGTCCTTGTCCTCTTTAACATTAGGCAAGGGGCACAGCGAAGGGTGAGGAGCTACAGCATGAAGCTGCAGCACTGTAAAACAGGGCACAATAAAAAAATAAACGTACCACTGAAAAATTCTCTTCTGGTTTCTCTTGGACAAATCAGCAGTACAAACACCCCACAGTTTTATGTTGTAGTATTACTTCTAAGCTTCTGTAACTCAACATAGATTATCCCTTTTAGCTGAAATGCCTTGTAATGTAGATGAAGCTTCTTTTGAATCAGAGAGCTGGGTGTTAACAGCCAAGAAGCAGGAGGCCCAACTTTAAACTCAATGTGTGATGTCATTGCATTTGGCTGCACTCAGCTTCCAGCTTGGTTTTGTCTGAGCAAATTCTCACCAAACTCAGTGATCTACACCCTTTAAACATAATAGCTTATATAGAAAAGTGGATACTTTGTATGATTATTAATTCCACTTAACAAATTTCATAGTGATTTTAACCATAAAACCATAAGCATATATATGCCAAGATAAATTGAAAGTGGATACAGAGCTACGATTATCCTGAGCAGTATATATGATGTTCGAAAGAAAAGTTAACACAATAGTTCAATAGATTTGCTACAGTCTTTCAACCTCTAACTCTCTAAATATGGCTTATGTGGCAATCTTAAACAGTTCCTACAGCCTAAAGCTTTCCTGTGGATTTTGCTTTGGCCCTTTAAAAATATATGTGCACATTTCCCTTCTGCAAATCATCTGCTCAGCAGGACAGATATGCCAACTATAAACCATTCTGCTTAAGTAACATAAACCACATAACCTTGCACTGGCCTTTGCAAATGATTTGGACCAATGATGTGCTTAATTGGGAATTTAATGGGCAAAGGAGATTTTCTTTTGCTTTTCCACTCCGCAGTTATGTTCTGCTTTTTATTCCTGATAACTACTGACTTTGAGGAAAGTACACTTTGGATAAAATAAAATACCAAATAAAATAAAATAAAATAAATATAATATAATATAATAAATATAATATAACGTAATATAATATAAATAATAAAGAATGTGACAGTGCAACTGGCCCACACCAGCTTCACAGCTGAAAACCAGAGGAATTTGCACCATTATGGAGCAAGCAGATCAAGCTGTAAAACAGAGCAAATAACTATGGTGTTCAATGAAATAATATCCCCAGAAAAAAAACACTAGATCCTTGTGGAAAGTTTCAGCTATTGTCAGTGAAACTAAACTTTATGACTGCTAACAGTGTTGAAGAGAACTGAAGAATACTTGATCTTATCATTCAAATCATATATATCTCCTTCAGGCAATACAACCCAAGAATCACTGCAAAGATTACAGCAGCCAAGACTGTTCTGAAGAAAGCCTGTGCTTGATGCCACTCAGCTCAGCCTTTTTTCCTGTCTTTCTCCTAAACTCTCTTTAGAGAAAGTTTAGAAGGCAGAGGTGGGTGTCATGGGTGTGAGTGTGCCCAGCTGGATGAAATTTTTGAGCAGGTGTCTCTGTTGCGAGAGGAGCTCACCAGGCAGCATAATATCCAGGAACTTAAGCGGGAGATTGATAAATGGTATTATACACGGACACAGGCCGAGATACAGCCCTGCCTTAAGTCCTGGCAAGGGGAAGGTAGGCTAGCTTTCAACCCTGAAGTGACAAAACTTGCCTGACCACAAGACAAGGGAGATGGACCCTCCTCTCTGCTCGGAGAAGGAGCAGAAATCTCCTCCTTGCCCCTGAAGTGCCGCTACATGACAGATACGATGCTCTGGGGCTGGAAAAAGGAGAGTGTGTGAATAATGCTGAAGAGCCAGGAAAGGCGACCATGGGAAACAAGCAGGAGGAGCTGGAAACCATGGTGCCATTAGAAAACTATGACCTGATTAAATAGAAAACTATGACCTCAGAGAAGCCTAGTGGGACAGGTCACATAACTGGAACACTGGAATTGGGGGCTACAATCTCTTCAGAACAGATAGGCAGGGAAGGAGGGGTGGAGTGTTACCCTCTATGTTAGGCAATTGATTGATTGTGAAGAGTTGCCTCTGAGAAACAGACACTGACAAGTTAAGAGCTTGTGGGTAAATGTGAAGGACGAGATCAGTAAAGGGCATTGGGTGGTTGGCGTCTACTACAGGCCATCTGATCAAGGGGAGTGTGTGGATGAGGCCTTCTTGCTTCAACTACAAGCATCATGCTCCCATGTTCTCATCCTGATGGGGGATCCCAACTACCCCGATGTCTGCTGGTCAAACAACACAGCAGGCTGTAAGCAATCCAGGAGGTGCCTGGAGTGTGTTGAGCATAACTTCCTGGTCCAACAAACCAACCAGAGGAGAAGCATTATTCATGCTCAACAATGTGGATGAACTCATTGAAGAGGTTAGGATCGAAGGCAGTCTGGGCTGCAGCAAGTGTACCCTGACTGAGTTCCTGATCTCAAAGAATAAGGTCCTGGTAAAGTGGAAAGCCAGGACCCTTGACAACCTGATCTAGTGGGTAGCATCCCACTAGATGGCAGGGAGGTTGGAACCAGATGATCTTTAATGTCCCTTCCAAGCCAAACTGTTATGTGATTCTATGATTCTGTGATTCATCCTAGATTGCAGGATACCTGCTTTGGATAGAATATGCTTCAGAATTCACCCTTAAATTGAATTCAGATTCTATCTAAAATTTCTAGCTTTGATTACCTCTGAGCTTATTTTATGATTAGCGAACTACAACAAGGTGAAATACACAAGAAAAGTGTATTGAGATCCAACATAGCTGCAGAACACAGAGCAATGTGACTCCTGCTGTGGAAAGTGCAGCACATCTCAGCTATTGCTATCTGCAGAGATGCCAAGGTAAATAAAGGTCACTTAGCACCCAAGGCAGATATTCATATGGAAGCTATAATCCAAGTAGGATGCTTACTCTATCTAAAACAGAGATTAAAGCAAAGTATAATGTGTTCATCTCACAGAAGGTCAGGAGAAAAAGGTTTTGCTTCAATGGTAAGCAGTTGCACAGAGATTCCAATTTTCCATTGTCTTCTGTCGGTGCCATTGTACTTTACAGGGGAAAAGAGGCATGGTCAGATTGTACCTGTATGATAATTACTACTATTAATTGAGATATTTCATCCCTCTTGTAGTGTATTTAATGTAGGCAACTGGTAAAGTGAAAATAACTTTGTGTTTAAATATCATTTTATTCTCCCTATACTGATGATTCTTTTCAAGCACAACACATCATTCACTGAATCACTGAACTGTTTATAAGAATATTGGGCCTGTACATAATTGTCCTAAAATAGATGTGACTAGCTTTCTCACTTCAGTGTTACCCCAGTAGTTTCAGGAATTGGTACTACCCTTCAAGAACACAGAAAATTCCTGGGAATGTCAATGATTTTTTTTAAATACAAAACTTCAGCTTGACTGTATTTGTATGAAAGCCACTTCTGCATTTTTCCTTAAGACACAGAAAATGTCAAGATGTGTAAGGCATAATGACCATCAGAATTAGAGCCCCTGTTGAGTTATAGACATTAGAATATGTCACAACAATAGTCCTATAAAAGGAAGCCCAAGAAATGTGTTTTTTAAAGGTCTTCAAATTGATATTTATGTAATAGTAAGTATGAAGGAATAGGTTTGTTCTGCTAGGAAAATCTCTGTAAGTAACTTGTTTCTGCAATTTCCAAGAGCTTTTTGCAAAATGTTACAGTAATCCCTACAAAGTTGGCGCCATTTGGCTAGGGAGGAAAAAAAAAAAAAAAAAAAAAAAAAAAAAAGCATTTTTAATTTAAATCAGTATTCATTCATATGCTAGGCTCTAAAGATATAAGAGGCTTTACTCTCTATTTCCACTGCTCTCAAACTTTCTGCATATGTTTATCAAATTTTCCTTTTGCAGTGCTTAGAGCTGGGCACATCTGACTTTTTTCAACTAAAAGGATAACAATTAATTTTCTTTAAATAGAACTATGGTACAGGGAGTATAAATCTATGTTTAGGAGTTATCAAGTTTCTTCTCTAAAATCAATGTGAAAGCAATATTCAAGACATACAACCCTAAAGAAAGTTACACCAAAGCCTCTGAATGACAGGGATTTTTGCTTCAGTGACAATAAAGATGAATATCCATTCATATCCATTCATGCCTGTTGATAAGCCACCAGAAGATTTCTTAAGTTCACAAACCTTAACTTTTGTAGGGAAAAACCACCAACTGACAAAGCAGATCCTCTCAAGAAACAGGATGATTTCAAATAAGTGAAAAGCATGGAATATGTTTTCTGTGTACACATGGTAAAATGAAAGGAACATGCATGGGGATATCTGACATTGCTTCTGAAGGTAGTTCAGCTTCAGTGCACAGGCAGCACCAGAGGTGTCTTCAGGTTTGTAGAGTAGCTTTATGGGGAATGGGAATTGGATCTGACATGCCTGGTGTTGAGATTCCCACAACAGCTGTGGGAGCCTCTGTGAAAGGAGACCTGCAACTCCACAGACCCCTGCTCCGAGATGATCTGAATGCTAGCAGTAAGAGTGAGAAGCACTCTGGAATGACAGATTCATTATCCTTGTTGATTGTTTTGTTAAAGTCTTACTGAGTTGTGAAAAACAGACAAAGCAATCATCCTTATGCTTTTGAAATGTATATGGTGGTGACAGGTTTACACAAATTCTGCCTACAAAGTTCATCTCCCCCTTTCTGATTTCGTGCTTTACAGCTACCTACAAAAACGTCCAATGGGTAATAGGGAAAACAGCATTCAGAAGAGGGAGACGGTCTTAGTAAATAAACATTTAAATACTTATTTTTCTCAATTTTTTGTCAAACACCTGTAAATCAAAATCACATTATTTAATCATAATGTCTTGTATATCATCCTGTATAATTGCTCCTGTTTTGTTTTTTTTTTTTTTTTTTTTTTTTTTTTTGGCTGTGGGGAGTATGTGTCAATTACTACTTCCAGATTTGAAGATGTATATATTCGTTATATCTTTCCTGAAAAGCTTGAAAATGAAAGTGTTTTCATTTAGGTTATTAATGATATGTAAATGGCAACATAACTACCCTTGATTTGCTGCCACTACCTTGGAAATATTTAAACATTATTATTACTTAGCTCAACATTCCAGTTTTATCTCTGAAATTAATGCTTTTAGGCTCAATTTAGGCTTGTCAACAAATAATGATCATAGATGTGAGCTGGTTCATAATCCAGAGGTACTAGGTTACAATGTGTTGCCATGGAAACTGTGTTTTATTGCATTTTCTCTACTTGATTTAAGACATTTGACAATCATAGCAACTGTTTGCCTGTCTTCCCATATCATAAAAAATTCAAAAACAGAAACAACCAATAGGGGAAATTCATGGAGTTCTTGGACCTCACTATAAAAATAAAAACGAAATGACAACCTTATATTTAATAGGGACCTTTTGTGAATAGTTTATCTCACAGAATGTCTAGGAGTGTTGGAAAATTCAATCAGTGGTTAGTTGTCGAATGGACCTGTCTTGCCTGTGGTTCATTTTGTTTATTGCATCATATATCTTTTATGATCACTGGGACTTTAGCCTGAAACAGCATTTTCTTTAACAAGAGCCATGTTTCCTCTAACATTGTTTATTGCATCTGAAACATTACTCTTTGAAACCACGGTACATTTTCAATTGAGCAAAGGTCTGTAACGGAATACAGCATGTCTGTGTTTATTCAGGATCCTGGGTAAAAAATATCCCAGTTCATGTAACATTAATCACTTTGCCAGTGTTCAGCTGAGGTCATTGCCACATTCCTAGCAGTATTAAGCCGAGTAAAGATTAATCACGTACATTAAACCCTGCAAGGAAAGCACGTGAAGCGGATTTGAAATTAGACATTTGGTGAAGGACTAAGAGAGCAGTGTAACAAAATATGTTAGCAGTGTTATAGCAAGCTTTCAGAATGATATGAGATTTTTCCATCTATGTTGTCAGCTCATCTATATTTAAGGCTTTGTTGCTGTCTCCTTTATTTAACCCATTTTTTAGAACTTTTAAATAAAACCACTAAAATCTTCTCTGAAATATAGAGAAGATTTTTTGCCTTTACTTATTCATATATTTTAAAAATGCATTAGCGTATTCTTATTTAACTCAAATTGGGATTCTGGGATTTAAACAAATAAACAAACAAAAAGCAGGTGATAGAATCCTGTAATATTTTAAGACAGCAATGTTAATAATCAATGAGTATTTAGAATCTGTTACCCTTTCACACTTTCTTTTCTTTCTGTATGTGCATATATGTCATTACCACACTGCTTCATATTTCACGCTGATGTTGCTGCAAGTACAAAAGATGCATTTCATACTCTGCCTTTACGCTCTGCATGGTAGATTGCAACAATTCCTTTGTCCATTCTTGTAAACTTCTGTTAAGTTATTTTTATTTCTATTACACTACACTACCATAAATGAGTAATTGAAGCACAGATAATTCCCACTGAAAACCCCAAGGAGAAAAACCTTTAGTGACATGGGGTTTACAGTCAGTCATCTGTGTCCTGAGAATATATTGAAGTGTCAAAAATCTAAATTTATGCTTTAGAAAATTTAGGAAGCTAGGCAATGCAGCAACAGGAGTGGAAACTAAACTACAGAACTATAAAAGAATGCAGACTAACATTATTTTGCCATTCTGCAATGGCCTAGCAATGCTCTGAAATAACAAATGTTCTCTTTGTTCATTACATCTAACCCCAAAATCAGGACTGGCCTCAGCTGTAGCTGTGTATTCTCGTGGCCAACCACACTCACAGCGAGTAGATAAACATGCTGTCCCCTGGTAGCCTCATCAAAACACAAAATAGACTCCTAGTTATTGCTAGATGGACTGAATAATGTAGGGAGTCATCCTCTCCTCCTTGTAAAGTCCCACACTTCCTACTTTGCTTCTGTGGTGTGCAGTAGGCATATCAGCAACTCAGGTCCTTGACAGGGAAGGCTGTTTTCTGTACAACAAGGATGCAGCATCTCATCTTGGTAAAGAATCTCATCCTGAAAAGGACTCCCAACACAAAATTCTACAAGCTTCCAAAGAATAATGACATTTAACCAGGAGTTCAGATATTATTAAATTTTTAATTACTTCCTTAATGAACCTTCAATGACCAAAAGTGCCTTTTTTTTTTTTTTTTTTAAGTGGACCAGTGGAGAAAGCAATGGGAAAGTCTGATATTTCCCTGCATTTTGAAAGAAGTGTTCCTCTTCAGGATTAACAGAGACATTGGTCATAGCTGACGGAAGAAGATGCTTTTAGTAGCAATGAAATTTTTCAGGAATGTTTTTCATGTGTGTTTTCACAAATTTATATCAAACTGAGGTCAGGAAACAATTGTTATTCAGATCTGATTGGCATGTATTCTTGATACTCCTCTGTAGAATGTCTTTTCCCAATGGTCATCTCGGAGGTTTCTATAACAAGTTCCCACCCCACTGCAGAGCCTTACAACATTGGAAGAAAGGCTCCTGAGACACAGTATAATTATGGCTTTTGTCATTTGGAAGATGGTCTTGTGTTTGCTGCAGGACTTTGTAAAGAATTCTATGGCCTATGATGACAATGTTTCAGTAGTATGTAGAATACGACTCATGTACTGCACATTCTGTGCATGTCCTGTAACACTTATTGCATGGTTTTCTGTAACAGCAGGGATTTGGACTTGTTGTAGAAAACGTCCTTTCCTAATGTCTGCTCTGATGACCTCTTACAAATGGTAAGGGGCCCACTACTTTAGATTGTGTTCCTAGTTCTGCCATGGACTTCAGGCAAGATACTTGAAGTTGCATCCTTTTATGCAACCTACCTATCTAGCTGGTCTACTAGTTTTATTTAGGCTTTTGCCACACACTCTGAAATGGAATATTATGAATATTTGTTTACAAAATAAACTAAACTTCCTTCTTTAAAAACAAACAAACAAACAAACAAAACTCTAAGTGGTAAAAATGATTAAAAAAAAAAAAATGTTCCATGTTTTCTGTCCTTGAGAATATGTGCTTCCAAAAACTTAAGACAAGTTTAAAGTTAACTGATAGGACCTTGCAGTACATCAAAATGAATGTGCATACAACATTGCCTCTGGAAATCAGATTTCATTTTAGATGGCTTGATCTGAGACTAAATTTCACCAGTAACAACCCCATGTGATGTGATGCTTTATGTGATGTTGTAATATTCTATTGTGTTAGTAGTATTACCAGTGTTAAAAGTTTTACCACCATAACAATCTGATTATTTTTATTTTATTTTATTTTATTTTATTTTATTTTATTTTTATTATTTATTGATCTCCCATTACTGATTTGGAATTCATACTGAGACTTTTCCAGCCCTAGGATACAGAATGCCTCTTAAAGAGGGAAGAAACAAGAGGGTAACATGGCAAGAAATTAGGTGATTTTGTATTGTGTTCCTTTTATCTGGAAGAAGTCATGCAGAGATTTACTTTGCTTTGGGTTTCTTAAATCACTCACTGTGTTACACTCCACTCAAAAATACATAGACAAAGATAAGAAACAGTTATTTCCTTATTCCCAATTTCCTAACATTTTGGAGCATTCTTTTACAGTCAATGGCCTGGCCCAGAATATTACATGTGACTCTTCCAAGTCATTTGTCTTCCAAACCATTTACTGCTTTCAGCTCAGCTCATCATATGTTGATCTAACAGCCAAACCTCTCTGCTCTGCTGTGAAAGCAGGTTTATTTCTTCCCTTCGTTTGCCTGGGATTTCTCATGTCTCTCTGTGAGTCCACATGAATCCCTGTTCCAACACCTTGATTTCTTTGCTTTTTTATTTCATTTTTTTTTTTTTTTTTTCATGTGAGGAAGTTACTGCAAAGTAAACTGCTGTGAATTTATAACACAGTCATTCTTCTGCACTAAATCCCTTGCGGATGCTGTAAGGACAGAGGCAATTTTTTTCTTTTTACTGCATCTGTGTCAGTGGAAGTGGTGTCTATCCCCATGTACTGAAAGTTTTTACCTGTTTTTCTGAATTAGGTGCCTTCATGACTATGTCTTAGTCTATTCAGGAAAAAAAAAAAAACGAGGTGAATTGGCTGAGGTGTTTTGGCAATTCAGCCGGCAGGTCTCTGATGGCAGCTGGGGCGGCAGCCCGAGGGGTGTCTTTGTGGTAAGGTTAGATGAAGTGGCAGAAGCCAGCTTTGTCGTTCCCTGCCATGAAGAGGGGTGCTTGTCCCTCCACATCCTGCCCCTGTGCTCCCACCCACCCATGTGCAACCTTTGTCATGGGGGTGACACTCGTGTCATACTGCCTATGACGAGCCGAGGGGGCTCAGCATGCTGGCAGCCAGCCCAAGGCCACAACCCCGCCAGCCACTGGCTCAGCAGGCCCCATTGCCTCTCTTAGGGGTCAAATGGCTGTGCAGTGGAGAGGACAGGACAACACAGCTCAAAAAAGTGGGAGAATGGGGCCTGGGGAGTGGGACTGCCCCTTTGGGGTGCACCCCAAGGGGTGCCCCTGTGTGAGGAGGAGCGTCGTCGTGAGCGCGCTATGAAGTTGCAACAGCTCTGCCCACCTCACAGGGACTTTGCTGGGCCTGATGGCCTTTTGTCCTGCCCTTGTTCTCCAAATTCCCTCCCCGCAGGCAGGTAAGGTAAGTCACCTCAGCTAATCCCCTCAGCATACCGATAGGCTGGTTAAAGTACAGTCAATGTATGCTGATCGACTGTTTTTTTGACGGATAAGTAACACCCGTGGCTGGGACAGCAAATTTGTTTTGGAATTAAGTGACCATATTTGACCTTACTCTGTAAGTAATTAGCAAGAACTTTCTACTACAATCAATGGAGGCAGGTTCAGGATATGACTATTAATTAGGCTGCAAACAACCAAAGTTGATGAGGTAAAGGTGTTCCCTACAGTTATGGGGACTTGTTCATTGCCATTCCCCCCACGTCTCCTCCTAGAAGCTACCAAATGCCAGCTCTGCCCACTGAGCTTCTCCCCTCTCGCTCACTTCTGTCTAAATGGGTTCAACTGCTTAAACACAGGGAATAATAGTTTTGCTAATTTGTCTCATTTTGCCTGAAATAGTCTGAGGAACTATCAGGTCAGTACGAACGTGACGTGCCATCCCCAGGAGGGCTATGGGCAGTACCTCTTCCACTCGTGCAGCCACTTTCTGAGTGAATATCCATCACTACCCTTCCAGTCTGCTCAGGAGATACCCTGTGATGTCTTCAGAGTAAGACACTTTTAAGGAGCAATTAGATATATATTGGATAAGCCATTAAAACATCATTTCATTTTAATGATTTGTATCTGCAAGAGGATGTAAATTAGTAATGGCTTATTAAACTTTACAGTTCAAGTTATTCAAAAAGACCAGCAAGATTTCAAAAATGATATATATGTATATATGTACATATACTCACTTGCACGCACATACTCACATTACTGCAGGAAGAGCTAAAATTATTATTTATTTTTTTTGTCTCTCATAAAATAAATGGCTCACACATGTTGTCCAGCTTGAAAGTTTCCAAGAGAGCTGATTGCCAGCAATTATTTTATATTTTATAGTGCATTCTTTCAGTCTGTATACGTTTTTGTTCATATGGCGTGCTCAGTACAACACAAAGGTTTGTAGGGGGTTGGGATTCCTATGTCCCTCCTGAAGGCTTATTATTGTGGAGCCTACTTAAAAGTACTTTCCATAGTGGCTGGCTGCTCCTGAAATGCATAACAAGCTTTCTCTGAAAAAAAAAAAAAAAAAAAAAAAA
>NC_048926.1:63377918-63380962 GCF_011077185.1 Oxyura jamaicensis
AGAGAGGACACTAATTTTCCTCATTCTGAGTAGGAGGTATAATGTCTTTATAAAGTAATAATTAAAAGAAAAACAATTACTGGTGCCTTATCTGGACCTTGCAGCTGTACTTCTCCCTTTTGCATTAGCAGTGTGTGTTCTAAGGTTATGACAAACCATGAAAATTGCATCTTAAGAGGAGTTTTATTCTTTTTCCTACGATTTGATTGAAACAGACAGCTACATTTTGTGTATATATAATTAGGCAGTAAAATAGGCTTTGAAGGCAGATTTCTGTTTAGTATGTGAGTCACACGCACAACAGTCTTTCATTCAGCAACCAAAGACTGATCTTTTTAATGCCTCAACTCGCTCAACATGTTTTCTGAATGCTACATCTTGCAGGAAAGGAAAAAAAAAAGAAAAAAAAAAAAGAGAGAGAGAGAGAGAAGAGAAAAAAAATGTAAAAACAGCTTTTAAGCCATATTTCTCTCATTCTTTCTGTTTTTTCCCCATCTCCCCAAATGAAAAACAATCTGAAAAGCCAATTTAGCTAGTCTGTGGTGATTTAACCTTATGACAAACTGATTTTTATCATCTTTCTTTACAGATTGTTGTCCAGGGCAGCACTGAATGCTGCACCAGCTCTAGGCGTATCTAATCCCTCTCATAAAAGGCCATTGTGGCTGTAAAACTGAGACCAATGGCTTTTTCATTCTCCACCTCTCAGCACTCCAAAGTAATGACATTGGGGTCTCCTCTTCATGTTTTTCTTTTCAGATGCATAGTTTCTCCTTTTAATAAGTCTAAAATAGAGAGAAATAAAAGGAACACAATCACATTTTCCTCAAAGCTCTATCTATAAATACCTTCTGGAGAACCGAACTTAGGAACAATTATCTGCAGTCTGAGTTGTTGTGACACTGTGTGTGAATACAGCAGTGTATCCTTGGAATTTTCTGATCATTCTGAAGTATGTGAACATGTTAAAATGTTGGGCAGATAATACTTGGGGCTTCATATTTTCTGCCTAGGGTCATGCTCAGGCATTCTTCCTCACACTGAAGCCTGTGGAACTGCTGATGTGATAACGGTATTACTCAACACAAGCACAGTTCTCACACCTCGTCTTTGCAAAGTAACCATGCAGAAGCCATTGTCCACTTACTTTATGCACTTGCAATACAGCCTTGTCAACAACATTTGCTCCAGCAAGGACAAATTATAAACCAGTTTTATTACAAAGAACAAATAAGAAGAGTAGATAACAGATACTCTCCTGAAAGTAACAAACAAACAAACAAACAAAAAAAAAAAAAAACTTTTTTTTTTTTTTTCAAAAGCCTCGACCTCAGTGTTTAAATGTTTTTATTATTAATATGTTAACGGATTCTATTTCAGAACTAATTCCCCATTTTGAACAGCAGAAAGCTGGTCTGCATTTGATTACAAATTTTTATTTGACCTCAGAGGAATGCTTTTAACCAGCAAAATATGAAGTGCTAGATAAAAAGATTTACAGATAGAAACAGTTCACACAAATTCATTTCTCCAAAGTAAAAAAGTGCATTTTAATAATTCTTACTAATATCAGTATACTTATAGGTACCTTTTAATATCATAATTAAAAATAAAATCAACAACACTGTTTAAAAGTTATAAAATGTTGCCCCAGGCAAAATTTTAACACCAGTGTTTTAATTCTGAGGGTGTTAAATTTGAGCACTTAAAATTACAGAAGTGTAAAATTAAAAGGAAATTTTAAAATAAAATTATACATCTTGTTCTTAAGTATCAGATCTGGGAGAGAAAAGGAAGGAAGAGCATGCACTCTACAAAATACTTTTCTGCAGTCCAGAGTGCATAGTAATTCATAAGTATCCTTGTCATTCAAATACAGTTTGGAAAGACTCTCTTTGGCATCCTTGATGAATATGAGCTAGAATATACTCTGTAGAAATAATGGGGGAATGATCCTGAGAGCATGTTTTTTGTTGTTGTTGTTTTTGTTGTTGTTGTCTTTATCATTTCTTTTGGAAAATGGTTGAAAAAATAGCATCACTGGTCCCAGGACACCACAGAAAACAACGGGCTCCGTAAGTATCCCTGAGCACCTCCTAACATTCAAGATCTCTTTATTTAGAATTTCCAAATTCTAAAATTCTTTATTTAGAATTCTTTATTTAGAATTTCCATTCAGGGATCCTCTGCTGCAGAGGCTGTTCAGGATGCCAGTGCACCAGGCTTTCACCAGGCCGGGTTTTTTTTTTTTTTTTTTTTTTTTTTTTTTTTTTTCACACATCTGTACATAGCATGGTTTGGGTGGGAAGAGACATTCAAGACCATCCAGTTCCACCCCCGTTGCCATGTGCCAGGACACCTCCCACCAGACCAGGCTGCCCAAAGCCCCATCCAACCTGCCCTTGAACACCTCCAGGGATGGGGCATCCACAGCTTCTCTGGTCCAGTGCCTCAGCTCTCTCAGAGTGAAGAATTTCTTCCTCAAATATAATCTAAATCTACCCTCTTTCAGTTTAAAATCATTATCCCTTGTTCCATCACTACATGCCCTTGTAAAAAGTCTCTTTATTCTCTCATTCAGCATATAAGACAAAATGTCGGCAGTCATCCCCGCTTAAAGGTTCTGAAAGCACAGAGATTCCTTATATAATGCAGATATAGCTCAGACCTGTGTGTGATTTTTTGGCCTATATCTATGCAGCTAGTGTCTAAAGGCTGGATGGGTCTTCTTAGACACCAAGAATGCAGTTCTACAGTTTCAGGGAGATCCAGAGAGAATGTGAGTAAGCGTGGAATGTGAGTAATGTCTCATCTGATCCACCTTCCCTTTCCACTAAAAAAAATATAACTGCGTTATTTTTGCCTGAGGAACTAAGGATGTTTTAACATCCACGCATTGTTTTTGTTACCGTTTCAAGGCAAGATGACTGAGTCACAGAGAGAAGTACCGTGACCTTCCCAAGGTCAGACAATAATTGTGACACAGCTGAGAAAAGAACATCCAATCCCCCATCCTCTGCGCTAATGAGATCATTCTTCCCCTT
>NC_048926.1:63381062-63387343 GCF_011077185.1 Oxyura jamaicensis
CCCCCCCCCCCCCATTTTTTTTTTCTCTACTGTCTCGATCTCTGCCTCCTCGTGCTTCTTTTCCACCAGGTCCCTTCCTGCGCAGCTAAGGGTAGGTAGGTCTCCTGGGGTTTCTCTCTTCCTGCCTCCAATACAGCAAAGGAAACAATAGGAGAGCAATGAGGACTGCCAGAAAAGCCAGGGGCTGTAGCTGCCTGCTTTGTTATACATATACACGGTCTCTTCACTTGTAGCTCCAGAGGCACATATACTTCATTTATTAATACACCTCTCAGCCTGATTATCAAGATCTCAGGCACTCATCTTCTCCTAGAGCACTTATTTTCTCCTTCCACACCTCTGCAGTTTTTAAATCTAGCAGATAACAACTCCCAGACACGTTCTGATAACTTCTGTGGTGATTTTTCAGGGTCATCCTCTTCCGGCTCTTTCTCTCGAAACTGTAGCAGCATGTTTTCCTCGTCCCTCCCCTGAGGTTGGCATACCTAACCTCGGCTTTGAAAACTTTCACAGATTCATTCCTCACTCCACACACTCTGCCTCTTAGTCACCATTATCTTAATCCTAATATGTACTATCTGATCTTGTCTCTGGCTGATTCCTTCTGCTCACCCAATGTCAGGCTCCTGACTACTCTCCCTTCTTTCACATTGGACAACAAATTACTCTCACCACAGCTTCTGCTGCAGACTCCTTACGTCTGACTGACTACTTCTCTGCAAACTCCATTTCAAGACTCATCTTCCCTCTCCCTGGCCTATGACTCCTAGCCTTCTCTCTAATAAAACAATCTAATCCTATTCCCTAAGCCTCAGTTTCATTTCCCCATGCTCATTTGTTCTCTCTGAAAATCTGAAGTATGGCACCCAGCCACTGGCCTTTTGTACATTTTTCTCGCTAGCACTACTGTAATGTGGATGCTGCCTGACTAAAATACTGTACCTTCATCCATCATTTCTATTACAAATTATAATCGACTGTGAAACATTATGCTATTTTGTATGAAAGTAGCTGCAAAAAATACAGCATGCAATAGAGTGCTAAGGCTATGACAAAACAGGGTAACAGATTTTAACGTGTATTGCCTGTTTCCTATCACACGCAGGCTATTAAACAATAAATACATGTCTTTAAATATTGTCTGAATGTTTACACAATGTACTACATAAATAAGTAAGCTGTTGTTTGAATTAGTTGCGGGGAAATTGAGTACACAGCAAGCTGAAGGCTACATTCATGTCCGGGTCAAAGGTTTGTAGTACACATTCTACAGCAGAATTTCACAGAAATGGAAATGGGAGAGACCGGCTAGGTCATTCAGTCCATTCCAATGTCAAAATACAATTATTCCTCATAGAATGTGTTTTTCAGTGCATTTTCCAGACTAATGTTAAAGTCCCATGCAATGGGACTTAAGAACTCCCCTCAGGATGCTATTTATTTCACCAATTAGCAAAATCCTTTGCCAGTTTTATTTTTCTTAATCTTTAGCTGTTGCGTTTCTTATTTTTATCCCTCTTGTTCTTAGATAGTTTCTGTGTACCAGTTTCTGTCCTGTGTACCCTTTAGACCGTGTCCCTATCCCCCAGTAAATACAATTATACACACAGACTCTTTCATAAATCATTCCCTACAGTTGCCAGTTGCCAGGTCATTTTTGCCACTCGTCTACAGACACCAAACAAAGTGGTACTTTGTGTTCATACGTTACACGTATTTATATGCCGAAGCATCAGAGATAGTGACCTTTAGATTAGATATCAAACGGAGAGTCGTTGTGAATATGCAGATAAATGGAAAGGAGCCTACGGACTGCTCTAAAGAAGAAAACGTTGCTAGCCTTGCCTCTTAAAAAAAAAAAAAAAAAGTATCTAATGTAAGTATCTGCCAAGTCTGTAATGACTCGTCTGTATGTTTGTATCACCAGTTCCCACACTTCAGTTTATGGATCACTGGCAGGCTGCAAAGCTGTAATAAATTATCCACAACTGATGTGCAGCGCCAGTGGTTTGCGCACTCCGGCTGCAGACCTGACCAGGAGGCAAATTCAGGGGGATCCTCAGGGCTCGGTACCCCCAGGTTTTTTTTTGATCAACGTGATAGCGTCCCGCACCGCGAGAAGCCGTGTGCGTGTACACAAAGGAAGCGCCGTCCACCGTTTGCCTGGTTGACCCGGTAAATAAACCCTGGAGGGAAATAGATGTTGGTCCTTTTGGTGCCAGGCGGAGGAGAAAGGGGAAGATTGCCTTCACCACCGCGGACGTGCAGGGCTTGGTGCCGAGGCACTGAAAATAAATACATAAATAAATAAAAAAACCCACGTGGCGTTGGCCAGCTTCACGCGAGTGAACACAACCACGGCACCGCACCTCGCCCCGCGCGCTCCCGCCGCCGCCCTCCCCCTCCCCCGGGCCGCGCGCTCCGGCCGGAGCCGCACACGAGCTCGGCGGCCGCAGCCAATCAGAGGCCGGGAAAGCGATTTCTGCGGCGCTGATTGGCTGCCCGCCCCGCGGCCGGGGCGCCGGGCGGCTCGGGGAGAGGCGCGCCGCCGCGTCCTGGGGCAGCGCGTGCCCGCGGCCGGCGGCCGGCCGTGATTTATCCCGGCGGGGGGAATAAGGGGCCATGGCGCACGGCACACGGGGTTTTAGGGTTTTAGGCCGCCCGAGAGCGCCCGATGAGGGCCTGGCGTTGCAAATAGGTGCTCGCCGGTGATTCTTGTCTGGGCGCGAGATGCGTGCGCCTGGCAGGATAAGAGGAGGTGGGGGGCGGGTCCCTGAGCTGCATCAATTAAAAGCGGATTTCCTATTTTTAGACAAACACCGCTAATTTAGTGGCCCGCTGTCTGTCTCGTAAAACGTGCGCCAGCACGAAGGCGCAATGTAGTTCGGCGGGCGGGCGAGGCCCCTCCGAAGCGGGGAGGTTTCCACACCGACCCCGCGGTGTGAAATTTGGGCACCCGCGGGCAAAAAGGGGGCAATATATATATATATATATAAATAAATCCTGCTTGGGACTGGAACGTAACAGCCCTCCTCCGATCCAGGCAGGGCTGCCAGGGCTTTTTACCCATCCCTGGGCAGCCGCAGGAGAGGCCGCTCCGCTGGCCGCTGCTCTGGGGACTTCAGGCGATGGTGTGAGGCAGATAAAGCAGAGGCATTCTTGCCATCTCTCCCGGCGACTGTTCCCTGGCTAGTTAACAGACCATCTATTCAGAAGCAATTTTCTTTGGGCTGAAATTATGTGCTGACCGTAGCAGATCGCTTCCCATAATGCCCCTTCCCCCACCCGATGCTAAATACAAACTGTCTCCTACTCACTGTATAATAATGTGAAAATGACTGTAATTTCGCAGACGAGAAGCAGCCCAAAGTGAAACGTGTCTAAACAGAGGTCGATATTGAAAAATCGGGGCTATTACCTAAATCTGAAAAATACGTATCGTAAAGAAACAGGAACAGCGATCTGCGACTAAGTGGGCTGAAAACACCGCACCGCACACCCGCGCAAAACCCACCCCCACACCCCCAGGTCCGGCCTTGCTGCCCTGACAGCGTGTCACCGATTTCCCCGGGGACCCCTCCCCGTACCCCCCCTGCACCCCCTCCCGTGTGACACGCCGCCCCACCGCTCTCCCACGCCCAGGTGCAAGCGTGGCACGGCCCGGCACGGCCCTGGCCGCTGCCCCTCCGCCGGCCGCCCCCCCGAGGATGCCAGGCTGCCCGGCCGCGAAGGGTTAAAGGCGATTTAACGCAGCGGCGTGGCACAATGGCTCCCCGGCTAAACAAAGGGGGGTGGCGAAGTGGGGGGGTTGGTGGGGTGGGGGCACCACTCGGGAGCGACACAAAGCCCGATAGGGAAGATTTGTGTTACTAATTCCTGTGAAAGGATGTTCACGTGGTAGTTATATGGTCGCTGGCGTTCACAGTTCAGTGCCTGCAGCAGTAAATCAGGGGGCTGGAAACAAAAGGGTTATTTTCTGCTCCCCCTCCTTCCGAAAAAAGAAAAAAAAAGGAGAGGGGGGGGGAGGGGGGTTGGGATTGGGGGGAAACACCACCCGACCTGCCTAAATTAAGCCACATTGCAGAAAGGAGCCGGGACCGCGGCCGGCCAGGCGATGGACGCTGCGGATGGTGTGCGGGGTGGGCTGCGGTGGGCTGGGGGCTCTGCCCTGCCCTGCCCTGCCCTGCCCTGCCCTGTCCCGTCCGGCCCCAGCCCCCAGCCCCTTCCCGCAGACACTGTTTGCTTTTCCCCTCCGCCGAGCACGGGAATAATCGCACATGTGTATTCCCAGCCCCCTCTCGCCGGCCTCAAACTGTTATAATCCCGAACGAGGGGGCATTTAAAAATTACGAGCGAGATGCCTAAATTGCCTCTTTGAAACCGGCACAGGAAAAAAAAAAAATAAAAAATAATAATAATAAAAAAAATCATTCATCACTGCTTCCAAAACTGCACTGAAATTAAATTAAGCGAAATGAGGGAGCCTTCCTCCCAGCGTGTGGGTCTTGGCAGAGCTGTGATACACCTTGGGTTGGTTTTTCCTCTCTTGCTCTCCTTTTTCTTTTTTTTTTTTTTTTCCTTTTTTCCTTTTTTTTTTTTCCTGTTTTTCCTGTTTTTAAGCCCAAAACGTCATACGGGATAATTGAAACGGGAAGCGCGGCTCGCACCCGGCCGGAGGGCTGCAAGCCTCGGTGCCGCGCAAGGCGCGTGCAGCCCGCTCGCTGCACCGCGCGCAACGCGTGCGTGCAGGGCGCCGTGTGCGCGCTCCCGCCTCGCACCCCCGCCGGCAGGCAGGAGGAGCGGCGGCCAATCAGAGCGCGCGGTTCCACAAAAGCCGGGCTCCGATTGGCCGCGGCCGCGGGGGCACCGCGAACAAAGAGAAGTCCCTCCAGGTACCCGGCCCGGGCTGCGCGCACCCGCCCCGGCCCCCTGCGTGTGCAAAGGCGCGTGTGTGCGCGCGCGGGTGTGAGAACGGCGGTGTGCCTGCGGGGGGGGTGGGTCCCTTCCCCCCGCCCGCTTTTTTTTTTTTTTTTTTAATTTTGTTTCTAGAAAGAAAGGGAGGTTCATGGTATCTGGTGCTTCTCCTCTCCCAAACACAATAAATCTGTTGAAGACATTAGTTTTTTTTTTTTTTCCTTCTTTAAAAAAAAAAATAATAAAATAAAACGCGGCTGCAACAAAAACACACTCAATGCAGTTAGGAGGAAAAGGTCAACTCGAGCCCATACAGACCGTAAGTACGGTTGCGTGGTGTCTGTAGCACTTGGAGGGGATTTTTTTTTTTTTTCATTATTTTTTTCCTGCGAGTTTTGGGAGTTGGAGGAAGTAGGGTTTTCTGGGGTTTGAGGAGAAATAAATCCCCGGAGCAGAGTGGATGGAGACAGGAGGGCGAGAGCAGCGTGGCCACACCAAACACACCCGCGGTGCGCTCGGGGAGGGGGAAGGGAGCCTGCCGGGGGTCCGGGTTGCCCGTGGGGCACGGGACGGGACGGGACGGCTCGGCACGGCGCGGGGCAGCCCGTTACCCACCGCCCGCAGCCGCTCCCCAGCGGCAGGGCGAGGCGGCCGCCCCCCGAGCCGCGAGGAGAGCGTGAGGAGCGGCCGGGACAGCGCCTCGTCGCAGCGCTGGCTGCCATCCGTTCCCCAACACGCCGGTGCCGGTGAGACGAGGCCGGGCACCGGGGCTGGGGGCCGCCCGGCAGCGGCTCCCCCTCGGCCGCCGAGGAGCCGGGCCGAGCCCCGCGCCCCCCTCAGCGCTCGCCCTCCGCCGGCAGCCAATGGCGCTCGGCGGCGTCACGTGACGCGCGCGGCCCGAGCCGTAACGGAACCGCCGCGCCGCGGGGGTTGGCGGTTGCTGGGCCCGAGCGCCCCTCCCCCTCCCCTCCTCCCCCTCTTCCCCCCTCCCCTCCCCCCCGCCGCCGGCAATTCATTACGGCTTTTAGCTTCCCATCGCCGGCTAATTAAAAATACTAAAGCTTAAAGCTCCGCGGCTGTCTGACTTGCTGGGGGGGGGGGGGGGAGGGGGGGGGGGGGGGGGTGGGGGGGATGGGGGGGTGGGGGAGGAAGGAGCCGGGCTGCGCGAGGCTGGCGGAGACAATGAGGGGGGAGCGGTCTGTCCTGAAGAAAAGGTCGTCTGCTTTATCTCCTCGGGCTCTAATTACCGAATTACTTACCGCGTGACTGATTAGCTCCCGTGTTGTGTGTGTGTGTGTGTTTTTGTTGTTGTTTAATATTACGATATTTCTCCTCGGCGGCGGTTTAAAGCCGCCCCCCCCATCCCA
>NC_048926.1:63387743-63416455 GCF_011077185.1 Oxyura jamaicensis
CCTCAAGTTACTTGAAGAAATCAGATCTGTCAGGACGGGCGAAAAAAATGCCACTTCCCAACTAACAGGCGGAATCCAGCCCAGATTTTCAGTCCTTTCTTCTTCTTTTTTCCCTTCCTCCCTTTCACTAATTTATCCCGATGTTAGCACATTCTGTCTCGTAACACCCGGACGCCTGTAGGTTTGTTGCACGGGATCATTACTTACTGCTCAGGCTGGCTCCGAGCACGGGGCTGAAGACGGAGTGGGAAGTTGGGGATAACATTTTTATTTTATTTTTTTAAATTACTGTGATTATTATTACGATTCCGTGCTTTTACTCAGGAAAGCAAACAGGCAAAAAAAGACAAAAAAAAAAAGGGAGAAAAAAAATCAAAAACAACAAAACAAAACAAAAACCTGATGCTCCAGTTCTGAATGTGAAATATTACCTACCAGCTTGTAAAGTTGTGAGGAACAGCAGCAATTTTTTTTTTTTAATTTTTATTATTTTTTCTAAGCGAGGAGGAAAAACCAAACAAACAAAAAAGGACTTCTGATCCGTGTGCCAAAGTAGGGGGAGATGTGTTACTGACCGATTTATACTGGCTGAGATGATACTTGCTTTCTACTTCTTGTTCACTTGCTCTTTAAGTAAAATGAGACACAGAGTTGTTGCTGAGACGAGTGGGAACAGCACTTTGATTTGCTGGTTTAATTAAAAAATGATAAAGGATTAAAGGTAAGCATTATGCGTATATATGTATAAATATTTCGACAGTCGACTGTAAAAGGGAGAGATCCCTTTAAAAATCGTTTTAACTAAGCTTTGTCAAACACACACTCATTTGCGGTCACTGAGGCCACCTTGGTGCAGATCACTTAAAGTGTATGTCTTAATCAGTTTCCTGTACAGTCAGTAATACTATATTTAACAGACCTAACAATTGTGTGACCTAGGAGTGCATTAGAACTGCTTTTAGAACTGTTATCTTGAGCATATATTTTAAAGAAAGATCTTTTTATTTCCTTTTTGCTTTATTCTTACCTATGGAGTTTGATATTTTTCAGCAAACATTTGTGTTTATGGGTTGTCGGTTTTTAATAGAAAGCTGTATTGTGTCAAGGAGAATTAGGTTTTCCATTTCCCTCAACCCCCTCTCTCCCCCCCCCTCCAGAAAAAGAGATTCAGTAGAAAAGGGGTAAAAGATGATATAGGAAAGTCACAGAACTTCAAGGGTCTGGTTTAAAGCCACGAAATCCATGGAATGCAGCGAGGAGTGAATCTGTGTCCTTCCTTTTCTCCCTTTCGTGCCTAGGTGGTGGTCCAAGGGGTTAGATTACAACATGTGCTCCAACAGCTAGGCACCATTTCTAAGACTGTATTTCCTGAGCTTTGTGGATTTAAATCATGCAGTTATTTTTTATTATTATTATTAATTTTCTATTTGTGGATATGTTTTTAAAGAGAGATTGTGGATGTTGGGATACAACTAGATAAAAGATGCTCACTGTAAAAGCATCACAGCTATCTATTGCCTCTGGTTTAACATACTCAAGGGGGAAAATGTGGAAATAGTGAATGATTTCATTCCCCCTACCTTGGCCCTTTTTATTAGTTGTGTTATGTTCTGGTAAGACCCCGACAAGAAATATCCGACTTTTCCCCTCCTCACAGGAAAAGGTGGACGTGGACTGCAGGTTACAAACCTGGACACACCTGGGGAAGGAAGACAAGAAGAATTAAAACTTAAAAAAAGCCCAGCGGAGATAGACGAATGTCCCCACATCTCCAAAGGAAAGTTCATCGGATTTTTACTCTAGAGATCTCATCTTCAGGATGTCATTGAACACTTCCACTACAGGAAAAGGTGTGGATCCAAACGCGGTTGACACTTATGACAGTGGCGATGATTGGGAAATCGGTGTTGGGAATTTAATAATCGATTTGGACGCCGATTTGGAGAAGGACAGACAGAAATTTGAGATGAATAACTCTACCAATACCACCAGCAGCAGTAACACCAGCTCCAAGGATTGCGGGGGTCTGGCTTCCAGTGGGGCTAATACTACCTCAGCCTTAGCTGATGGCCTAAAATTTGCTTCTGTTCAGCCCTCTGCTCCCCAGGGGAATTCCTCTCACAAAGAGACTAGCAAATCAAAAGTGAAAAGGAGTAAAACTTCTAAGGATGCTAATAAATCTCTGCCTTCTGCTGCCTTGTATGGGATTCCTGAGATCAGCAGTGCTGGCAAGAGGCAGGAAGTCCAAGGGCGCCCTGGAGAGGCAACTGGCATGAATTCAGCACTGGGTCAAAGCGTGAGCAGTAACCCGAACGGCAATAATAACAACACCAGCAACACCACCACCACTATTGCCTCTTGTGGGAAAAACAAAGAGGAGAAACCAGGTAAAAACCAGGGCAGCAGAGGCTCCAAGCGGGATAAGGATGCGGGGAAGTCCAGGAAGGACAAGCAGCACGACCTGCAGCCAGGCCACCCCAACGGCCCCGGGGGTGGCAGTGGCCAGGCCCCCCCAGGGCACCTCTATGGCTACGGGTCCAAGGGCGGTGGGAGCGGCAGCCCCTTCCACTGCACTGCTGCCGCCGCCGTCGGGGAGGTGAGCAAAAGTGCCCCGGATTCAGGGTTAATGGGGAACTCTATTTTGGTAAAGAAGGAAGAGGAGGAGGAAGAGAGCCACAGGCGAATCAAGAAGTTGAAGACAGAAAAGGTAGGACAAAGCTCGTCTCCACCTCCTCTTCCATGTCACCCCGTGTCTATGATAAACTTCCCACAGCTGTGTGTTTTGGCTCCTGTCTTGTTACCTCTGCTCTGTGTTCGTAACATGCGTCTGTTCTTCCTCTAAAAAAAGACACAAACCTCCTCCCTGGGGTGGGAGACACCACGTTTTGGGTGTGCTCCTTTCCCACACAATTTCCCTCACTGTTCCCAGACACTGAGAACATTTCCGCCCTTCCCCAGCCTTCTGGTGGCCTTTGCCCAGGAGGAGAAGCCCCGAGATGACCCAGGTGAGCTGTTCCCGGTGTCAGCCGAGAGCAGCAGTGCTGGTACTGGCGGGACAGCACGTGGGACGGCAGGCTGGAGGTGCCCCCATTTGCCTCGGGGGGTGCCCAGCTCCGGCTCTTCCAGCAGCAGCTTGGGCACGTGCTAACTGTCCTGCCACGAGGCCACAGGGACCCCACACCCTAGTCCCGCTCTGAAGAGCCACGGTTGGGAAAAGGGAGGAAGCCACAAGGCCCCTGGGCTCTGCCAAGCCCCTCTGTGGGGACGAGGGATGCTTGTCGCACAGGGGGGCTCCTGCGGTGGGGCAGCAGCCCCCGGGCCCCAGGCGCTGGTGCAGAGAGGAGTGATCCGGCAGGCAGGCGGTGCCTCTGGTCTTGCTGGAAGGCGGAGGCTGGCAGGAGGGGAGGCACCTCGTCCCGACACACACGTACGTGTGCCAAAGGGCTCTTGGAGCAGAGGGGAGCTCGCTGGTCTGAGCCCCGCTGGTGCTTGGACGTGCACTGCGTGTGTGCTGAGTGGTGGAAATGTGTGAAAGGCACCAAGCGGGGGTGTGTGCTTTTGTTCCTTTCTGTTAATGCAGCCGAGGATGCTTTCCGTACGAATAAATGCCCACCGTTGTGCTCGGAGGGAAGGGTGGAGGCAGAGCACAGCTTTTGTAACAGCTTGTTGGAGGAGGTTCTGGTGTCAGCGGGAGCTGCTGCGTCCCAGGGCAGAAGGCATTGTCGTGGGGTCTGGGGGCGTAGATCACGGGTCAGATGGACTCCACAGGTTGTCCAGCAAGGACAACCTACCTACCAGTTTACCCCAAAAATGGAGCAAGTCAACGCCCCACGAGCGAGTAGTATTGGGGTGTTAGGCTGAGACCCTATTGTCTGCTGCTGTGCTCCTAAATTATTTGCCTTTTGTGCTTTCCTGGGCGAATGCTCAGTGATGGGAAAACTTTCAGGCTGGTGTTAATGGTATGGTCTGCAAGCGTCTGGGAGGGCTGTAGGTCTCAGGGAAAAGTTATGGCTCTTTATGACCTGTTACTGGCTTTTTAGCATTTCAGTGGTGTTGAAGGTTTTGTAATGTCAAAGTCGACTTTTGAGGATTAGATTTGGGTGTTTGTGACTTGAGATACTGGTAGAAACTTGAAAATAATTTCAAGGGCTTGTATTCAAGGCAAGGAACAAATCAAATTTCATATTGTATGCGTATTACTGCTTTTAAGATAGCGTATCTACAGATGAATTTGAATGAGCCTTGTGACCTTTTCTAAATGCAGATGAGAGAAAACCAGATTGATTCAATGCATATGTATATGTTTGCACTTTGATTTATGGAAGTTCTGCTTGCTGTGAGAAGGTGTCCTAAAATCTCATGCTCTCTTTATTAACTTAGTACAGTAGGCATTTACTTTTGTTGCCAATAGTCTTCAAATTGCAGTTCTCTAATCTGTTTTAACTATCTAGATAAATTGCCCTAATCCAGTCTTCACAATGGTTGTGGTTAAAGAGTCAGAGCCATTTGATTGGATTCAGTGGCTGCCTGGAATGTGGGAGGTACTGCCCTTTTGCAACCCCCTTAGCCTTTTAATCTTTCAGCCAAATGTTCACATTCAACAATTTTGTTTAGCTGGCAATCTGAACATTTCAGTATCTCAAAGGCTGCTGTCATGGCAACAGAGATTAGAGAGTGGTGTGGTTTCTCCAGTTTTTGTGTTCTTTTCAGTCTCGAGTCACACAGGAAATTGTATGAAGAACTCACATACGTGCGAGTAATCGTATGTGCAATGTAAATGGGACGGTCTGCAAATTCAGAACACATACGGAGTGCTTTAGAGCTGGTGGTACACTTGGCGTTGTGGCTGCTGCTCCAATAGGAGGCTTGGAGCGTGGATTTCTGCTAACAGCCACTGCTGTTGGCACACAGTGACTTTAATACAGGCTTCGCACATTAGAGTCGTGCAGTGTTGGCCATTGTCTGGCACACTGGTGTGCTTGCTTGCTGTCTTAAATAACATCCCTTAGCATTTCTCTTCCTAGAGAATGTTCCCTACTAGACATACAGCAATAATAAACCTCATTGCTGACCGTGGCGTTAGTGAAACTTCAGTGTTTTATGTTTGTTGTTTTGGCTTTTTTCCCAAAAGGTTAATAATCATTAGGGCATTTTTTTTCCCCTCCCCCCTCACCTCCCTCCTTTTTTTTTTTTTTTTTCCTGTAAGGGTTTTAAATTCGTGTTCAGACTAGGCTGGATGTGCTTTACTTGGATAAAGCACCTTGTGTCTGTAGACAGATAATTTTCAAGCCTGCATGTTAAAATCAATTTCCAGTTATCGTAATGCTGTGAAAGACATGTCTCACGAATTTGGATATGTCCTACTAGATAGAAATGAGTTAATGCCTGCTGAGTCAAAATCTAAAGGTTTTTTTGTATGTGGTGTGGAATTGCGTTTGTTTACTATTTGTGAAAAGCTTGGAGCAGATTCCCTGGAGTTGTAGTCACTGTTTAGTTTTCACAGCATGCTTCAATGTCTATTTTTGGTCTATTTATTCTGTTTCCTTGCTGCAGAAAATCATGTAAAACATGATAAATAGGATCTTATGAAGCCTAATTAAATCAATGACTGTGTTCTGCTGGCTCTTTTATGCAGAAACCGCAAGTATGTTGTAAAAGTCGCCACTCCCCTAATATGTGGATAAAGTCAAAGTATGCTGTAATTCTAAGATGTTTGAGCTATATTCGTGCAGACCATTTTGTGGTTAAGCCACCAGTGACATGTCTGAATAAGTAGCTTTGACAGGTAGGCTAACCACTCCTAAGATTTTTGGTGTTAAAACCTGTCTCCATTTTCCATTCCTTATCCATACCATACCATTTTTAGCACAGTTACTGTTTGTCAGCATGAACTCTTCATCTGTTTTAGCTATGTTTTTGTATTTTTAACAGCTGTTACATTGAAAAGAGTTCAGTTTATCTACAAAAAAAATACTTTCTGTATGTTGCAGGAAGATTTGGGGATTCAAACACAATGTCACAACGTACTCTGAGATATGGGAAAATGGTAGTTGGCATATGAAAACCTGTGTGTTTAAATGAAAATAATACAGAAGATCTGAAGCTGTAGTCAGGTGCAGTTTTTAAGTGAATGTCAAGTGATATTCCAGGATTGGATTTTTCTGTTGTCTTAGCACATTGTGTTGGATTAAGACTGCATTTTGCATCTGAACGTTGTTGTCAGCAAATTAACGTGTTGGCTGGTATTGTTCATTTTATCTTCGCTTCTCGTAGCAGGATTGAGGGTGATATACACTTTGTCAGGAAATGTGTGTGCATTTTACCCACTGATGTAAATCATTTAAGTACATGCTTTGATTAATGGCGTTATGGCGATATGCTTTTCATGTACTTTCCTCGCTGGCCTTGGGTGTAGTTTATTCACTGTGAAATAAAAAGGGCAAGCAGGTCACCCGCTGTAATTAAAGAACAAAGTCTATTGTTGTTTGACAGCAAACTGTTTTGAAAGCTACATAAGGGATTTAGCTGTTAAAAACAGTGATAACTATGGGTGCCTAACAATAAGCACGGCTCAGGGTTCTCAAAGTCCTGTAGGGCAGCCTCGCAGCGTGGCCGTGCTTTCTGAGCCGGGTGAAGAGGTGCTGCCCTTTGGCCAAGGGAGGCGGTGGGTGTGAAGCCACTGACCCCAGCGCAGCCGTGTGAGTGGACCTGCTGCGGCACCCCTCCGCGGAGCCTCTGGGGCACGGCGTGGGACTGCTGGGAAAAGGCTGCGCTTTCGGCACCAGTAATTTTACAATTTTAATAACTTCATAAATACCCAGTAAAAAGGAAGGGATTGATTGTCCAGATGTCATGAGGTTAACCATGTTCTCCATGTTAAAGGGCTTTGCTGCAAGACTGTTTTAATTATAGCTATATAAAGACTTGTTTTTCCAAAGTAGCATTTTATAGTCCAATAAATGAAATGTATGTTAAAAGTGCTAAGCAAAATCTCCCGTAACCACAGAGGTGTTCAATAACCAGATTCAAGGAACATGGAAAGTACCATCTGTTCCTAGTTTTCAGCATAAAACCAGGAATCGAATAGTTGAGATTTGCCCATATTTTTGAGACTCTCTACTTTTTTATTATTATTATCATTATTTTAAAAAGTTCACCTGGCACTTTATAGAAGCTTTCTGAAATGCAATAATACAGGAGAGACTGCGAAAACACATGTTCGTACATACAGTTAACCGGTTCCACTTTCATTTAAAGAGATTTCCAGAAGCTCAGTCATTGAAGAATTTATAATAGTGAATCACCTCCTGCAGGCAAACACAATAAGGGTCAGTTCTTCAAAGATCTTACTATTTAGCTAGAAACTGAATTATTCTGTCAGTTTTTCCCCAAGAGGTAAAAGGAAGGAGGGGAAAAAAAATAAAAAGAAGACTCTCCAAAGATAACTTTAGCAAGCTCTTATCAGTCATCTAATCACATACGATAAAATCGTTGACAAATTTTTTCCATGCAGAGACTTGGGAGAGTTGTTCTAGGATCGTTGATAGCGGGAGAATTACTCTTTTAAAGATAACTTGAGTTCTGACCTGTTTGGCAGCGAGATTCCTGGCTGCAGCCTGCGAGCCCTGGATAAAACGCCATCCGGCCTTTGTTGGAGGCCTTTGACTGAAGCTAATGACTGGTGTTGTGCTGCCCCGAGATAAATGGCATTATCTGTGCATGGCCTGACAGGAAGCAGACAAGTTAATGGCGGGCTGTGGGGCGGATCCGTGCTGAAGGGTGATGCCCAGACCCCAGGTAGTGGCCACGTTCCTGCTCCTCTGCTGAGGGCCTTGACATTTGGAACTGTTTTGACAACGGCAACGTAAATTGGAAGTCAGGAATGTGTGGGTTTTCTTGCACGCTAAAACTGTTGTGGTTTGTGTGTAAGAAATGAGTGATTCAGTTTTGAGGAGGTGCCACCTCCATGTTCCCTAGTGCTGCTGTTTGCAGGAGAGCCCGGGCTGTCTTCTGCTAATTGAACACATTCTGAAGGCAGCATCCCCCTCAGTTTGCTCTGCCATCCCTGCAATCTGCATTCGTAACTCTAGGCTAAACACTGTTACATCAGTGACGGCAGGACTCGTCCTGTGGTTGCTTTGTCAAACAGGTGAATTAATAAAATGGGCGGGGTGTGGAAACAATGAAAATCCCCAACAGTGAAAATTGTTTCCTTAGGGAGAAAGTACTGGGAGTAGGTGGTAGTGTGAAATACAATGGAACCCATCGCAAACTGAACACTTGTCATGCTCAGGTCTGCTTCTGTTCCTTCCTTGTGATCTTCAGTGAAGATGCTCAGAAAATCCATCATCCTGTTCTGTACCTGGTGGTTGCCTGGTCCCAGTAGCCTGCCTGTGCTTTCCAGATTTGCTGTAGTCTCCATGACGCATCCCTGGATCTCAGGACACTTGAGCGTGTCCTGAGGGGTGACTTGGTCAGCTCCCCAGGGCGTTTGGAGACAATGTTCCAGCTGACAGCCAGACCACGTGCTGCGTGGTTAAAGCACAGGGGGCAGGTAGGAGGGAGAGTGGGTGAGCTGAGACACCCTAGAAATGGTGCTGGCTGTGACACCACTATTGTGCACCCTTTCCTCTGTTCACAGACAGGAGGATCCCACCTGTCCAGAAACCACACGTGGGATTAAAGGTCGTCAGGTGGGGTCTGTGAAAGAGTAGGTCAGAAGATCTTCCTGAGCAGAGGACAGAAGGAAATGGAATGGGGGATGTAGGCCAAGTAGGCCTTGATAGTTGCCTTCAGAGTGCCCAGTGTGACTCGACAGACTGTGCCGCTGTTGACCCAGCTGCCCATAGCCTTGACTGCAAGAGTCTTTGAAGTGTTCTTTTTATTTATAGGATGTGTGTCTGTCAGCCCGGGGCAATGTTACTAGTGCACGTGGTATCTGAGCACGTTTTACAAGTGTCATCAGGAAGGCAGACTCAGAAACACTAACATTTCTGCTATCAGAAATACCACCTTCACTGCTGTTTCTGGTAAAGACATAAGAGTTAGGGATTTGGGGTTTCCATCACCCACTCTTAGAAACAGGTTGCGTCACTTCCAGGGACACTTGGGCAGCTTGGTGTGTGCTTGCTGGATGTTCAGTGTTCCTCAGCTGTAGCACTCAGGTTTTGCAATGCCAGTCAGCTACGTATTCCAGGTTTGTTCCACGGTATACAGGTGAGATTGCCGAGTATAACCACATTTTAGTCTGCCTTGCTCTGAGCTAATGTACTTAGTACAGCTGATCCAACAGACAGGTTATTCTTTACTTAACAGGGTTGACACTATGCTGGCTTTCCCTTGTACTTACGTAATGTTGCAGTGTACACTACAATGTGTCACTGCATTTCCTGGAAGACCAGAGAGCTTATCTGACTTCTTGATTGTGCTTTATTGCGTATAATAAATACATCCTCTCATGGGTCCTCAGATGGTGGTCACAGCTGTGGGTGCATTGACTTCTGTTGAAGAGCTGGCCATAGTTCTGCTAAAAGCTTGTGTTTGTTTCTGTGTATTTTCATACTGGGGAGTTATTTTTATTTGTTAATAATAATCACAGGAAATACATTGATCTTCTAAAAACTCTGGTCTATATATAACATTCCCTATTGGGTGAAAGATAGCAAAATGGATGTCTGTGAAAATTTCTGATTATGATGTAAATACAAAATGTAAATATCTTTTAAAAATTCATAAAAGCTTTTTTCTATTTCTTCCTTTTTTTTTTCTTCAATTTGGCAAAATTTTCCCTTTTCACATCAGAATGTTTTTGCCCCAGCTCTTTTGTGGTGCGGTGTCTAACCAAAGTGAATAATAATGCAAGCTATCATTTTTTAATTTGCTTAAAAATATGTTTGAAATAAGATAATTTGAATAAAGATAATAACCAGTTTTCATAGAAGGACTTCTGGGGTTTTCTTAATATGAGATTTTAAATCACAAGTTTTTTTTGATTATGTTCATTAATTAAACCCACAGTTCACTGCAGGCTATGAGTAGCCATTTGGGCAAAAGCAAAGATCAGACTGTGATTTTGGGTTGTGTTGTAGCCAGGGTTTCAGTAAGCCCTCTCTGTTGCATTTTGTCTTAATTCTGGCTAAATGGTCTTGGCAATTGGAACAAAGTCTTTACATTTGAATGAAAGGTTGTAAAACTATTCAGAGTGACTTGACTGGCAAGCATGTTCTTTCTAAGTGTTTTTTTTTTTTAAAAAAAAAAAAGCTAAAAAAAGATTCAGGTGGGTAGGAATAGATGGTTGCTTCTTATGGCTTTGTGTACATGTGTGTGTATACATACACACTCTGTGTTTATAAACAGGAGGACTAGTTGATCAAACGATTTAAGGGAGTGAGTAGGGTAAGTTGCATGCAATGAAAGAGGTTTGAGGATTGTACATGTATTTAGATTTTCAACCTGAAGGGAGCTATGGTGTTTGATCACAACACTACCAGTAAAAGAGTTGCATTTCATGGAAAGAAGTGTGTTTTCTCTGCTTTTCTAGTAGGCAAGCAAACACTGCTAAATCTCACCTTCTCTGTCATCTACCTGTGATTTCCACTGCAGGTATTAAGAAAAAATCCACTGGAAATTTAAATTTGAAATTCCTTTTTTTTTTTTTTTTTTTTTTAGTAAATTTTAATGTAAAGAAGGGCAATGTTGAATTGTGTCCTTTATGATAAACCTTCCCCAACCATTATGACAATATTGTCTTTAGAAATAGTAAGCACTTAAAAGTGGTTCACTTATCTTCTCCCATTTTCCTCTCCCAGTTTCTGATTTGTCCTAGACTAAATGTTATTCCTGGGCACAAACCCAGCTTGGCTGAGGTGATTCAGTCTCCTGGGAATCTCCACTGTCAAATAATAACACAAGAAAAATGTGCCCATGGGGATATTTGAAGCATATGCCAATAGTGGTGTGCGAATGCAATTTTTTGCAGTCAAAAGAGCAAACTAAAAATCTATTGATTGTGGTTACTTGGTGTTTTTGGAACACCGGTATTCTACTTATTGAATTGTCTTGTCATGTTAACCAGCAAGCAGATGGCATTATGCCACAAAAATATACTTTTACTTAAAGGAACTTTAGAGGTTTTGATGTGTTTTCTTTTCCTCTTATTTCCCTGATGGCTTCTTTTTATTGAAGAGTAACATGAGGAGACCTGGTAGCAATTTTATTGCTTTCCCATAACAGTTTGAAATAATAGCTTGGTCTTTGGTTGCCAGTCAAGTTTCTACCAGTCAGCTTGATTCTGTTTTTTATCATGTGGCAGTGGAATATAAAAAAAGTATATTTGTAGTTTGCTCTCAGAAACTGGCTTTTTTTTTTTTTTTTCCTCTCCTCATACTTCAATTAGCAATAGAACACTAAAGCTCCAATTGGTCACACTTATGTAAACTCCTAGAATTCACTTTCTATTATTCTGATAAAAGACAGCAGTCAAGTTTAGGCTGAGTTTCCCAGGAAATTTTGAGGTGCATCTGGCCTCTGATGCACAAGGTGCTTTGATTTTGCACACACTTAATTTCTTGCATTAGCTGTTGAGTTAATTCAGGGGCCCTGTTAAGTCCATCCCCCACTCTTAAATTCACACTACTCAAATGCCACAGTCATTGGTGAATTTCAGTGATACTGTATTGAGCTATGGTAGAAATATATCTCTGTCTGCCCATGAGTCTACGCTACACAAGCACAAATTTTTCAGTTTTCACTGCTTCCCTCAACCACTGAGAAGAGTTAAATGCAACTTGTAATCTCAGTTCTCATAGTGCACAGGGCCAGACCAAATTATTTTTGGATTTCCTGTCACCTCCTTGGCTGAATCCTGCAGATGGCTCATGTTTAAAGTAACAATAATGTTTGAATTGGAAGAGTTTGGTCTTTGGGTTTTCATTCTTCATGGAGAACTGTTTATTTGTGTGTGGTTCGCCACACTACATGGATAGGACTATCAAATCTGTGCTTTATTATAGGCTTAAAGCAGTGGGGTAATGGCAGTAGTTGCATGTTCCAGGGCTTCGTGTTCTTGCCAATTCTTTCTTTTTGAAGGAGGAGAATGGAACTAGATCTGTATCTCTGCAACAAAAGGTAATGGTTAGAAGCAAATAAAATTAGAAATGGACCTCAGTGCAACTCTGTTTTGCTGCTAGAAATTTTAAATCTGATTTAGTAAATGTCCAGGGAGTTGTTTAGTTAGCGCGCACTGAAGATACAGATCTAATACTCCAGAGGCATGCTGGCTCTACTGAAGGTACTTGACGTAGAGTTTTACCAGTTGCTTTTTGCCCTGGGTTTTATGTTAGGCAGGGTATGTTGAATTGCACTGGAGTTCAGGAATTTGAAGGAAAAAAATTGTTGTAATGTGAGAACAGTGAAGGTTGTTGTTGGCACACCCTGCTTTCCTATCTGCTAAGCTAAACTCATCTGACACTCTTCAACCACTAGTAAGGTGTTAGTGTCTTGTAATAAGCTTAGTGTTGCTAGTTGCCTTTTAAGGCAACTTATATGCATGTATGTATATAAATAAATACATACATGTGTGTGTATGTACACATATGTATATAGTGTGTATACATGCACACACATATATAAAGAAATGCTACTGTTTTATAAATACAGCAGCTGAGTTTTGGCTAATAGTCATTATTTACATTTCATGTCCAGATCCTTTAACAGTCTGTCCTGTGATGCTGCACCAGATGCCAAACACTGAAGGAGAAAGCTAGCAGCTGTTTCCATTACAGCATTGGTCCATTTTTCTCTACACTTTATTTTCATTTTTATATTCCCCTCCAACCTTTTGTAATCACTCCTTAAAAAAGAATTTTCCCTTTGCCTCTGATGTATCTGTCTGCAGGCTTCTGTGTTATTCTTAGCTTCAAAAAAATCAAACCTGCTTGATTTTTTTTTTTTTCTGCTACGTGCTTAATGGTTTGACTCTTGCTCAACTCAAATGAGTAGTTCATTACTTTATGTCTGAGTAAGTCCTGCCTGAGGTGAGTCCAGGTTACAGAACAGGGCCTACTATGACCAATTTGATTATTCCTGCAGCAACCTGAGTCTCAGTATGATTATTTTTTTTTTCCATGCCACCTGGATAGTATTTTTCTCCTTCTTACTCTTTCCTTCACCATCTCTCTGAAAATAATAGTTTCATGGCTGTAAGCTGTTACTGCTGAGATATGACTGAGAACTGCATGCAGTACAGTGAGGCACATTCATTTTCATCTAGTACCCGTTTATTGCCTTGAGCACTGTAAATCTGTCAGCTCTTCACGATGCTTTCACCTCTTTCTTCATTTGCTCCAGCTTCTAGTTTGACAATGTTCCCCTGAGGCAGAATTCTAATCTGCTTCCAATTAGTTGCAAAATGTGACTCAAATTTCCACATTATGGCTGCTGTTTTACTTGCACGCACACATCTAGAAACAAATTAATGCTCTTGAATATTTATTTTTGAGCCTTCAGATTTATGCTGAGAGGAAGAGTTGCCAACTATTTTCAAAGCACTTCCAAGATTTACCTTTTTCCTCAAACTGTAATATTTATTGTAGACTTAAAATGCCTCTTACTGCTTTATGTTTACAAAACCTTTTCAGCTGACTGGTAATTACAGAAGATGCATCACATATGGATAAATTCTACAAATGAACAATACTTATAATTAAAGTTAAATTTGTGATTACTATGCCAAAACAGGATACGAAACTTTTTTTTTTTCTTTTCCCCCAGGGCTAGCATAACAATTTTTTTTTAACCTTTACTGTAGTTTTTGAGAATGAACGTACTTAGTTGCCACCTGTCTGCAAGCCACTTATTATCCACGACTCCAGAAGTCATCATTTGGTTGAACGGGTGGGAGTGAAGAGACAGAAACTCATTTGGTCTTTAGTGAGTTTTTGTACATAGAGCTAATTAAAATCTGTTTGCATGCATCCCCCATAGGTGTCTGTACTTGTGTATACGTGTATCTACATGACTACATGGGTGTATCTATAAAAGATTTGACATAAATGGAGTTTTGGGATTCTCAAGTAACACTTGTATTCCTATGAGTAATTTCATTAGGGATACAGCCTTTACAGTTCAGTGGGGAAGAAGTGAATTTTTGGATGGGAAGTCCAGAGATCTAGATTAATACACTGCAGATAGGACTGGAATCTAAACCCTGCTGGCAGGCTGAACTTTTGTTTGGGCAAAACCAGCATCGAAGCCTCCATGACAGTTCTGCTTGATTGCTCTTCTGCCTCAGTGCCTTATGTCTGTAGTTGCCTATATGGAGAAACACAGTATATTTAATTCAAATGTACCAGTAGCTAAATTTATAGGTGCAAATCTTCAGTAGAGTTTAGCACTCTGCAGCTTGGCAGATTGATGTCAGCAGCCGTAATAGACTTTAAATAGGCTTGCGGAATTTCATTGGGAGTATATTGCTGAAGTTGATATTGCTAAGTACCTGTCATTTCTAAATGAGATTTGCACCTGTAAATTTAGCTGTTCATTTGCAGTAATTCACTTACTTATAGACAGATTTTTTTTGAAATGTTTCACTGTCTTTACCATCCCGCATTGAGTAGGTAGCCTGCTAGCCCCGTGCTATGTATATGAATGTCTGAGTGGAGGTGAACACGCACACGCATCGTGTTTGGGTTCACAGTTCCTGAGAAAGTATTTTCCATCAGGAACAAAAATGTGAAAACAGATAGAGGAAAATGACCTTGATGTTACCCTGTTTTCTCTTGGGTCAAAAATGACTCTTAGCTGCATAGATGAGAAGCCTAGAATGCTATTTATTTCTCTAAAGATTTACCTTCTTCTTTTAGACTCCTGTGATTCACAACATAATTTTATGAGGAAACAGTATTTGCAAACATGGTCAAATGCTGCAGCAGCATGACCTTTTTTTCCTCATGCAACGTCAAAGTCTGTGAGGGCCAGCTCTGTAGTCAAGGTGAATTGCAGTTCCGATGATTATCAGCTATTGAGAAAAAAAGTGCACAGATAATTGAAGCCAAAGAGGAATGTATGTATTTGCAGCTTACAGGAACAGACTCGAAGGTATCTGCAGCGCTTAACCAGGGCAGCATATAAAAAACAGCCCCTCACGCCCAAAGGTACGTACAGATACACATGCACGCACACAACCCCACATTATTAATTTTTCAGGGAAAAGCCACGGTGCTTGTGAGAAGCATTAAATGCTTTTGTTGATAGCTTATAGTTTTATAAACTCTAAATGAGCTTATTGCCTTTTAACCAGCACTAAATAATAGAAGAACCTATGAGCCTCCACATTGGATAGCAGCCAAACAGCCAAAGAAAGAAAAAAAAAAAGGAAATGAATGGTTTAATTGTAGAGCAAATCATTTGTTTACAGATTAAGACCTATTTGGTAGCCAAATCCTATGGACAAGGAGGTGAAAGAATGAGGCACTAAGGTACAGGAAATGAGCTTTACATTTTGTGACTAAGTCCTGCTATTTTTACCTCCTCCTAAAACAGAGGAGGCAAGGAAAAATGAATTGTTTAACAGCAGAGGCTGCTGAGCACAGTGCACGTATTTAGTAGGAACAAAAGGGTGGGAGAAGGGAATGTTGGTGCGCTTTACGCTCTGACAGCAACCTGACAGCTGGAGCTGCTTCCAGCTAAGGGGCACCCGCTGGTGGCAAGAAGACCTGCCCGGTTTTGTTTTCTGTCTGAAGGGGGGGGGTGTGTGGAGGGGCGGTTGGAATGCCCCTGTTAATCTGAGCAAGCGTAATTCATTTGTTTCAAGCCCTCTCCCCGACAACATTTTTAATTTCCATTTTTTTATGAGAGTTTTTTTTTTTTTTTTTAATGGGCCTTTGTTTCATTGTTTCAGTATTGTAATTAATTAGCAGACAGTTCAAAAGGTACAAAAGTGCTTGTGCTTCCTGATTTATTGTTGTACAACATTTTTTTCAAAAGACCTACTAGCTGCTTGCCTGTAAATTTGAAGATATCATTTTCATGAGTCATTGGTTTAAAGGTCAAAGGCAGGAAAGTCTTATAGCACAAGTGGAGTAGCCTCTACAGTTAAAGTTTAAGCTTTTTCATTTGAATCTCTTTTTTTCAGTAATTTGCATCCTTTCAACACTTCCATCTTTAAAGCTGAATTTTGTGTGACTTCTTTACAGTAATTTCCTCGCTATCACCAACATGGCAAGTAATTTGGAAAGCCTAAATATGAGCATTAGAAACCAAAACCTCCTGTGAAGGAAAAGAAGGAATGGCCTCAAGTTCTGCCAGGGGAGGTTCAGGTTGGAAATGAGGAGACATTTCTTCTCAGAAAGAGCAGTCAGGCACTGGGACGGGTTGCCCAGAGAGGTGGTGGAGTCACCGTCCCTGGGGGTGTTCAAGGAGAGGTTGGATGTGGTGCTTAGGGACATGGTTTAGCGGGTGACATAGGTGGTAGGGGGTGGTTGGACCAGGTGACCTTGGAGTTCTTTTCCAATCTTAATGATTCTGAGATTTTGTTTATATAGAAAACATCCCTGCCATCTGTAGCTAGGGAGGCAGAGCCTTTGGGGAAATAAGTCTTATGATTGTTTATGTGAAAAATGGTGTTGATTTGATCAGATTATGAACCTTCAGAAGCATACTTCTGAAGAGTATGCTGAGCCTATGAAGATTTGGCTATACTTACTTGATTTTACATCCTCAGTAGCTGTAATAAGTTTGTGTGAGAGAATAATTGGGCATAGGTGAGTATTGCAAGTTGTGTCCAGTTGTTTGAAGCCGTTATAAAATACTCTTTTGATTCCCTTTAAATTAGGATAAAGTAGGCATTGAGGTTTTTATCCCTTTGACTAGCAGGAAGCTCATGTAAATAAAAATTTAAAAACACAGGCAAAAAATAAATTGTCAGTTATTCATATATGAAATCCAGTAAGGGAATAGGAAAGCTTTCAGTGTGTATTATGCTGTGTCACTTTAAGAGCACAGAAAAATGTTAAATGAGTTTAGGTGTGGCCTTCTAAGTGCTTAGCACTGCAATGTGTAGTTTTTTTTTGTATCTCTTGACTGATACTTCTGATACTATATGTAGTATTACTCCTGCTTATATATAAGCAAACATAAGCAGCAGTGCCAGGAGCTTAGGCTATTAAAAATGTTCCTGGCAAACTGTAGTGTACTGCCTAGTAACCCTAGGAACAGTATTCTTCTCAATAATCTGTTTTGTTTTATGTCTATTAGCTTCTGCTGTATTTCCTTACCCAGAGAATGAGGAGAGACTACACGGTAACATGCATGCAGCTGTATTTCCAAGTAACAGTCCATTTCACTGATTGCATTTAGAGGTGGAATCTGCTTGCCTGGGAATGAGTGGCAACATTAGCACTAACATCTCTGCAAGGAGGATACTGCCTGGGAAGTTAGATAGGAATTCTGCCTGTTACAAGCAGTTCTAATTGTATGTGTATTCTTAGCATGTTGATGTCCCTTCATTTTGTCCATTAGCAATGAAATGGCTATTTCCCTTGGAACAGTAAACCACCCTCTATTATCTGATGCCTATTTGGTAAAATGAGCTCTGACATCATATGTTACATGATTGAAAGCAATGTTCTGAGTGACCCTTAAAGAACTCCATGTTCTGGTATTGCAATTTCACACTGTAACGTTCACACTGGAATTTTCACAGCACAACTGGCACAGACGCAGAAACAGACTGTAAGAGGAAGTTTGTTTCCTCTGGAGGTATAGCCTCAGCATGGTAATATTTTTTGCATCTAATTACAAGTGTATAACTTTATTGTTGTTGCTGCCTCTAACAGATGCATGGGTGGTCTTCATACTTCACAGTGAAAATGATAGCATTGAAATAATGGGTGAAGTTCCATAAATTCTCAAGACAAAATTACTCCTTTTTTTGTGGCTGTATGAGGCTTAACTATCAGGAGACAAATTCACCCCGGGCCAATTCTTACTTTTTTTGATCAATGTAGTGAAGTTAAGCTTACTGAGCTTTTCTGTCTCATTGGTAGAGTCAAAACAATAATTAAGCAATGTTGCCCTGAATGTGGGCCTTTGTAAATTCAAAAGGAAATCTGCCTTCTAAACCAGCAATTTAAGGCCAAGAAATTACTTAATCTCAGGATTTTGTAAGATTTCTTACAGGCTCATTTTAATTTTTATACCAGCCAGAGGGCTGGTAAAATTGTTAGCAAAATGAAATTCTGGACATGATCTGAACTCATTGAGATAAAAAAATAGATGTGGATAGTACATATGATAGCATAAGAGCCCCTCTGCCTTGTAATTACATTTAATAACTTCAAATGCTTCCAAGAAGAGCCAGGTAAATGTAGTACTACCTTCAGAATTGAATGGGGGATGAGAGGAGGAAAGCAGGTTGAACCACTTGGGGATCTTTCAGGAACCAAACCTTTGATAAGTTTAAATATGTAGGTCACAGTACCTTTTTCCTCTGTCCTGTTTGTCCTACATCTGTACGGCCCATAGGTGTTTTGAGTCAGATCTTGCTTCTATGGCACAAAGAAGTCGCTGTGCTTACTTGTGTGAATGGAGACCAGCTCCATGGATGAGGAGTATGGCACCTGTGTTGCTTCTTCTCATTGTTTAAGCATTTTCAGTGTTTTATCATAGAGAAGGTTGTCTAATCTGGAAACGGAAAGTCAGTATACTAGACTAATTTGTTTTAGTCGTTGCTAAATTTGTAACACACTCCCTGAGAAACCAGGCTATGAGCAGAGAGGAAATATTAGTTATTTTGAGATTAATTGACTCTACTTCTAAATTAGATCTTCATTTGAAAATAAACTTGCATCTCACTTGAGAGCTGAATTGCAGAATCCATTGTTTTTCAGTATAAGAGCAGAGCATCACTACAAGTCTTTTGAGTAGTGCCATGGTGTAAGCCAAGCTGCACTTAGGAGAGCCAGTACTTCCAAGATGAAATCCTATTACAGCACTGTTGAAATTCTTTGATATCTTTATTGGTTTGCCAGTGTGGAAGTGGGTTATGGTAAATCTTGTTTTCTTGATTTAAGGACATGAAAGGTCATGTTTTTGCTGAGTTCTCTTGCAAAAGATTTTGCACAGCTCTCTTACAAAAGAGTGCCTACAAATTTGTCATGGCTGTATGTAGCCTTTGCATCTGGATGTACAGTGAGGCTGTATCTGTGAAGCGGGTGTGAGTGGAGCAGTGCCAGGACAAAACTGGCAGCTGGCTGCCAGAGCACGCCTCAGCCTGCGAGCACCAGTGGAACAGTTCTGTTAGGTTCCTGAAAACTGCACGGGAGCTGTGGTCCCATGTGTGCTTCCCACTGCATCTGCCCAGGGTGCTGCCAGTACCCGTCACTGATGAGTACTTTCTCACATTTCCTCCTGCTTTTACAGGTTGGGCTGTTCCCCACATTGCTTCTGTCAAAAACAAACAAAAAGTCCAAGTGATCCCCACATAGCATGCCTTTTTGAACCTAGTGTGCAGCTTGGTTGGGATAAAAGGTGGTTGCATGTGGTTGTGTAGGCAGTTTGGAGAAGAAGACAGTGACCTCCAGAGAAGGTGAGGTGGGGCTGGTGATGAAGAGCTACATCTGATACCTTCATTTCAGTCTAGCTCAGTTGCAGGTGTGTGACTGCAGCGTAAAGTATTTGTATTTGGGCATTTAGACTAACATTTTTGATCTCCTGGTTACCCAGAGGAATTTATTAAACAGTAACAACAAAAATGAAGAGACGTGGGCATTTAGAGTCTTTCTTCTAGATGGTCATCACTAATTCATGTGTAATTCTTTCCCCTCATTTCCACCAGATTAGTGATTACTTTTACCTTTACTTATATTTGTGTGATGCTAATTCCATGAAGTGTAATCTTTCATTGAAGTGCCTATTTCAGTATTTCTTCCCATCCAGTGCTATATTCAGTGTTACCAGAAGAGGTGGAATATAGGCAGAAAATGTCCCTTAAGACCCTCCTGTTCATTTGACAGATTATATACGTAGCCAAATCTCTTGTTCCCTGCTGTAGACTGTCAGTTTTCCCTCTCATTTCTGTGGATTTATCAACCAGTTACTGAGGAGAGGAAAGTATTTTCAAATTGATAGGAAAATGTGTTGTGAAACCACAAAAATGTACCAAAGTCTCCAGGATAGGCCATGTATCTGGAACAGCTCTTTCAGGGTTTTCATTTGATTGGGGGAACTAAGTAGATTTCATTAGCCTGAAGTAACAGTGCCCTTGGAAACCTGAGTGTGAAATCCTTATATCTTTTATTGCCTTGTCCTCCAAGTGTCCATACAGACCCCCTCATTCTCAGTATTTGGAGGTTCTCAACTGCCTGTCTGGTGGCCAGGCACTCCAGAGTCTCCAGGAGGACTATCGCAGAGAAGCAAGGAGGAGGAGGAGGCTAGGGGTGTAGTGGTCGGAGCTGGAATGGAGTTGCCTCATGAGACTGAGTTGCTCCCAGGAAAGGAATATTCACACCTCTGTTCTTCCAGGGAAACCCTTTTTTAGGAGGAGGATATTAAGCTACATCTGTACAGATTTTTCTTGCCTCTGTTTCCACACTTGCCACAAGGCTTTGGAAAACTCATTTTCCATCTTAGAGATTCTTTTGGAGCTGGCAGAAGACAGAAACAGCTTCATTTTTATGTCACTCTTGAGTGCTGAACAGTCCTTTGGGAATATATTTATTGGCCTGTTGATTGCCCTGTGTGCCAGGTGTAATAGTTACGGTAACCTGTGCTAATAAGTGACCAAATGATTCTTTGTGCAGGTGATTTAATTTGATCGATTCCGTGCTTATGTGACAATTCTGTGCTGTTGAGGCAGCCAACTGGTGGTGTGACACTGGAAATGGGTGTTGTTCTCCTAGTCTTAATTTAATGCACATTAGCTAGGTTTCTGTGAGCTATCCCATGACAAGGAAATTTTAAAAACACCTTTTTGGAAGGGAAGAGGAAGCAAGAGAGTGTAAGTCATCAGTAAGGGAGCTACAGTCTCTTCTTTGAGTGCCTGTGTTGTCAACATGAAGTTTGAGGAACTCATGAATTTGGGCTTTTTAGTCTTTCTCTTCACCCATGATAAGATATTGTAAGTAAGGTGTGTGACATGAAAATGTAGGTTCTCAATAATGAATATATATTGACGAACATTTAGTGTGAACTCATTCCCCTTTGGAATGTTTTTACAGTGCAGAGGAGCATGTGGCCGTAACAAATTACCAAAGGCTTATTCTTTCTTCAGTATGCCAGGATTTTCATACAGATACTTGTGCTTTTCGTAACTTGGATTTCAAGTTACTTTCATCTCAGCAAGGGAAGCATAAAAAGCACAAGAAGTGTATTTTGGCAGTCACCTCCATTAGTACAGGGGGCTGAAAGCAAACCACCATGTTTCCTGGTTAATTTTTGTTAACCTCTCGTGGAGCTCCTGACGGTTTGAACTGGCACCAGCCCCGGGTTCTCAGTGCTGGAACTTCCTATCCTGAATCTGTACATGAAGATATCTTGGGAGTTTCCATGATGACGGCACATGCTGTATTCAGGGCAGTGCTTGAATGACCTGGGCAGAGAAATGTGCCTTAGAATTGTGACTCTTCTAGAAAGAGACAAAGATAATGTATGAGGCAAGCTAAGTACAGTAGCCAAAAGAACATCGAGACTGCTTTGCTTTTTGTCTGGCCTAATTAAAGACCTAAAGAGACGTGTTACTAAGCCACAAATATGTACTGGGCAGAGACCCCAGTGTTGATGCTTCCAGGTAACTTGAGCTTGGAGAAGTGTGCATAACTGGAGAAAACACTTTGCTCTGATGGGCGTGGCTGCAAATCTCATGCAGTTAGAAAGTGAAGGCTATCTTTGGCATGCCCACGAAGTCTATGACTAATTTAGCGGGTATCAACATTGCCTTTGATTATCAAATCAAAGTTCAGTAAAACGATGTTTGTTCCCAAGATGTTAACTTTCTGAAAAGTCACTGTATATCAGTTAATTAGCGATGTTTATAGGATCGGCATGTTGTTAAATAACCAAATTAAACATTAATTAAAATATGAGTATTACAGTCTTAAAATATACAGTTATCTGACCTTTTTAAAGATATGGCTTATGTACTACTCTCTGCCACTGTTATAATTAATTAGAATCAAATCTAATAATGAGAATGTTTACTCTTTAATGAAGCTAAATGTGGAGATCTCTTTCCTGTTTGTCGCTGCTGTTACAATGAGCTGTGTATTAAAATCCTCAGTCATCGCAGTTAAATAAACTTGATACTGATTGGAGTTTTGCTCTGCAGATTAGGAGTTCTTTGCTGCCCATATTGCTCTTTAAAGCACAAGGATAGCCTAAAATGGCTCCACATTATGATGTATGGCTGCTCTTGTGAAACTGCAGCTGCGAATCTAAAAGAGGATGTAACCATGCAGAATCGCTCTTTTAGATGGTCATTAGCGCTGCATAAATACAAGCCTCTTTTTCAGATAGCATTTATTCTTCACGGTTCTTCTACTAGTATTTGATGGCAATGTCATTTGCCAAGCATTGAATAACAATGAATGTTTTATTGAAGTACAGTATTCTGAACCAGTGCTTTTTAAGCTGTTTAAGTGCTTAATTTTCATTTGACTGCTCCTTTTCATGCAAATGTGAGTGTAGCAGAAAAAGCCAATACATTCTCCTCTGTTGTGCTGTTGTGATGTGCTGGACTAAGCTGTGTGTGGGAGAAGGAAGCATAGCTTAATTTGTCATATTTATCCACTGGCATCCTGCTCGATCTCCATTCTTCATTCTTCATTTTACTTAGAACAAATGGGTGAAGAAAAAAAAAAAAAAAAAAAAAGAAGACATTCTGTGTGATACTAAGGAAAAAGCAAGCCAAGAAACAGTCTCTTCCTTGCCCCCAAACAGATGGAAGACCAAATTCCAGATTCCTTTTATGGCAATGAAAAGAGGAATTAAGTCTAAATAGTTTAATGCTTGGTTCTTTCATTCTGCTTCCAAGGATCTCAAAGCAAAGTAGTCATTAGGAGTTCATTTCTGAAAGGCAGGTTTTTATGTGGTTAACACCTACAGCTATGGTAAGATTTTTCAACAGTCTGGCACCCACCTTTGCCATTATAAGAAAAACTGAGGGGAAGCCAATGCACCCAGTGTGCTTTGTTCTTTTGAACATCTGGCCTGTTGTTTCGATTCGTGAGCTATTCTGAAAATCTGCCATCACTTCTGTGTTTTAAGTTCTAATTAAATATAGTATGCAGGCTGGCGATAAGCTTCATAATAGCAATGCTGTCGCCATTTTATAGACAGTGAAATTGAGATGGAAAGATTATGGAGTTACTGAACATTACCAATATATTTCCATACTGAATAGCTCCATCAGAAGAGGCTTTTAGAGCCTAAATTCAGATCCAAATAAGTACATCTTTTATTACAGCCTTTCAAGGTTTTAGAACCACAAAGGAAATTGACTGCACTATGGCATGGAACTTAGTCATACTATGCCATAAGCACTGACAGCATGCATTCCTACATTATCATCAGACTCTTCAACTTGATTTGGGTGGGTGAATTAGTATCATTTATTTTGGGACAGATGATATATCCATTTTGCAGGCAGTAACAAATACTGTGCAGACCTTAAGTGTTTTTACACTAATTTCAATAGAATGCTCTGTGATTCTCTTCTAATTTTAAATAGTAATTAAAGCAAGTGGTCAGTCTTAAGTAGATATTCAAACTAATCCAGACTGTGGAAGTTTAAATACCTTTCCTTTTGCCATGTGAGAGTGAAGAATTTTCTATATTATGTATACTGAGATTGACGAGGTTTGTGTTTATCTGATTTTGTTTTGCCCCTTTTTTAATTGAAAAAGTTAGTTTTCATTGTAAGCATGTGTCTAAAGTTCTGTGCTTGTATTCAAAGATCCACCAACTCCATCTCTACCGCAGATGACTTCTTACACATTTTTCAAGGTTATTTTTGGTGTTCATTTTTCTCATTTCTCTGTTCTCAACATACAAGCATGTATTTGGGTATCTTGCAGTCATTTTTTTTTTCTACTTGACCATTAGTCATATTGATACTCTAGTGATAAGGGAAGCTTTATTTTCAATGCATTTTTAACAGTACAGTATCAGGACCTTTCACATAAATATTTTGTTGACATCAAAGAGACTATGTAAAAACCTATAATTTTGCAAAAACATAGATTGAGTTTTATTTCATCCATTTCAAACACGAAAAGGAAAGATGACTACACTGCTTCTAGTGTCTGAGAGGAGAGAAATTCCAGAAGTAAATAAATACAGTGGCCATCAAATCTAATTTACTATGTTTTAGTTACCTAAATTGCTACAAGCCTTGTAGTTTCATTTTTAATGTGTATCACTTTAAGGTAATTAAGTGCTGATAGTGTTTCCTACATTTTCAGACTGGGTAGCTCCTTCAAAATTGAAAAGTATGTTGTCATTTTTGGTATCTGAGAGTAGTGTTTGCAACTACTTGGTTTGAGAGTAGGCTTTGAACTAAAATACCATATTACACATTGAGAACTGTTGTCAACCAGTGCACTTTTTATGTTTTATTGTTGTACAGTATTTGCTTTAACTCATTTAAGAGTTGGTGCAATAAGAAGGAAAGTAAAAGTAGCAGAGGTGTAATAAACACTGGTTTAATTTTTATAGCACAGTACATTATAGAACTATAAAACTGTGTGATTATCTAAGTCATTAACACTGTCTTAAATCAAATAAGTGTTTAGAGCCTGACACAGTGCTGAAAACCAGTGTATCAGCGACTTTCTAGAAGAGAATTTGAACAGAAGCCAGTGTTGCTTGGAAGAAAGATTCTGCCGTTATGCATCATCAGGAGCTCAGTATTAGGGATATCATCCAACTATTATCTTCTCAAGCATTTCCTGCTTTACAGCGCTCCTATCGATATAATTTTCACGCTTCCTTGAGAACTGTAGAATGTAAAACCCGCACAGCATTTGTGCAGGATCACCACCAAAAATAGGTTACTTAAGTTCTGCCTTGCACTTGGTTTATGAAAGTCTTTGATGCAACTAGCTGTTGCATCCTGGATTTATTGATAGCGTATTAGGAGACATAGCAGGAGCAAATCTAAAAGTCATTAGTCAATTAAACTCTTTCTACTTTTCTGTTAGGACCCAGTTGATCCAGGCACCATATTATTTGTTTGTGCTCTTAAACTTTTGTTGTTGTTGTTGTTGTTGTTGTTGTTTTTTCCAATATTTTCAATGATTTAAGAGATCCTTAATTGCCTGATTTGAGACATTTGAGGTGTCCAAGACTCTTGTACACAGACTGCTCATCACTCTCTATAAATGATGTCTTTAAGTTGAAAAGTTAGAAAATCTTGATGCTTCTTTGAACTCAGTCTAAAAATAAATAAACAGTCTTTCTCTCTGTAATTTGCTAGATGCTGGAGGGCTACTCCTGTCAAACCTTACTCATGCCACTTGGCACACCAAGTTCCACATTTGGCATTAGTCTGCATTAGTTCATTCAAAATTGAAAACAATGTGAGAGAATGCTTGGAAGATAAATTTCCTGTCTTGGCCAGCTGAACAAGAACATGGCCTCTTAATATATCTAACATTTTCATTTATTTTTTTTTCTATTTGATCAGCTGCACCATGGTTGAATCACTTCCCTATTTTATGATACTCTTATGAAGGTTAGCAATTGGTTTAGATGACATCTCCCCAGTAAATGTTTTCCCAGGTTAGCTTTTAAGCAGGCAATGCAAAATCACAAAATCATTTCAAAATCAGCAGTCCTCATAAAATAATAGGGATGAAGCACAAGAGAATACACTGAAATTAAAAACGTGGGTTTTTTGAAGGTGGCCTCTCCTAGCATGGAGTCCCTACTAGACATGTAAAACACATACATGTATCAGAGAGAATCTTTTGGACATGTATCAGAGAGAATCTTTTATTTGAAAACAGTGGACATGTTCCCAGACCATGTCTAGGATAATATAAAAAGTATTTCTAAAGTCCTGTCAGCTGTTAATCTGTGGGCGATAGATCTTTGAGGAGCTGGTGCCATGCAGCAGGCTGTGTTTTCAGGCACTGCTTTCACTAGGAGTAGAAGAAAGCCCAAGCCCAAGCCAGCAAAGGCCTGTGACACACAATATGGAGTTGTCAGGCATTGGGGTGAGCCTGAGATGTGCAGGCAGGTCTCCATGGTCAGCTGCCACCTCCATGGCTGTACCAGCAGAAGGTTGTGAGGGTTACTCATGCCCTTCCGTGCACGCATGGTGCCTGGGTCCTCACCTGTGGAAACCAATCTCAAACTGAGCTGTCACATCCCGCTTTCCTGTGGGCCTGGCATGTCAGGATGAGTCCCACCAAAACCAAGAGACAAGTCATAGAGCTTTTTGTCAGGATCTGAGCCATGCACCTGCTCAGCTGTGGGAATGTGAGAGCTGATTGAAGACTGCAGCCTCAGTTAAAACTGCCATGGCAGGTGTCACTGCAGCAGGGACAGCTGTGGAGGCTAACAGCAGTGTGGTTACCCTGACAAACACCCTGGGATCGAGGTCTCTGTGCTCCTGTTGTTCTGCAGTATGAATCCACTGCTCAGGAAGGCTGCTGCCAGTGTGACGTCCTGCACCAGGATGGGCTGCAGACCAGGTGAAAGTGGCTGATGGGGATAAGCGTCTGGAAGAACAGAGCAGAATGGAGCTGTTCAGAGTGACTCGTCGGTCAATGTGTGTGCTGGGGGTGTAATTCTCGAGTTACAGGCTGCAAGCAGCAGATCCAGCCTAGGAGGTTCCTGCCTCTTACCTGCCCTTTGCTATAGGTTAATTGCTGGCAATACCTGGGCTGGAGTATGGTAAGGTAGGTCTGGAAAGGCCCCACAAACCGAATTCCCTTCTTCACAGGGTACCCTAAAACACAGCATTGGTGGAATTGATCACAGAGGCATGCTGTTAGACAACTCTTTGCGTTTTTAGACCCCTGGGTCAGGTCCAGACAGGGATAACTGATGACAGGACAGTGAGTGTACTGAGCTCAAGGACTAACCGCTTCATTTTGCAGCATTTCAAGTGCCAGTGGTAGGCTGGTTTAGGTCCATCTCAATAGTCATGTTTGCATTTTTACAGAGACATAGCTACTTTTGTCTTCCTATATTCTCATGTTGTTTTTCTTCATTTGTGTGGAAGAAAAATAAACCTCTTGTCAGCCACGCTGCATACGAGTCAGAAAGAAAAGCACATTTGTGGGACCTTTTCCCACACCTTTGAAGACTGAAATGAACCTTACTTGGTAGTATTTCTGCTTTAGCTTTTGTAAGTCATTAGTGAGACAGAGTAAATGGATGCCTGGAAGGCTGGCTAATTTGTTTATAATAGTAAATGGCTCTGGTTTTGAGCGAAAAGCCATCAAACACTTCTGTGCGTGGATGTTCATTTCCAAATATCTGAATAATGATTGAGGTTGTATAATTGATACATTCAGGAAAGGAATGCATAGAAGTTGTCGCCTTTATCCACCAAATAGGGCTTTTGCAGCCTTTTACAACTTCCCATATGTTAATGAAAAACATTTTCTGAGAAATTGGCAGCTTTGCGCTTTGTAGCTGATGCCAGCTCTTTTCATGGACCAGTTCAAGGCAGAGCAAAGGGAAAAATGCCTTGTTTTAGTTCGTGAATTACTCTGACAAGCTTTCACATTGCCCCTCCTCTTATTAATATTCTTTTTGATGTGAGCTTGTAAAACAGAGGATTGGCTGTTAATCTCTGGGATCTCAAGGGCTTTTGGCAGTGGCCCATAATTGATGTGTTCACATGGCTGTTGTCTGACTACTAATGATTAGACAGCAGTGTTATCTCCTAACTAAATCTGTGTTGCTTATAAATCACACTTGATAAACTGCAGTTTCATTTCTTCAAAGGATCTGTACATGTCTATATACTTTGATAGAACTGCCAGAGGCATTTCATGATTTCATGACAGCTTAGATTAGTTTTATTCTTTATTTCAGTTGAGCAAAATATTTGAGTTTCTATCATGTGCTCAGAAATTCTTCTTTTTGTTATAAATTCATCATGCAGTGAACAGAGTAAAAAGCACGTGTACAATTCAGGCAGAGCATAGAATAGAAGGTGCAAGAGACTGTAGAATACCACACATAAAATGTGGAATATTTGAGCTAATGCTTTGCTTTGCTTTATTTGAACAGAAAGGAAGCTTCATTTGCAGCAGTTGTTGATCACTGCTGGATTGTAAAATAGTCTATGAGACAGCGTGTGAAAGGGGGAAGTTAAAGGTTAGACTGATGTATTGAAGCACAAGGTGTTTCAGTAACGGTATCTGGAATTTGTGGAGTGAAACCATGTCCTTTCCATGGCTCTGTTCTTTCTCAGCAAGACAGGAATGATAAGCCTTTACTGAAAGTCTGCAAACATAAACTTTTGTCTGTGCTGGATGCTTAGAGAACATGCTAATGAGGATCCCTGGGTACTAAGGTAAAATCAGTAGGAAAAAATGTCTTCAAGGTAGGGACATGAGAAGAGGCATCTCAAGGTTGCCTGCTGCTAAGCCACAGGAAGAGCCAGCTTCAGCTGTCTGTTCCAGGCCATGTAACCAGATGATTTGGTGGCTATAGCGTAGATAGTTTCATGAAAGAGAATTAAAAGAACTCTAAACCTA
>NC_048926.1:63416555-63515547 GCF_011077185.1 Oxyura jamaicensis
CCAGATCTTATATTTGTCTTCATATTGCAAATTTAATCCTTTAGTTTCATTAAGGATTATTGGACGCTTTGTGCCAGTGCCATGTTCAGTGTAGAAAAAGGAAAAAAAAATGCATTCTGAATGAAATAAGTATTAGCAGTTTCCTCCTCACAAGGATTATTTCCTCTTAAAAATCTTCACATAAAAAGTTATTTGAAATGCTGATTACCCTGTAGCTGGTAAAACTTACACTACAATCCAAATTCTGCCATTAGTTTTGCTTCAGTGAAACTACTCTGGATTTACACCAGAGTAAAGATATACACCAGTTGAAAGGAAATATATATATATATATATATATACATATATATATATATGTATACACATAATAAATTGACTTTCCCTAAGGGATTGTAAATATTCTGAACTGGGAGAGCTGGAGAGTTGGTTGGTTTTTTGTTCTTTTTTATTATTATTTTTTTTACTTTGAGAGTAAAGCTTTATTATTATTATTATTATTAACTATAATTCTCCAACAGCAGGTAGTTTTAGGGATAGCTAAATAATAATGATTCAGCTTCCTTTTCAGTAGAATTACCAGGCTGAAAATGGAAGCTGAAAGGTCATTTTAAACTCGTCTTCAGTGAGCTGCTGAAAAATCATAAATGCATCTGTCCCGTTCTTAAAGGTAGTAATAATGACTTGTTCTTTAAACAGAATTGGAGCATGGTATCAGATGCTTTGTAGTGTTTATAGCTAATACAATGAAACGTTGTATGAGAGAGAGAGCGGAACTCACCAAGTCAGGATCCTACATGCTATGCAAAAGCGCAAGTGAGAGACCTAAGGCAATATTATAGAAAGATTTGCCTCTCTCATCTAAGGGCTAGCTAAATTAGAACTCTGGGGGTCAGTAGACATGGATAAATAGAGGTCCATGAAGTGAAATGATTAATATTCAAAGCATGCTAAAAATATAATCTGTAAGAATCTAGTTAGACAAATAAAAGGTTTTTGTATACATAGACCAACAGGGAGGTTTAGTTCTTTGTCTGAAGATTATAGAGGTGAATTAATGAACTGAGGAATCAACAGCCTGAATCACAATGTATGGACTTCAAACTCACAAAGTAGAGTAGTCAAGAAATGGGTAGAAGGAAACACAAATCTAATGCTGGCATATCGATGCGCTGGAAGTCAATGAAGTGTGAAGAAGCCTGACTAAAGGTACTCTTGCTCTCTCCTGAGTCTTGCTTTAGTCCGAATTTTGCAATGCAGATTCCTGGAAACAAAAATTGCAGAACTAGATTGATTCTTTATATGCCTACCTGAATGGCTGCAAAGGCAGATTTTCCAGCGGAGCTCTGTGATGCTGTTGACTAACTGAAACCGTCTTTTGTTAGTTGTGTTAACTGCTGCTGCAGGGTCATAGGGTTGTGTAAGATTTGCTTGGAGAGGGAGCGAAACCTTGAAAAGAAACGCAACAGTTCAATGCATTTCCATAAGGAAATACCTGAAGTTTTTCAGGGTTGAGTCAAGCAAACACTTGTGCAGAAGAAGCAGTGATTGTCATTTTGTTTATATGAAAACCATCATTGTCATAGTTTACCTCTTCCAAAAGGTCACAGAACTAGGAAAAGCTATACCTAATCCCTTACTAGGAAATATCAGTGCCTTGATTTTTACCGTATTTGGTCACGTGACATCATCTGGTACCGGAGATCATCTTGTGCACACTCTGTGTGAATCCAAACAGTTCACAGAAATGTCTTTCTTGACGAGTGGAAGAGAGTGTGTCTCTGTGGACAGCATACAGATCTTGAGAGAGGTTCAGTGCTGTTCATTCTCTGTTAAGGCTTAGCAAAGCAGACGTGAGGTGACTGAAGGCTGGAAGTGTAGACTGAGCTGCTGAGTAGGGGAAAACGACTTTCAATGGAGGAGGCTGCTCTAGAGACCTATGGGCAAAGTTATCTCAATGAATGCAGTTTTCTTGGGCTGAAAGGGAGAAATGTCTTCACTGGAAAATTGTAGGTGGTGATCTGGGCATCCTCCCAGGCCTCTGCCAAACATTTCAGTTGACATACAGTTTTTCACAGATGCAGCACTTGGCAGAAGGGTATCTCTGGCAGCTGTCAAATGCTCATCTTTCCCACAGCAAAATGGGTGAATGTCGCTGGGAAATCCCAAGCATCTGAGCTAGAACAGGAGATACAAGAGAGGACAAGGTAGTTTCCTTGCCCGGTGTCCAGCACCAATGTCTCTTCATTAAGTCCTACTGAAAGCTTTCAGTTCTCATTGTGCTTTTCATTGTATGTTTGTGCTGTCCTAAAAAAATATTACCTGTGGAACTGCCAAATATATGGTCCTGTCCTAACAGAGAAGGTCTGGAGGTCTGCATGCAGAAAGAGTATGCAACTGTCAAAAGGTGTTGTCTTTGCAGGACTGTGTTTGCTCGTTTAGCAGTTAATTGGAGTGGCATAGGAAAATTTGAATGCAAGCAGCATTTCTTTCCCATTACAGAAAACAGCGTAAGAGTTTTGAGTGGATATTTTTTTTTCCTTCATATTCAGAATGTAGAAGTTATTCCAGATGTGAGTGATGTGCTAATGTACGGGGAAAAAGGACCATTTTCCCTTACAGTGTCCTTCCACTTTTTTTTTTTTTTTCTTTTTTCTTTTTTCTTTTTTTTTTTTCCTTCCCCAGCTTTCAGTTAAGTGGGGAAGTTCACTTGAGGTACAGGAAATACTCAGTCTCTGTGTCGATGCTACTTGTGTTATTCAGTTCAACACAATTACATCTTGGATTTCTTGTCAATATACTACAATATTGGGAAAGCACATTTTATAGATTATTCTTGAATAGAGAATTTATGTCTAAATTTGCAATTTAGGCAGTCTGAGTCTCCTTCATTCTTCCTTAATATTCAAGCTCCTGTGATTCTCAAATAAATTGACCAAAATAACAAATTTCCTGACTACCTCTGACTGTCCTGTATGTTGAATGTAAGGCTTGTAATAGATCTCTACATCTGTGTCTTATGTTTCTTTCCTATATTCTAAACATGTCTTTCCCAGCACTGACCCTTTTTCCTCAATAATTTGGTGTAGAAAACTTTTTTTCCTAAAATGCCTGCATCGGTCAGTTTTAATAAATAGAACGTCTTTGTTATTAACCAGTATTTCAAAGGTATGATTACATCTGAGAACAATTTAGTATTTCTATAAAAAAAACAAAAACAAACAAAAATGCATCAGTTCTGTTAAGTACAGAGTCAAAATTCTACTGCATGGCTTCTTGAGTGACTTTGAATGAAAGAAATACTGAATTGAGATCTAATTGATATTTTTCAGATAAAACCAGTATTCTTTATGGAGGTCATTTTTGTTACAGGGTAACAAATATGCATAAAATAACAGAGTAGAATATGAAGGACTAGCTTTATGTTTTAGATGTAAGTTCTTGTGGGGCAAGGGTTGTATGAGATGTCGAGAAGGGCAGACACACTCCTGAGCACACTAACATTTTTTCCATGTCAGATTCTCCCACATTTGTTTTCTTTCAAAGTAGTTTTCATTGATTTCATTAGAATTACTTCTGATTTGTGATGTTGTGAATGAGATTAGAATGGGGTCTTCTAGGGTCATTATTGCTTTAGAGCATTAAGGTAGGGCAGGCATACTTTATATAAAAACAAGGTAATCTCTCCTATACCATGAAATCTAGGAAAAGCAATTTGGAGAGAAGCAAGACTTTCATATAGGCCTCATTTCCTTTATTTCCTGCTGTTCATTTCAGAGCCATTAAGTAATAATAACTAAAGATCTTGTCAGTGTCAGTTTCAAGGTTGGACGTTTCTCATTTCTTTCAGTCTTACATTGGTGTCTTTTTTAAGGAATGATTTACTTTTGCAAAGAGTCAGGCTTTGTTTTTTTAGGTATACCCCAAATTAGGTCTGGAATAGGTTCTTGCATTGTTTCTTCTACTGCAGACATTCCCCCTCCAACGCCAGTAGTAAATGTTACTCAATTTAGAAGGCAATCATTTCTTGCAAGGGGTTATCCTGAGCCTTAAAGCTGCTTCTTAAACCTGGACTTTTCTCCAGTCTGTATATTGGTAGATGGAGTGAACGGCTTTTGGCATGTGCATTTCAGAATCACATCGTGGGTGACACTGGGGTAGTATATGACCCTGTTTGGTCTTATGCTGGTAGACTCTATCTTCATTAAAATTTATTTTCAAAGATGTATCAATTAATGAGGCGAACCTACACATACTTCCACGGCTATAGATGTGATTGCGCACTGCAGTGGTTCACATCACATGGCCTGACTGTGTGGCAGCTATTTTCTTGTTTGCATTTTGTGACTGTGACAGAAACATTTCACACATTAGACAGATGCCCTCTGAAAGTTTTCAAAGTTGAAATGAGTGAAGTAAATCATAGACTCATTGAATCATAGAATGGCCTGGGTTGAAATGGACCTTAAAGATCATCTAGTTTCAACCCCCCTGCTCTGGGCAGGGTTGCCAACCACTAGAGCAGGCTGCCCAGAGCCACATCCAGCCTGGCCTTGAATGCCTCCAGGGATGGGGCATATAAATGAATATAACACATTCATGTGCTGGTATAATCAAATGTTATCTGCTTAAATCTCTAGAAAAGGGAGTTTACTTGGAGTAATACTGTGAATTTTCTTCCGGTCAGATAAATAAATGGCATGGCGCATATGACCATAGATGTTCCTGAGATTTTGCTGTTCTTTGATTCATGTGGGTTTCCCATGGGAGTACATGAGAGAGTTTGTCCCAGAAGGACCTGACATTCTTCCACCCCTGGAGGAATCAGAGTATGATACAGCTGATTGCAATAGTAGGATGCTGAGCGTTTTCCCATCTAAGAAGTCCCCTCAAATCTGTGTGCTGCCTTCTCCGCGCTCAGCATTGCCCATAGGTCAGCAGGAAATTGTCTGCAAAGAACATCAAATATCCATTTGCAAACATGATCTTATAATCTTACACTGCATTGGAAAGATGAGTTTTGATGAGTAGAACTTAATTACAGCATCTAAAGTGCCTGCCTAAGTGAAGGAAAACCCTGTTTATTAGAAGGTCTGCTTATTAGAAAGTAGCTACAGTGGCATTTCCTCTCTTATCCAGACCCTTTTCCAAATACAGGCTAATGTCATTCTGCCACCAAAATATTTTTTGTCATGTTCAGATAGAGGAGCACTCCGGGGAGCACTGACTACAGTGCTTGGCAGGCATTCTTCATTTTCTGTGAGCTTTCTGCTACCGAGAGCCATAGCTCTCTGATACAATCAAACACTTGGCAGTGGAAAGCTGCCATGAATAACACTCCAGCTTTGTAGCCTTTGTTACTAATCAGCTCTCAAAAGCTCTTGGAATTAGGTGAATGAAGAAAATATTGCTTGAATATTTCAGTCTTTTCTGGAGCCCTTTGATTATGTGTATAAAGAGAGCATCTACGTAAATAACCTTCCTCAGATTTAGCTTTTCATTCTCATATTGGATTGTGTGATAAACAGAAAGGCTACTGCTCAGTATGCACCAACACCTGGGAATAATCATGCAGAAATAACAGTGAGAAACTGCAGAGCGTCTGTTCTTGACATTAACTTTCCTCAGTTTAACAGTCTGCCACCACCAGATGTTAGTCTTATGTGCCTGTTTTCCACTGGAGATGGCGGCCTTCCTGCCTCCCTCTTTGCCTCTAATAGCTCGCATCAGTGCCCTTTGGAGGATTCATGACAACAACCGTGTCACCACAGCTATCACTGAGAGCCTCCACTCCGCTCTGCTGGCATTACGGTTATCAAACAGGATGGGGTCATTTTAAAACATGGAAAACTGAAGCAATATTTACGCTCTGTGTACTTTGTGGTATGAGTAAGGTCATCATACTCGTGCAGCTCTCATGAACCTCAGGGAGAGTTAATGTCCACTGAGTTCTCAGCCAGAGGCTCAGTGCTCAGATGTAGCACAGCAGCAGCCCCTTTAGCTCTGCAGCAGCCACTCCTTGGCCTTGTCCCATAGGAGTCATTTTCGTGGAAAACATGGACATCTATTAGCAGTTCTAAATAAGCCAGAGCCGAGTACAAATATTTGTAACAAAGAAGTTGGTAGGCTACACTGTCAGATCCGTGCTTTCTTCTTAGCTCCTTTTTACCAATTACAAGACTCAGAAAGTGAAAGACACATCTGCCAGTTAAGTCTGCATTCATATAAAACATTTGCTAGCTTAGTTTGATAATAGCAAACTTTCTTTTTTCCTCTGTCCTTGTGATGAGTGTGTTTTATGAAAGAATGATGTTGCATGTGGACTAGGAGATTTTGCACAGCATTACAGAACACCACGTAAACCATCAAGCAGGCCGTTCAATAGCGTTTCTTCATTTTATAAGGCTTTATGTAAGTTTTATAAGGCTTAGCTTTTCTAAAGCACCAGGCCCCCCTGCCTTGCCAGCTGAAGATACATGTTCTCCTCTGGCTTGCGATGAGGTGGGTTGAGGGCTGAGTACTCCTCCAAATGGCACCAGGGGGTACACAATGATGGTGAGACGCTGACAGAGCCTCATGAGGCAGCCTGTCCACACAGCACCAAGTCCATGTCCCCTCTGACCAGGCACGAGTCAGGTTTTACGTTTACTGCTAGACGTTGCAAGAGAGAGCTGCTGCTCCTGGGGGCCATTTAGTACTTGATTTGCATGTGTGCACTCATGTCTGTGCTGCAAGGGACGTGTGCTTGTGCTCAGACTTTGCAAGCACCATGGCATAAAGAGTGAAGATACTGCTGCCCCACTGCATTGTTTTGTGCCACAGTAACGCTTGTGCTTGGTAGTGTTTTGTCGGTATTAGTAGGCTTTTACACCTAATGGATACTTTTAGTATTCATGTTGCGCTTTGATTTTTTTTCCCCTTTGCTTTGTTCTATCTCTAACCTGAAAATTATTCCTAAATCAAAAGGCCTATATAATGTCCCATTACAGTCTTAAATTAGCAGAGCTCCTCCTCCCCTACCTCCTCCCCAGTGAAGAAAAGTTATAGGGGAAGAATGTGATTATAGGTTTCTCCTGTCTTCTCCCTGGTTCTATTATAATCGAGATCACAGTCCAAGCTCATCACACAAAGATCATACCAAATGCTTTTGTTTAATATTTAGATCACTGTGCATGCTCACCTGCATGCACAAGTAAAAGTTGGCTCTGTTTGTTAGTATGAATAACGCTTAAAGCAAAAGAATTAATTGTTACAAAGGCCATTTACCTTTATCATTTTAGATTTCCATTTCATTTTCTCATTAGTACTTTCTCTTCAGTACTTTTTTCTCGTTGCCTCCCCTTTGCTAATTGGGCTTTAAGACAATGCAGAATTAACTTTGATCTATGTAAAGATATATTTGAATGAGACCTAGATGACACTGAAGTGAGTCATCTTCTCTTTCCTGTTAAGCCTTCTTACAGGGGTCCAAAATTAAAAACAACCTAGACTTAAAGACATTTAATCATCAATTTGAAAGTATCTAGAAAGCTGTCTTTCTGAATTGTTGGACTGACGAAGGATTTTGGGGTGTGGTGTCTATGATTCAGTGGGCCAAATTTTAGGAGGTATATTTCATTGTTTTAGCTAGTTTACTGGGTACAATCCTCATTTATCTTTTCAGTTTCAAAAGACCTTATGACCATACTAAGAACACTCAGGCCAGATCCTTGTACAGAAAATGTTCTACTGGGTATATTGAAAGTCATACAGCAAAGATAACTTCTAAAGTCCATATAGACACATGGACTGTATATGAGTTTTCTGTGCACAGGCAGATTGTCTGATTGTCTGGCAAATTGTATTCTTCCATGTATGCGTTTTGGAAGCCCTTAGATATTACGTGGTTTTGATAGATTCCTGTAAAAGTCCTCATCTGTTATTTCAAGTGGAATGACGTAACTGTTATCTGTAAGCTGTTAGGTGGGTGATCCTAATGCGTTTTAAGTGACTGGAAGACAAGAGATTATATTTGATGGCATTTGGGTATTAGAGTTGTTCCAAGTACTAATTTCTCGATGATGCAGATGAAAAAAATGTCATTTGTGTGTCTTTGTTCTGTCTTTATAAATGTTTTTCTTTAAATAGAAAATGAAGTTGCCAGTTTGCAAAATTAATTTCCATCCACAAATCAGTCTCTGTCAGCACCAAGAAAAAAGTGTCTTCAATCCTTTTTTCTTAAAAACAAAACAAAACCCCCAAACGTTTATTTCATACTAGCTGTTTGTGACAACAGGGAATAGTCTTGTAGAAACGTAGCAATTTGCCTTGTTTAGCATGATAGATAATTTTGTACATAATTTTTCATGTGCAGCATTTGGGCTGATGTCGACAAAATTAAATTCATAAAATTGAAATTACCAATGGTACTCCAAATCCCTGCATATGCAAATGCAGTCCAAGCAAACTGGATTTTTCTTTTGTTTGTTTTTAGCTTTTTAAAAATAAAAAATAAATCTCACAGCATCATTATAGTAAGTCTGTCTGTTGCTTTCAGGTTGATCCCCTGTTTACAGTGCCTGCACCTCCACCTCCGATTTCCAGCAGTATCACACCTCAGATTCTGCCTTCCTACTTTTCCCCATCTTCATCCAATATTGCAGCACCAGTCGAGCAACTTTTGGTACGGACTCGTTCAGTGGGTGTAAATACTTGCGAGATTGGAGTTGTAACAGAACCCGAATGCCTTGGACCCTGTGAGCCTGGGACCAGCGTGAACTTGGAAGGAATTGTGTGGCATGAAACCGAAGAAGGTAAATTGTTTTTTCCATTAGGCTTGTCTGTTAGATATGTTAACAAACAGGAGATTCTGCCTGGGTACTGTGGGGGGGCTTGCTTGTCTGTTGGGACACCATAATGTACAGTGGCAGACACAGCTGCGAGCTAAGCTAGTGGGTTTTTCTTTTAAAAACAAATGGCAGGTTTTTATTATTTAAGCAGTCATCTTTTTCCAAATGACCTGCCATGTAACCCTGATAAACAATAGAATTGTCACCTATTTCTGTATTGAGAAACGCGTATGAATAAAAATCTAACAGAATAGCATAAATATGCTGTTTAAATGCAAATCATGAGGAGAGTGTATGTGAGAGGAGTGGATATGTGAATGTTTCACATGAAAACTTAGAAAGCTGAGTATTTTGGATATCAAATACTATGATCGAAAATTCTGCCATTATATAATAATGGAGGCCCCAGAGACCCTTCAGAAATTCTGTTTGATGCTGTGATAATCATTTGCATTTTGGTTGTTTGAAACGTGGTTTAAGAGGAAAACATCCTTGTTCTAAGAGAGATGTTCCATCTGGTGAAGAAGTGCTATCTAAGCCAGACTGATTTCTTTAATACCCTTTGAAGGCATTTGGCCAACTAGGAGTGCTGGAGAGCTTCAGGGAATTCTAAATGTTGATTGGCTATGATTTAGAACAAAGTAGAAAGAGGATTATGCTGTGAAATGCAGATTTTTCCATTTTGGTTTTCAAAAGCTCATTATTATTCTCTTGTTAATATTAAAAATACTGCATGTATCCCCTGAACTACTGCAGTTTTTGTTTTGACAGTACTGGATTTCTCCAGTTATAGCTGCGTGAGAGTCTTCCTTTGATTACTCTTATGTTTGTTTTGAGGATCATTTAATTGTTAGTGGTCTACCACCGTCAACAGTGAGAACAAGATTATTTACTAAGGGATGTAATGAAAGAATACAGCAGTGCATTGCTTCATGATAAATCCTGACATCCTGCAGACATACGTTTAATGGCATTTGGTCCTTTGTAGTGATACATAAGACCTCACCAAAGTGCTCTGCACTGTCCTCTCAAAAATCAATAGAGTCAGATTTACTCGCTTGTATATGCTTTCATCCATCCATCTTTCTCTCTGTATGTCTACAGCAGATTCATAAGGTAGATTGATCCTTTTAGATTGTTTTTAAAGCACAATATAAATTCTGTTTTAAAATATCCCTGCAGAGATGACTGCCCGTAGCAACTCCAGTTTTCCTTGACTGGCCTGTATTAACCGAGTTGGAATGTGTGGGCGTTAACTGTGGTGACATGAAAGAGCAGTAGCCGTTAATAGTGTTATTCTTGCTGAATAAACTAAACTTCTGACCCCCACTGAATTTAAGAAGCTTGTCTTGTTAAAGGTCTGGCACCAGAAATGAAGTATTAAAAAAAAAAAAAAAAATAAAGTGCGTTCTGGTCAGGATGACATTCCATTTACCAGTTTCTCAGCACTCCACTGGTTTAAAAGCTCTTGTTATTTAATAGAAATTAACTCCCTTAACCTTTTCTCGGTTTGTCTAAAACAATTTTCTGAAACAACTGAGAGTTCAATGACGGCATGTTTAAGTGTAATGGTTTAGAATGTGCCTGTGTTCACAGCTTTACAAATACTGTTTGGCAAGTCTACATCAATGAGAGTACAGTGATACATGCAGTGGGATTTTGAATGCTCTAGAACTGTAGCTAGAGTGTAGATTTAATGACTGAAGATAATTGATAGGATTTTGTGTTGTACAGTTTGTACTGTGGTCTTGTATTGTTTCAGACTCTGCTTAACTGAAGAAAATATAACTTGCATTCTGTTTTTCCTCCAAACCAGTGTTCACAATCAAGACTCTATTATGAAAAATGAGTTCTTAATGATCGGTTTTGCATTTTAATTGGGTTTTGACATTTGGGGCACACATATATGTATATAGTTAGCTGTTTTCAAATTTTCTGACACATTCATGAAAGCAACTATGTAGCAGCTTGCATAAAGCCATTTCTGCCAAATTTTAGAAAATAGGGTGCAGATGGGTCTTCTATTTGCTTTTAACAGAAGGATGATTATCAGATACTCATTTTCTCCAGTTACGATTCTGACTTTAATTAGGCCAGAACACGACCTTTGCTAAAATTGGTGTATCTCCAGAATACTCTAACTGAAATCATTGTAGGTGGTGAGATACAAAACCATCTTGTTGTTCATAATGTCCAATTGAAATATGAATTTATTTTGTAATATCCATATGTTTTTTTCATGTTTACTCCCTTCACTGGTTTCCAAAGCTTAATAAAAACATTCATGCAGACTGACATCTATTTAGCTGTCTATAAATGAAATGCCTGTTTTAGGGGAAAAAAAAAAAAAAATACCACCACCACCACCAAGAAGCTAAGGTATGAAGATTTCTGACCTTGGCTTGTGTTTTGAGATATTTGAATTATTTTGTATCTGATTTAGCCACTCTGTAAAATGAGTCGTAAGCTGATTAGAATAGGCTTGTAGGATGTCTGCATAACCACTATTGCATATGGGAACTGTGAACCAAATGTGCTGCTGAGCAGACATCATATGCTGCAGCAGCTAGCATTAGGAATGCAAACAGATAAAGGATGTGGTGAACACAGTTTTTTTTTTTTTTTTTTTTTTTTTTTTTTTTTTTTTAAAAAAAAAAAGGTACAGTGAGTACAGGAAGGTTAAATCCAATGGTTTATATAGATAGAACTCTTTGTTAATTCCACCACATGCCTTCTAGAGGAGGAGATATTTTCTCAAGAATGCACGTTTTGAAGGTTTTCAGTATCTGAAGTAACCAGTTTTCTTTTAGGAATGCTTAAGTTCTGTTGCATTGTTTCCTCAAGGTCACAAGAAGGATGATGTTTGGTTTTATTACTCGTGATTTTAAGATAATTGCTCCACAGGGGGGGAAAAAAATAAATCCTTGGATTTCAGACAAAATCATGGCTGATCAAAGAGAATGTTGTTACTACAGCTCTTTCTATTTACTCCATGATAACTTACTCAGTTGATTTAATCTGCAGATATTTTCCCAGTGTGTTTTGGTCTTAAGATGTGTATAGGTGAAGCTGGCATCTGAATTTTGTCACATTTTATTACAAGGCTTTGTACCTAACCACAGCTGTGGTGTTACTAATATAATCGCCTGAGAATGCCATTATCATGTGAGCATTTCTCAGTTGCATTATTCAGTTGTGTAGTGTTTAATTTCGACGTATGTATCCTGCATGCATTTTCTTCAGTGTAACATCCTTGTTTAAATGACTTGAAAACGTATCTGAAGTGGTGTAAATGGTTGAAGAAGAAATTTTATGGAAGGAACTAGTTGAGGGTATCGTGTAAGAGTGGAATGAGGAATGGTTATGGGCAAATCAACCTGAAAGTTTGCAGTGGACATTTGATACCAGGAGCTACCTACCATCCAATAGCAGTAAAAATCCATCAAAAATAGCAGCTTGGTAGTGTTACCGCGGTGTATTTTGTTGTTTGGTTGGTTTTTGTGATGCTCTGGGAAGCAACTGCTAAATGTCTCTATTTCCATACTGAGAAATAAGGTTTATCTAGAATCAGGTACTTGCTAAATGGTGTAATTATCTTCTGGGAAAACGATTTTGAAGAGAGCAGTAATTGTTTCTTACTGCCTGGAGGAAATAAAAGTGACCCAGAAAAAAAGGAAACCACCAACCAACTTTCTAAATTGCTTAGAGCTTGCTTTTCTGTTTTGTTTCTCACACGCAGTTGCCCTGGGTCATGTCCTGTTTTTGGTTCAGCGTCTAGTAATAGAGTTAGCCTTTAGATGTGAGAAGCACTAGTTCTGATGATGTCTTGTTTGCTTGAAAACTGTGTAGGAGACAGCCATCCGTCACCTTGCTGCCTTTGTGTGCAGAACAAGCTGTCAACACGCAGCACTTAAGTTCTCGCATTGCTGCATCGACATTCTTCCTCTTGTGCAGCTTGGGTAAAACTTGCTGTTGTTATTCAGTAATAAATAATGGAATAATGGGTTGGATTTTTTTAAAGTTTGTTGATTTTATAATTCAAGACTAGTTGGCGGGTGTCAGAAACAGGAGTCTGAAGTTTGCTGTAATTTAATTATATTGGATCTCATAAATGTGATGGGATCACCTCTACGGTGTTCCAGATTTATGCTAGCATCAGGTCTGACACTATTTTGCAGAAATTTCCAGGAGAAAGGAGAACACTCATATAACACAGAGACATGCTGATACTTGTGGGTGGTTTTCTCAGCCATGTTTGCATCTAATATGCATAGGTGTTGTTTTGAAAACATACCTATTGCACCAAACTAAGGTTAATTCCTCCTTGCCGTACTAGGTGGTGTTGGTTTTGCAAAATGCTGTTTTGAAAGAACACAGTCTGTTTTAAATGTCTTTGGTTATGTATGCGTTCATACATTTGTGTTTAAGTAAGGGTGTGTATGTGAGTATAGAAATAGCATTAGAAGAATGAGAAGTAGTCTGGCTGCCTCTGATTCCCCTTAGCAATTTTTTTGTGGTTTAACAACCACATCTTCCTACTTTCACATATGCAAAGACATGATGAAACAATGAAACCTGTAATGTCGAAAGCACTGTCAAATACATAAGTAAACAAATGCAGAAATTAGATTTTTTTTTTCTAATCTGTTTTATCAAAGAATCTTTTGATAATACATAAAAATTCAGATAAATGAGGTTAATCGAGACTGTTGTCTTGAGCTCAGGCAAGGATTATAGAGCGAGGTAATGTCATTTATTAAACCAAGCAATACAGCTGGAAAAAACAGTTAAGCTTTCAAGCTGGATGCATTTGTATTCTGCCCTTTATGTGTAACGTTGAGCATTAACTTGCTGAATACAGGAAGTAGCAGCTTGGTATTCTTAACCACCGTGTTCTGTACAGAACTGAAAGACAGTGGGTATTTTTATGGGAGAGAAGCACAAAGATGTTCTCTGTTCAAACATCATGCTTGGTTTTGTCCGTGTTAGGGAGGAGCAGCTCACGGAGGAGATAGGTGTTGCCTTCATCTAGCTAGCCAAAAAAGTTAAACCCAGCTTTTTTTCTGTTGTTAGGAGAGCCATCAGCTGACATGTATGAGAGCCAGCCAGTATCATCAAAATGTATGTGACCACAAAAAGCCTGCACAGGTGTTATTATTTTGAGATGTTACATTTTACTGTTCCTCTTTCTCTTGTCTGTGAGATCAGAGCCAGTAAATGAATGGACTTAACGAAGCCTGAAATATATGTTTGTAGAGCTCTGCTGCCCCATTGGATTAGATCAGGTACATGGAGTCTGACGCATCACATAGAAACTCATAGCACATGAGAAATGCAGAAAAGACAGTGTTGTGTTTTATGGAAACCATACCTATGTTGCAAGAGACATCCGGGAGGTCATGCTTTGGCTCCAAGAGCCAAAGGGGGCTATCTGGGAAAAGTTTTTTAAGAGTTTAATTTTACAGGACTTGTACTATGAGAGTGATTTAGGAGTAGGTGTGCTGAGGTTTGTTGGGTCTTTGGGACCTTCTTGATTACCTCACCATTGTGCCTGCCCTTACAGCGTAAGTGCTTGTTAATGGATGTGAATTCTGATGTTGTCATATAACTGGCTTCTGCAATGTTTCTCGTGTGTTTGTCTGCAGCACATAGTGCAAGCCTCTTGGGGAGGCAAGGAGTGCTTGGACTAAGCCAGTATGGCATTAGTTGCATTTTGACATACTTTATTCGCGTGGCGTGTCTGTAGCAAAAATGCTTATGCTGAGACAACCAAAAAGGGAACTCTGACTGAACAAACTGTTACGTGCACCCTTAGGTTTCCCAATTGGTCTGCTCCTCTTTTTGATAATGCTTTCACCTTAAATAATTAAAGCAAATAATAATTTTAGAGGCAAACCCCTCTGTTATCCACAGAAGCTACTTTAAGTAGCTTCTCTGTTTTTAAGCCATTGGGACCGGCTCTTATGAGCCCGGTGTACACAGCTGAGTTGATGTGACTTTAATGAGTTGCCATGAATCAGCCAGCCTACGATAACCAAACCTTTGCGGGCTCTTAGTTCACAGCAAACAGTAGATAAATGATGTCAGTATAAACCTTCTCAGTGAAAGAGAGATGCAAAATAGATTCTGGATGTTCCCCGCTATAGGTCAGAGGAAGATATTTTGACCTCCTGAAGTTTAATTCTTATTCTTTTACAGAACACTCCTTTTTTTCAAAAATGCTCAGCTACTTGTTCATTTGAACAGTAATTTAAGTTTCAGGCTATTTGTTTAGGTAATGGAAAGCATTGCATGTCAGTGAATTTCTGTAATTGAAAAAAAAAAGAGGAAAAAAAAGAGATGAAAACAGAACCACTGAATTCCCAGTTTTCTTAACACAGTAGAGAAATCCAGCTAGTTCATTGCCCTTTCCATTCCTTCCTTACACCATCGCTTCAGATCAGCAAATGTGTAAATATGCTGTTACGTTAAATGTTAAATTTGGTTTCTAAATGTCAGCTTTCCTCCTTGAACATACACACATTGCAGGCTCTAAGTAGCACTAGTCCTACAGCATTGTTTATAGACGCTGTGCATCTGTACGGCTCGGGGGGTGCATAATTTGTTTACTGCCCAGTGCTCGTCTTGTTGCTCTGCTCTTAGGGATAGAGATGTGATGCTAAGCAGAGCATAGCCTCAGTTCAGTTGCAGTAAGTGACCGAGAGTATCCTAAGTGTCTTATTTATCCGGGTTAGTAACAGCCAGTTTGTCTGCAGAGAGCTGGCAAATGCCATATTTTCCAGCTCAGTGAGATTGGGTGCAACCATCTTGGTATAACCCCAGGCAGAAGATGAAAAAAAAACACAAAACCATCCAAATTCCAGACAATGCTTACATAAAAAGCTGCGTCTTGGCAGACTGCTACAGAGGAAGACTCCCTGCTCTGCTTGTACATACATAGAAAACTATCCCTTTTACAAACAAGCATATGGGGGCAGGGAGGGTGCATAGAAAAAGGAAGGAGGATAATTGAGGTTGGAAACATTTGCTTGGAGCTATTTGAATGTGAAACTGAGCCTGCTCAAGCAGTGAGGTTATGAAGACTGAAGGAGTTGCTTTAAGAAAAGCAAGAGTTTTGAGCATTTACTGCTCAAAAGCAAAATCTCAATAGCAGCAGATTGCTTAGAAGTGAGACCATTCCAGTACAAAATACTTGCAACATGTGGCGTTTGGATTTGTGGATAGCAGGGGGGAAGAGATTGACTGCTAATGAAGAAAGTGTGTATGCGTGCAAGCGTTTTCTTACTGAATAAATATCACTGGAGTGAGGAATAAAAGCACAACTGAAATGATATCTTTAACTGGTGTGGCTCAGGGATTAAACCACTTATTTAAAGATGTTCTCACAGTCATTCAAATTTTGTACATAGTTTAACTAGTCCAGACAAGCTGTGGTCTTTTAGTTTTGCTATGCTCCTATGTATTGCTCATGTTGTACAGAGTGGTGAATGAGAATTCTCTATTATGAGACTGTATGTTTTCATTAACTCAGATAAATAAATACCAGTTTAATACAAGAACTAAATCTTTTTAAAAATACATATATATTTTTAAGCTGTGTAGCAGAAAGATGCCTTTGGCATTGGGATTAGCTTGCCTGCATAAGACCAGTGTGTAGCCTAACATGCAGTTTTACATTTTCTAGAATCAGTGGAAACACACATTTTGTCACCCTGAGTTGTATATTCATAATTCTTTCCAATTGTTATGATGTGGTAGTAACTAGCTACTAGTCTGGAGTTGTTGATGACAATCCAAAAAGTGGAACAAAAACCTCATTTTAAGAATTTTAAACAGTGAAGAGGTCTTTGGCCTTCAGGGTTACTAAAAGATTACAGTTTATGTTTTTGTTCTGAGACAGGTAGAGAGGAAAGGTAGAGGTTGAGTGTGAAGACAAAGAGTAGAATATCGAAAAAGAAAAGCTCAAGGGAAATAGCTTTCTTGATTTAGACTGAAAAACTAGCTCTGGATTTATTAAAGCTAGTGTTGTAATGGAAACCACAATTGAGATTCATCAATTTTATATCCCCAAACTCCGTGAGATTTAAGGGAATAAATAGCACCGGGGGGGGGGGGGAATGTCATAGAACTAGTTAAACTAGTTACACCCTGAATTTACTACTCTGGCTAAGGATTCAATCATTAAAAAATAAATTAATTAAAGAGGTATTTAAGAAAAGCCTTCTTTTTTCCCTACATTTTTTTGACAGATGTCAATTACTTGTTAAGCTTCCTTGGGAAGTTTCCTAGGGCTTTGCTTTATGTGGTATTTTAGTGTACTTATGTGATTTTGTTTTGTCTGAGGTTGTTTGTTTGTTTCTTTCTGTATAGTCATAACAGCTAGAACAGCCTATTGGCTTTTTTTCTGGTGACTTAGCCAGTGGTATAGAGGTCTCTAAAAAATGGAGCTGAAGTTAATTTTAGGTAGATGTCAGCTCTTAACACTGAGGACAAGTGTTGTGGAGAAGCAGTTCCAGATCAATCTTCAGTTAATCTAGAGATGTGTTTTGTTTGTTTGTTTGTTTCCCCACTCACTTTAAAACTTCTGCATTTAAGTAGGTTGAAACAAGTAATTATGTTCTCCTGCCTGTTTACTTTCCCCTACAGTGACTGAACCTATGCTTCTTAACCTTGTATTCACACAGAGCTGGCTTTTGTGGATCTTTTAAAGCCTGAGGCTGTGTGACCCCTCCCACTCCACTCCCCCCGTAGTTAGGAGATTTTAGAAGTAGAAAGAACAGTCTCAGGTTTCACTAAGGGAGCAGTTTTCCTTAGGGAAGAAATTAGCTGATGTCAATTTGTAGAGGAGTCAGTAACACATTTTGCTCTGATGTGTGTTACGGATTTTAAAAAAGGTTTACTTTTTATGTTATTCGCTACAATTTTATTAAAGTTCTGCAAAGTGTTTCTGTAGGTTCTGTCGTTGATGAAAAAGTTTTGCAAGAAACTAATTTTTGCTTCTTCAGAAATTTTGTTCAAGCCACTATTGGTGGCTATGAAACCAGTACAAGTTTGTCTGCCTCTAAGCCAGTTTCATCAAAAGAACCTCCAGCTATCGGTTAATTTCATTCAGTTTGTGATTAAGAAGCATCACTGGTTATAAACCTGAGCAATTAAAAGAAAGGTGGACAAATCATCCAAGGTTGGAACTGTTCCCAGCTAGGGACCTGTGTTAGCCGTAATAAAACCTGAAGGTCAATCAGTGGAAGCTACTGTTTGTTACTTAATGAAAAAACAGATTATTTTTATGTGAATTCTTTAATAGGGAAACAGCATTTCATTCATGGTCCACATGGATTTGAAAAGTCTTTAATTTTTCGTTTACCATATGAAGGAAAGAAAAAGTATTTTTGTTAGTCTTATAAAATTAAGAATTTGGTATTTATAAGCACATCAGTCCTCTTAAGTGGCTGTATAGCTTAGTTCTTTGACAATAGCCACTTTCTGAACTTTCTCAACACAGCCAATTTTTTGCACACCCCAGCTAAGCCCCATTTCCTCCGGAGTGGAGTGTTGCTTACGATGGGAGGGAAAGGCCTTGGGTTTTGAAACATAATGGCATATTTTGTTTCTAATTAAACTGGCTAGTCAGCCTGTTTTGGCAACAGCTTTAGTCAAGAAAATGTTCATACATAATTTTAGTGACAAGGGAAAAGAATGCAGCAAAGTTGTGCTCATAAATGCTGGTACAAGGCAGAGACATCTCCCCAGTGCTTCCAACTTGGGCTGATCCAGCGTTTGAAAGCCTGAGGCACCCATTTAACAACGCACATTTTCTTCCAGCATAGTTCTTTTGCAAACTTCCCATAACAAAACTTAATGTCTTGCTTGGAAGTAGTCTCCTAGACTTTGTCTTTGTGTGTCCCAAAAGTTGTTCAGACTGGTTTCTTTGAATTTCCCCTTCTCCAGAAGATGTTGTTTTTGAGGCCTCAACCTCCATGTTGTCATAAGGTACAGCTTCGTGCTGACCAGAGACACTGTAGAAGTTCAGATTTACCAATTGGTGGTGTGTTTTTATGAAACAGGAACCATAAGGCCAAGTCAATTTCTTTGCTTTTATCTTGATTCTGTCCAATCAAGTTACTTGTAAAATGACTAAAACTATGGAGGGAGAGGGACTCCTCAGGGGTTTTGCTTCAAGACTGTAGGTGGTGATCAGGTTACAAATGGTTCTGTTGGTCTAGACAAGGAATTGACAGGAAATAACTTAGAGAAAATGTTTTTGTATCCCCAAAGAGTTGTCTTCAAGGGGCACAGTTAGTAATACTGTTGTGAAAGCCAACCTCCATTTGGACAGACAGCTTGATGCAGGCAAAGCTGCTAATTTGCTTTCAGCTTCAAGGAGATTTAGAGTCTTTGCATCGCTGGCAGTAGCAAACAATGTAATTGTTATCCTTCTGCTTAATCTTCAGTCTAGCTGCATTGGCTTGTTGTAGCTAGGAAGGGCTGGAATGTTTGCTGAATTAGCTGAACCAGACAGCTTCTCTTGAAAGTTGCTCCGGGACTCCTCTGACTTTTTTGTATGTTACAAGAACACTCACTGTTCTTTTTGTGATTACATCTAGTCACAGAAACCCCACATAGAAAGGAAAATAAATTGGTGGGTATGAAAAGTAGGTGACAGAATTAATGTTCTTATACTGGCAACGTTACTCAGTTATTAGGGGCTGTCTGTAAATAACAGCTTTGCTTTCATCTATTTTCTGCCTCTTTCTTCCACAGAAGCAATTTTGTAACCCTACAATTTTTAAATACTTTAAAAAACCTAACTGTACACCAGGAGATTTGTTTGCATTCCTATTACTCATTTTGGCAATGTTTGTGGACAGCAGCTGCTTACACTTTTCAAATTTGTGCCATTAACATACCATTGGTGTAAACCTAGCTTGATTCACCAAAAACACAATCTTCAGAAAAGGGATATAGCGTATCATTGTGCAATTAAATTATTTAGTCAGCCTGGTGGTTAAGCTTGGGTCAGCTTTGAAGGGTGAATTTCATTGCTGGGATACATTCTTGGCTATGAATGAATGCATGAATAATCTTTCTTTGAACCTTAAGATGCACAATAGACACAATAACTCTTGAGTTGAACTTTACAAGCTGAGCAGGCTGATTTATGGGCAGCTGTTGAAAGTGCTCCTAGTCAAATTATTTTTTAATCTGTGAAGTAGAAACCTGTAGTATATTAATTACTGTAAACCATTGCAATGGTAGACATAGAAAATCTATGCAAGTCTATGGGCTTTTAATTTATAGATTAAAAGAAAAAATAATGATTTTGACAGGGTACATTGCCATAAACTAAGAATTAGTTGTCAGGGCTCCAGCAGACAAATAGCTGAAGGTGTTATCAGCCTCAACTACTCAGCCTGTTGATCTGTGTAGGTTACCTCCCATTTAGGAGAAGCAACAGCAGGGACTGAGTATGCTTTCCAGTGCCAGCAAGTTTACAAACCTGCATAAGCCGGTGCCAGTTTCATTTTACTTTAATAATGTGATTGGAAGTGACCAAGGATCTGGCATGCATTTGTTTCTACCCTTCCTGCTCCAAGGGCTGTAGCCTCAAGCAAAGGGTTGGGGCAGATATGCAAGAGCAGGTAACATCTCCCATTACATCGAGATTTGGTTGAGCTCATCTGCTGGAGGCATCAGTCTGCTGCAGGGATCAAGCGAGGTCTTTTTGTGATCAGAGATGATGGCTTGCTGCAGCACCTTTTCCATGGCTGGGGAGGGAATTCATTTCTGAGCTGTTTTGTCTACATTGCACTGTGCTAGGGCATTTATTGATCATCATAAGGCATTCTGCATTACTGAAGTTGCATCATGGAATTTGTTTCTTTTAAGGAGTTCTCAGAATTAGTTGCAGAAGGAGCAATTTGATTCTCTGATAGTTAACAGATCAAGCAGATGGGAGAGCAGACCTGGAGTAGTTTCTCTGGCTAGCTGCCATGATTCTGTGAATTTTGATTTGTGTGGGTATGTAACAGTTTTATTTTTTCCCTTTTTGGAAATGTATGCCTGTAAGTCTTTGGGAAATTAATCGTTGGTTTCCTGTGAAATGTGCACTTGTAAAACAAATGTTGTAGCAATGTGCTGTGCAGACCCTGTGTTGTGTCAATTAGGAAGTGTGACATCAGCAAACTCCATAGGCTGTCAAAGGCTAAAGCACTTTTTAAAGCATCATTCCTTCCAAGCTCTCCAGAGAAAGCATTAAAAAATGACAGAAATTTGAACTACAGTTCAATACAGTTTTGTTTGACTCTGCCACTCAAAAGGAACGGCATTCATCATTCTGCCCAAATGAGATTTTTAATGCCATTTGACCTTACACTATTTTGAATTTGAAATTAACAAAGCATTCAAATTTGAAAAATATGTATTAACAGCGAAGTGTGATTTGATGAATACTTGGAAATTTGAAATTTATCTTCCCATAAGGAGAAAGATGAAAAATACAACTCGCATTTCACTCTTGGCCTGTCTTCCTTTCACTTTTTGCTACTCCCTGTTCCCTCACACTAGAATGACCTGAAAGAAAAGTTACTTAAGCATTTAATAACCATTATATTGATAATGATATTGCCACTAATTACATACCAAGACAGCTACATTTAACAGTAAAAAAATGTTAGGGATTTGAGTACATGAATGACAGCCTGGGTCAGAGTCCCCCCTTTTTTTTTTTTAGCTTGTTCCCTGGAAATTTAAAGAACTCGGATTCAAATTGTTCAGCATTTGAAACTTGGAGATCAAAAGCCCTTTTCTTCAAAGAGGCATGTTGTTATTTAAATGGTAATTGGCTCTACCCTCAGTTTGACTGTGAGCAGTTTAACTTTAGTGGGTTTGGGATTTTCAGTTCCAGTCTTCTAATGGAGGAGGTGATTTGGGGGATGACAAAGTTTAATTGCAAATTTGGAAGCCAGTTAGTAGTGGCAAGAGTTGGTAACTTTTGGGAAGACACATGCTATGGGAGCAACGCATGTTCCATAACGAATCATTTTGCTGCTGTAACAATCATCGTCTTTACCGGGAACTTTTTAATCTGGAGTAGTTCTTCATCAACAGGTGAATGTTTCTGAATAGTGTGGACTGTGGAGGCATAAACTAGGGGATTTGTTATGTTATTTGCCTGAACACTTTCGTTTCAATACTGTACTCTCTGGAGAGAAAGTCTTGGCCACAAAACTCTGATCTCCAGGGAGGCAGTTCTTGCAGAGTAGTAATCTTCAGTGAATACTTTCATCTGTAATCTTCAGTGCTTTCTGGTGTAGAAAGTGTTATGGCCCTGTGGTGGTTTTAGAAGACAGAGCCAGCATTTTGCTTTAGTTCACATTCACTCTGTGGTGAATTGGACTTTGATTCCTCTCTCTGGTAAGGTCCATTACCTTTAGTTGTCTGTGCGATGAAGAAACATGAAAGCTGCTGTCCTTGTTATCCAGGAAAGGCTCAGATATTTTCACCACTGAGTGTATTGCTGTATCACTATCATTGAAGTAAGCAAGCTGATCCCAAAGAGCTCTGAAGAGCAAGTTAAGACATGATTTTATTTCCTGTGTTTGGTGACTTGGTTCTCATTCTACTGAAAAACAAAAGAAAGAAAACAAAATACCCTCAGATACTATTACTGCTGAAACAGCTAAGCAGTGTTTGGGATTAAAAGGTCTTCATGCTAAACATTAAACAAGAAGCTGCAGGCCTGGGTGAGAGAAACAAACAGAGGAATGTCACAACATTCAAAATGCAGCAATTCAGTTCGTGTAAGGGAAGGAGGCATCTGAGCAATCTCCAGAGTGACCTCCCAACTGCACCAAGAACCTCTATGTTTCCTGGTGTTGTTAGAGGTAGCTTCCTATTCACACGTTCGTCTTCCACCAATTTCAGACCACCCAACATCACACCTAACCTGCAGCCTTTATTCCCTGCAGTCTCTCCCCTCCCCAAACGTATGTAGCATGTGTATTCATGTTTTTGCTTGCTGCTCACGGAGGTATCCAGCTGGGAAAATATAGTGTGTACAATACTCTCTGCCTTCAACTGACATTTCTCATAAATTGCTACAGAAACACTGCTATCAGCAGCTTAATAGCAGGTAGAATACAGCTCTACATATCAAGTCTCAGCAGGATACAGAAACTATGGTTACCAAATTTCCAAAGAGAAAGGGTTTGTAGGGAAAGTTTTTATATAAGAATAACTTGGGGGGGGGGGGAGGGAGGAGAGGAACATTTAAAATGGACTCATTGAAAACTGCCTTTTTGAAAAAAAGGGCTTATAAGGGCTGACTCAGTGGCTTCAGCATTCTCTTTTTGCTGAATTGTTATTTTAGAAGACCTCACAAGAGGTTTCTGTTCTAAGCAGTGCAAAAGAAAAGAAAAGGAAAAAAAAAAAAAAAAAAACTGTGGAACACTTTTTTTTTTGTATTTTTTTTTTTTTTTTTTTTTTAAAAAAAAAAGAAAGACTCCCCTCTAAACCCATTCCTTGAAAAAGTTTTTGAAAAATATATGTTAGTTAATTGTTGCGATAGTATAAGGTGTTTACAACAGAAAGGTCAGGCCAGCTACAGTGTATTTTTGTTGGAAATACAGGTTTGGTGAAAATAGATTAGTTAATAGTGTTATATTCCTAACCATAGGATTTAATTAGTTTCCATTTCACCCCTAACTCTATTTATACTCAAATCTTGTCCAAAGAAGTCAAAAGACAGGTTGGAAAATACATCATAACAGTGAAATGTTCGATGTGAAAATAAGTTAATTCAGGGTTTTCTTTGTTTGCTATTTTTTGTTGTTTTCATTGGAGGTTGAGGGAAAGGGAATATTGAGACAGCTGAGATCTGAGATAGGTGGTGTATCATAAGTTGCTCTGTTCTTTGTGACCATGGCAGAAAGGACAGGAAATACCGACCTTAAATTGTGGCAAGAGAGACTCAAGTCAGACATTAGAGACGCATTTCTAACAGGAAGGATAATGAGGCTTTGGAATAGCTTGTCTGGTGACTTGTGAAACCTGCTGTTAAAAAAAAAAAAACAATTGTGAAAACATTTCTCAGGATAGAGGCTGATGCTGGTCAAGAACCATCTAGGTGGGCGAACTGGACTTCTTGAGATCGCCTCAGCGCTATAGTTCTGTATTTCTTAGAGCAAGATAGTTTATAGTTGATTTTGTTTGTTTGTTTGTTTTTAAATGTATGTATTTATTTATTTATTTTATTTGTCACACAGGAGTTTTCTAGGAAATTAGGACATGGAGTGTCACCTTTAATTTTTAAAATTAGTTGAACTGCGTGTAGTGAAATATTTAAAAATGCCAGTAAAAGGAAATTATGCTGCCTAAACCAGGGCTATATATAAATTATAGCAGTCAGTTATTAATCAAGGGCTCATGAGGACCAAATATAGAACAGAGAACAACTCTTCTTTGGACAGCCTAGTAATGAAGAGACCAACTGTTGAATCTATACAGCCAAAGGGGAAAAAAAAAAAAAAAAAAAAAAAAAAGAAACGGGGGGGGTGTTTTTGACTGGAAAGTTACCTCTGTGCTTGGCTTAAAATTACATTCTTCATACCAATATGAAGCTTGTAAATATCTCATAATTTCAAAGGACACTTCTCCAGTAACCTTTGCTTTGCTGTAACAGTCTTTTAGAGTTGTCTGATGAAGAATGAGGGAAAGAAGTGTTAGAGACATAATACAGTCTATTGAGATCCAAGAGTACCATTGATTCTGAATGAGGTGCATAAATAACACTAATCTTCCTTCTGTGAGGGTGGCTGTTGGTTTCAATTTGGAGAGTAATAAAGATATACTGCTCATCTCCTTCAGTTTTTCAGCCTGTTTTCAATAGAATATTTTTTCCAGCACTTAATATGTGTTAGCATTGTTTTGTTTGTTTCTTTTGAGGGTTATTGCTTGTATGTTGAGTTTTAGTTGGAGAGGAGAAAAACATACCTTCACGGTCTCAAAGATATGGCCAGGTATATTTTATTCATGGTGTCCATAATAGAGTTGGCAACCAGCCATAAAAAGACAGACTTTCACTCGAAGTTTTCCTACTCTTCTCACTCATTCCATTATTTCCCGTCACCTATCAGGACAGTATTTAAGATTTCCTGTTTTTGTGGTGTTTTCCCCATGAATGACTTTATAAGCCAGAGAAAGAGACTTCATAGTGAGCTTTACCAAACAACATTCTCTTCTGTTCATCATTCGTTTGGGCTCTTTCTAAAGGCCTCCCTTGCACTGTCTTTAAGATTAGAAGACACAGCCATGGAAATTGTCCATTTAAGTGGATGTGTTTATGGCCTAACCTGTGGACAAACCTGGAAACAATCCTCCTTTTCTGTATCTTAGAAAACCTGAAGAGGCTGTGAAGTCACTAGTCTTTCTTTCATGTGTCTTTATGAGATACCTGCCTTTTTTATATCAGAGTATAAAGTACTAATGCAGGATGAGATAATAAGTTTTTCTTTCCTTTTTTTTTTTTTTTTTTTTTTTTTTCCTGAAGTTTATGAAGTTTAAGGTTCTCATGAGTTTCTCCACTGGTTGAGAAGTTTATTTTCAGAACAACAGAAACTTACGAAAAAGGAACAGTAATTCAGTGTTATTGTTTGAGGAAAAACAGATTGCTTCAAGATTTGATTCTGATATGCCTTCAGGACACCCTATCAAATAATAATAATAATAATAATAATAATAAAGTCTGTATTAATAGTCTTTATAAGCTCTTTGGTAAATTTTGCCGTTCTGATGGAACAAATTCAGATTTTGGTGTTCTCAGAAACATTTCTCTGTCACTAGGTAGTTTTATGAAAAGGGAGGAAGACATTTTCAGAGGAGAGAAGCATAAATTAAAATGAATTTGCAAAACTGAAGGGAAGTTAGAATGGGGCTGCTTTGCAACAGGGAATCTTTGCTCAAGAGGTTTTTTCATAGTGTCCCTTCCCTTCAGTTTTCAAAATCTTCTGACCCTTCTCCCAAATGAAAGGATAAAGGCAGCAGTTTTTTTACCAGACTACCAATCCTGTCAGCTGGGAAGAGACCACAAAAAGCTGAGGCTGCGGGTTTCCTTTGCAGCAGTTCTTCTGTGTCCTCAAGCCTTTTTCCCTTGAAGTCTGATTCACTGCGCCAAGCAGCGTTACATCTGCCTATCCCCAAAGGATTTCCTACTAAAAGAGGCTGTTTCTGACTGTATATAGTGCATGAGCATCTGCAAAGAAAATTAGGATTTCTCCTAAGACGCAAACTGTATATGGGCTGTCTGTCATACGGGAAAGGGAAAAAGGCATTTTGCATATCCTCTACAGATTTTTCATGGATATTCATTAAAAATCTAGTTACACTCCTGATTGAGTAGTTTGGTACATATTTTAGGTGGTTTTGGATCTTTGGTGAGAAGAATATATAATTTCCTGTTACTAAATCTGCGGTCCTCTATCTCCGCTGTTGATCTTTGTTTCAAAACCAAGTTGTCCCTCTTCTGTGGCTTTTTCATAGGTTATTTTAACATTTCTTTCTCAAAATTACTTTTGGAGAGGCTCTTCAGCCAGAACAGGAAAAATCTTCCAGGAGAAAACAACTGCTCAGCAATGGACAAAAGTCTTACTTTTGTTAAATTCCCAAAAAGAGGCAGAAGGATCTCCTTGTCCTTGTGTGCCCTCAGCTGTTACCATAAATGCATGGTTTTACCTTAATCTCTAGTAGTCTTTTCTGTCTCTGTCAGAAGAGTGACCGCGAGGAGGAAGCCTAGCCTTCGCAATCCATGTAGCTGTCCATCTGAAATATGCAAAGGATCATTTTTAGGACCTCTGAACACAGCAAACCTGTGAGGAAATGGTGCCACAGCCTCGGCTGCCTTCAGGGCAAGGAGGGGGGCTTCTGCTGAAGCAAAGCAAAAGGCAGCCAACTGTCATTCCTTTCACACCTTCCTGAAGCGTTACCAACTTCTTGTTGTGACATCTGTTGTTAGTGCATTTGGTTGTCTGCAGTTCAGAGGTGGCCCATTACTGGGAACGGTGGGTGGAGGTATATGGAGAGATGACCTTCTTCCTGGTGGCACTCTGTCAGCACTGTCGTCTTCTGTTCCTGGTTCTGTGTGATTCCACTCCATCCTTCCCTCTAAGCTCCCTTAATCTCTTGGTGAACATTTCACAGAAAGTACTGCAGGAAGGGGGAAGACAGTATTGGTTTTGCCGATTTCTTTGAGGCTTCAGATGGTCATTGTCAGTGTGGAGGACCAAGAACAATGGAGAAGTCCTTCCATACAGTTGTCTCCCACCCCAGTGAGGCCCACAGTCTCCAGTGGTTTAATCTCACCACAAAATAAATAAATAAATAAAAAATGCATTGGCTGATGGAACCGCATTCACATGTTGGGACCGAGAGAGCTAGGTGACATATGTGTTCGGTACATGGTGCTGCTGTCTGACAAAAGGAGAGGTCCACCTGAGGTATGTAGATTTATCCATGTAGTGTAGTGATAGCATCATTTCACTTGCTTCCTTCCTGACAGAAGCCATTAGCTTTGGTGGATTAGCTGCTGTCTGAGCAGAAGTTATTCTGACAAAGATGATTGTGTAAAGAGTGAGCTGTAGTTTTGTATTAGGAAAGAGGTCAGGAAATTAATGCATCAGAGGATTTGAAGAGAGAGAACAAAACATTCCCAGAAGCCTTGCTTTTGTGGCCTGTCAAAAGTGGCTTTCTTCATGTGGTCAGAGAGAAGACAAATGACAATAAAACATGTAGTGAAGAGTTGTACTTGATCTGACTAAATATTATACATAAAATCTTTATTGGACATTTTTGTTCCTGCTCTTAGAGGCACATATTTTCATACAGTACAATCCCCCCCTTCCCCCCCCCCCCCTTTTTATCTTATTCAGGGGTTGCATGACAAATTAGCTGACATTTTCAGTATCATAAATAGGATTAAGGGCTGTACTAGTTTGTTCTGGTGATGTTTACCTCGTTCAGACATGCCATTTCTTTTTGTGTCAGTCAGACTGTATAGCTAAGCACAATTCACAGTATAGTGGCAATCAAGTTCACAAATATTGTCATAACAAAGATGGGAAATTAAAATGTTCAGTGCCAAATTCTAGAAAGAAATTGAGGTGAGGACTGGAAAGTAGAATTGTACTCCAGGGTCTCTTGATCAGTATAAGGTGCCCTTTCCAGTGCGAGCCTGTGAAACAGAGTGAAGATTCTGAGAGAAGGGAAGAATTCTCCTCATTAATTCATGTGACAAGGAAGTGAAACAAACCACACAGCTTGTACAACAAAGTTTTTATTGCTTCATAAATTTTATTGAGATAGAAATTAACCAGTTTCCTCTGTGTTTCAAAGAGAGTCAATTTGTGTTTATTGACACAGGGGAAGCTCATCTGTGTTCAAGAATAGATCTGTTTTCTGTTAGAAAAGGCTGCACTTTAGAGAGATATTTCATACTATAATGTATTAATGTGACATACTATGCTCAGGAATCTGTGGTTAGTGATTTCTTAATTTAACAACAGTTTTCTACCTGATCGGTTTTGTGATAAGTGTTGAAATATCAAAAAAGAGGTACAAAATTTTAAGAAAGCCACTGTGAAATGCAGTAGACATGCCAAAGCCAAGGAATCTTTTTATTCATTTCCAAAAACTTTTCAGCACTGCATCCACATTAGTGCTGCTGCCATGTTTACTGAAGCATTTAAACACTCTTTTCCTCCTCATTTGAGGAGGAACATTAGCATGGGTGTGCTATGTACTGGCAAACATATTGAAGAATTTCTTTCATTTAAGCTGTATTATTGAGTAAGAGTTTTACACTGTATTAAAACGTATGGAACATATACAGCTTTATTTGGGTGCTTCAGTATGGATAGGTCCTTATTTGAAATGAAAGCTTAGTGAGCTGTGAACATCTGAAAAATTAAAATGTCTAAGCAAAGCCCTGAAACATCACCCATTTTTTTCTCTATTTTTACAATAATGGTTGTACAAGATGGGATTTGCATCTCTGAGCAATAAGTTAAATACCCCCAAATCTCCTTGAAATCAATTTCTGTTGATCACGCATGCAGATTGAAAACCATGGCTTTTACCCTGCGAATAAAATTTACGTTCCCTGAAAGGCAAAGAAGGCTGTCATTTCATGCTTCCTAACCTTCATTGTCTATTTCCCTTCAGTACACACAAACCCAGCACGCCTGCGCACACAAATGCACATTCTAGAGGAACAGCTTTCTGCTCTGTCAATTTTGTTTTATAAAAGCCCTGTTTTCTTTATTGCCTTTATCTATTACATCTGTAAAATTTATTTAAGCAATGACAAATTTCTCTTTTGGGCCTGGAGTCTAAAAGAATAACTACTGTCAGGCTATTGGTAAGAGATTTGTTGGATATGACTGTTCATTAAATTGCAAGGAGCTGTGGGTGAGGCTAACTGTCTGAAGCTGCTGTGAGTAGGTGGGTTATGGGCTGTACTTAGTGAATATACATCATCAGAGAGACAAATGTGCTTCAGCAGCCTCTTGTTTTGTTCAACTAAAATGGGTGTTGATTTTGGAAAGCTCAGCGAAATCACTGTCATTTTTCTAAATCAGATATCATTCATCCTACAGAGCACCCATGAAAAACATCATTTAGATTAAATATAGCAGCATTACTTCTCAGCTTTGTAAGTTGACAAGAATAGCATTACATTTCTTTCCATTAAAAAAAAAAAATCAGGAGCTGAACGCAGAGCCTGTGAGTGATATCTAATTGACAGCACTGTAAACAGAAATCCTTTTTTTTAAACCTACACTGGAAGTGCAGTTCTGGGTGCTACAGCACTTACCTTTTAACACTTCTGTGCTACTTTTTTCTCAGCCACATCTTATTTTCCTTTAGAGACAAGAGATGTGATGTTGCATGCGTTGTTACTATTTTTAAGACAGGAAATAGGAGAATTTTCATATAGGTAAAAACTTGAGTTACTAATATTGTGACTGATCCACAGTAGTTACATAAATAAATTGAAAGGCTGGCTGTGTTTTATTTTTTGTTATGCTACTCGAGCACTACGAGTGCTTCTTTGTGCTTCTCTTACTGCTCTATTTATTCAGGTATCCACCTAGATAACTGTGAAACTTAATCTTCACTGGAATCTGAAAATGCGCTATTTGATGGACTACAAATTACGAGTTCTTCTTATTCTTCGGGGTGTAAATATGCTTTCAGATGAAATCCAGGGAGGGAGGGGAATCCTTCATTTGAAACAAGCCTTTAGTCTGCACTTGATCTCCTCTGGTTTTGTATGAAAAGCCATGCTGGACTGAATGACAGCTGAAAGAGCAAGCTGCTGTATCAGGGGATTTAGCAGAAGGAAGCTGCTGTTCTTTCAAACTGAATATCGTACCAGTTCCCGTCCAATTGTGAAGTCAATGCATGAACAAATACGTGGCTGAACCAGTTTAATTGGAAGTGCCCTGCACTATCTTAATAGTGATATTCTGGTTCAAGAAAGTAACTAAATATTTACATATGTCTATCAAATGCTGTTCTGTAATTTAAAATGAGATTAGCCTTTCCAAAGGCTGGATTTTATTTATTTATTTATTTTTAATGGCAGAATCATCTAAAGCTACAGCTAAATTTAAAAGAAGAAACAGTCTCTTCCTTCTGCTTATTCAGTATCCAGGGAATTTGAATTCTGGAGTTACTGCATTTGGCTGCTGGTAGTTGATCAAGAGCTCCACTCCTATCAAAACAAGTCCTTTGGAAGCTGTTTTATCCTCCTTTTCCTTTTCTTCTTTCCAGCTTTAACTCTGATAAGAGGAAAAAAGGCATGGAACTCTGCCAGCTGTAAAATCCAGTCATGTTAAGCAATGTTGAAATTCTTAGACAAAAAAAAATGGGTTTCTGAACATGTGGTGACGGCACATTATGACAGTGTAAATGGCTTGTTGGTGGTACTAAGATTTATACATGCAACTGAAGTGATACATAGTTATTTAAAAATAATTGTAATAATTAAGGGTGAATGTTTTCAAAGACAAGTCAGTATTGTTCTCCGGCATTGTTGCATTTAAATGTGATCTCTAGACCTCAGGAGAATGCTGGGGAGAAACAATGACACCAAGTCAGTTCTGAAATTTTTTTTCCGTTTTGAGCACAACATGATACTGATCTTAAAATGCTATAGAATGGGTAAAGAAAAGCATACCCGCTTGTCTGCAGTTAGCTTATCACAATTCCACAAGGGATATTTTTAATCAAATCTGTTTTGGTCATGGGTTTTCTAATACAGTTGCAATGTTAGGGAACATACCGGCGTTTTTATGACAGCTTTATGAGGCTGAAAGGTTATAGTTCTTGTAGTGCATCTTAGGAGATCTTTTTTAATGTGTAAAGATGATGAGACTATCTGCCTGAATGTTAGTTACAGCTTTCTTTCATGCAAATCTGTGTCTAAGTGCTGGTGTACAGAATCGTGGTGATGATTAGCAATTAGGAATGTGTAACTTTCAAGGAAAAGGCTTCTGGGCCATTGTTGCACAGCTCAGAGTCAATAAACTCTGGCAGCTCACAATAGCCTTTCTTTCTCATTGAAGCCTTGGACTTGCCCTAACTTCATCAGAGCAGGGGAAAAAAGCATAATGTGAACAATAGGAGCCGTGGAGTTTGACTTGGGCCGAATGTGAGGAGGCTGTAAAAGCTGTCAGGGAGCTTGATGGATTGGCTCTCACACTGCAGTCCTCAGTGCAAAGCAATAATGTCCCTGCCCCTTGTGAGGGGCTGGATGTGCCACCTGGGGTCACAGCTTATCAGCCTCGGGGGCCAGCGTTTTTTCAGATGAGGCCAAAGTGCAGTCAATAATTCATACAGAAATTTGTGTGTGGATTCTGGAGTAAAGCGAGCTTTATCTTGATATTGTTTGTCTGACCAGGGAAGGAATTAAGTCATGTCTGACATTCCAACCTCTTTTTTTCTTTTAATGACATGGGAAAATAGTTTAATAATACTGAAATATGTGATTCTGTCATCACATTAGTTGTACTTGAATGAGGGAGGGCATGCCTGTGATGCTCATTTGAGGGATGTTTCATTGCCAAAAGAAATTTTAGCTGATTATAGTAGGATTCCTAGAACTCTTAAGATTTTATTTACATTTTGTGGAACGTGGGCTTGTACTTGATGTCTGAATGGTTTTGTTTCTAAACCTAAGAAGGTCAAAGGTGGATCAGATCTAGTGCATGAAAAAAGCCAAGTGCGGCTGTAGTAGCAGGCGTAGTTCACAGCAGGTCAGGGAAAATCAGCGTGGCTCTTACCAGTAAGGGGAGAAACTGGGACATGCTGCATGAAGGACACTTGAAGGAAAACTGTCCATGCGATGACTGGCAAAATGAGAGAAGCCTAGCAGAAAGTGTACTGATCACTTATGGGAAATCTGTTTGCTTGGCATTGCTTCAGTAGTGATGAACAGCTGGGAGAAGTCAACTGGTTAACTAGACGTTTTACTAGTTTACCCACTTGGGAGGTAATTTAAAACAGGGAAAAGAAAATCACGGTGAACTGCTCTGCAGAACTGTGACATCTATTGAAGCTGGTCAGTTGATAAGTAGCTAACTTTTGTTCTGTCCCAGCGAAATGACTACTTCGCTTCAGTAGATGCTAACAAAAGCCCTTTTACGTTTCTTCTGCTCAAGGAGAACGCTATTAGTCATAGTTCATTAGGCTTGTTTACCAAAAAGAACTGGTGTTTTAAGTGTGTTACTGAAATACTTGTACATGTTCTGGTCTTCTTTTTCCCTAGTAAAATATAAGAATTTTATAGTAGGAAGCTTAGCACTGCCTGCTGTTTTTGAAGGGAATTAAAAAAAAAAAAAAAAGTAGTCTGTGGGAAAGGATCCATAAAAATTGTAGCATTTAGCCACCTTCATTGTTGAAATCCTTTTTTAAGAGCTTGGCAATGCATAATATTTTTTTGTGGTTTTGAAATCTAGAGGTGGAGTTTCAGGCCTTTTTTTTTTTTTCATCCACTAAATATGGGAACAACAGACCTTAAAATAATTTTAATCCAAAACCCAAAATTAAGCAAATGTTTAATAATTTTTTTTTAAGGGGGGGAACAGAATTAAAATTTTTTTTTTTTTTTTTTTTTTTTTTTTGTGATCTGCTTTTCCTACACAGAGGAAATGGTGGGCCTCACCACCTCACCATAACGTAGTTAAGTGATTCCTCTTAGGTGCGTGGGTGGGAAGGAAGTAGAAGAGAGAGAATTCTCGTTTATATTTGCAGTATTCTAAAACATGCCCCATATTTGAATATACACTGATTTTAGCTGTATAAATTTTACTGTTAAATTTCACAGTAGGGTGTCACTATATTAAGATCTCAATGAAATTTGCCTCCACAAAAATAAAACATGTCTCTGCAAACCCCAGAAACAGCAAACGAAGAGGTACTTGTCTCCTGCTAGCTGCTGCAAGAAATCTTAAGGGAGTTCTGTGAAAGAAATCCCAAATGCTTTTTTTCTTCCCCTTTGTCTTGGGTGTGTCTGCCTCAGGTATTTACTTATCATTTTCCCTTACTTATCCTGAGGACAAATCTTCATGCAATAAGCAATGCTTAATGCAGGCACACATATATACACGTGCATATGTGTGCAGGTAGAATGCAGGTCAATAGATTTCAGTGTTTTCAGCCAGCAGTTTAAAATTGCTATTTTAAATTCCAGTGAGTGGAATAATAGAGAAGTTATCATGTCTAGTAACTGCAGTTGGCCTTTGTAAAGAATGGCTTGTTAGGAGGCTTTATGATTTACCGAGGCCACAGCTGGCTGCCAGCAGAGCTACAGGAATGTATTCTCTCTTGGGCCTGGTAGCTGGAGATGAAAAGGATCCAAAGCTGGCACAAAAGCAAATAAATGCTTTGACTTTAAATAAAGCATCATAATTTATAAGAGGCTCTGCTTCTCAATCCCAATGAGGTATATGGATCAGCAGCAGCTCTTTGAGGTTGAGCAGAATTGTCTGCCTGGCTCTATTGCAATTCTGGTATCTGCAGCCTACAGATTTGGAAGCATTTTCATGGTTTGGGCTTGGAATTGTTTCTTTATCCATGCTGTTTCTTTCCCACAAACTCTCTCTCTTCCTTTTCCCATTCCTTAATGTTTCATTAGCTGCTCTACTGTTTGATAAATAATTGTACCACTGTTTGCACCTGGCAGGTCTTTATCGTGATGTACAGCACTGGAGGACTAATCACCAGAGACACTTGGCGCTTTATAGGTGCCTTTTGTCATCTGTAATTTGTTTGATTTTTACTCGCCAAGTGAATTGTTCCTGCAGAAGCAGAGTTCAGAGCTAGGACACAAACTTCTGTTGAGATGTCCTGGTACTCCCGTTAGGAAGAAAAAAAAAAAAAAAAAAAGGAAATTAAAAAAAAAAAAAGTGTAAGCTCTTTAAGGCTTCCTTTGTGTGCATGTTGAGATAGATGCACATGTGCACTGATGCATGCACACATAAATATATACCAGCTTCCCTATTTCTGCAGCTGCTTCTCAACAGTCTGTCTGCTGATGAAAACAGTATTTCTGTGGTCTGGAGTCAGAGATGAAGAATAGGAAGGAGGCAGATAATTATTAAAGGAACTCCTGAACGTTTGTCAGTGTGTGAAGAAATGTTTTTCCCTTTTTGGTCTTACTTCTCATATTTAAACAATAATGATTTGCCCTACACTCCAGTCTTGTTTTGCTTTGCTATTTACTTGCTTTTAAGGGTGAAAGAGTTTGGGAGAGAAATAACTAGCTGAAGAGATCCTGTAATTAATATAAACTGCAGGAAGCAAGTGTGACAGATGAGTTGAAAAGCCCTGTGTTCTGTTGCTTATCTCAAGTGACATATGGTCCTAGCATTACAAGCACAGGCAGTGGATTGCATGTGTTTTTTTTTCCTTCTTTCGCTCTACGAGAAGGCAGGAGAATGTCTGTGTTCCACAGTGCCGCAACCTAGGAGCTGAAATAACAGTCCTTGAGAAGGGAGCGGGAAATTCACGGGATTACTGAATAGCATTTCTTTCTTCTAAAATTGACTATGTGACATCTTTTAGTGTCAGGGTATGTGAATCACAGTTATGATTACTGAAGTAAAAGAAAAAAAGAATCTGCTAGAAACAAAATACTTTATTTCTGAAACAGATTTGGTTTTCCTCAGAACACACAGATGTTAAAGGATTTTCAACTTAGATTTTTAGTATCAGCTGAAATAGAGTAAGACTGCAGTTTTATTCTCAGGCTTCACTGGAACAGTGAAGTAGTTCAGTTTCACTGGCCAAAGAAAAGGTAAGGTTTGCATAAAAACAAATCCTTAGTTGTACTCTGGAGGTCAGAAACCTATGGTTAGTTTATAATAACATTAATTGCACTTTTTCCCGTAAACACATATGTGGTCTGACGTTCAAGAGGTGTAACAGCAATTTATCCACAAGTTTTTCTAGTCCTGCCAAAATCTAATCACTTTCATATAAATTTGACAGGAGAAAATTATGTTGGTTTCTGTGGCTTCATAGTTTTCAAAGTCACCACTCTAAGTAGCTTGTATTTTCGTAGAACTATTCAGTTGTGGATAAACCTACAAGCTATTTGAGACCCAATCTGATGTACTTTCTGTGAGAGTATTACACAGTTTTCATTGCGTCTTCTGTTGCTCTGTTAATGAGTATAAAATTTACCCTTGTATTTGATTAGGACCATTTGGCTTTCTTTCAGCTGTCCATTTGTATTTAGGTATTGCTTGTTGGCTATTTGTTAAGCAGGATGTCTTTAGAAGAAACATACACTGAAAAAAATGGAGTGCCAAAATTATTGTTATTACTGATAATGAATCATATTGATTAGATGTTGCCAGTCTTAGAGAGCCAACCTATCTTTAGCATTTCGGTCGTTGCTTTGTCCGGAGACATTATCATTTCAGGTCACCCCTAGCAAGAAGTTCTCTAATGTGCTATTTTCTTTTATCATAAAGCTGGAAAAGAATAATGTTACTAGGGAGGCACTAAAAAGGAAAGAAAGCAGAGCTTCTTGTAGCTGACCAGTCAACTGAATATTGACCAACTGTCTTCATGAGAAAGAAATTGATGGCAGTGAATAAGCTCGAGTCTAGTTTTCCAAGAAGCAAAATGATTTTCCCAAATCAATACAGCTCATCAGACTTCAGAACAAAGGCTGCAGGGGATGTGACAGTGATGGAAGTGGCTGTGTGTTCTTCTGCGTATTAAGCACATGGGCTTGTGAGGGAACAGGCCTTACTCAGTTATTTAAATACTTATTATTCTATATGCTCTGGGATAAACCTTCTTATTAATAACATTTTATTAGGTGGCATGCAAACGTTGTCTCCTTGCTGCCCTGACTCCATGGTTTCTAGAGGTACTCACTCTGTAATTGATGGTTATTTTCTGAATACAAATGCAGTCATGCAAGTCCAGGGAATATATTTTTTGCCTGTATCTCATTAAAGGTATATAACAAAGTTTTTTAATCCAAGGTGGTTGTTGCAACTTTAACTACGTTGTACTGATGACTGCATACTGAAGAGGGAAGGAAAGGGCATGCCGTTGAATAAAGTGTGTGTCAAATTCAGGTTGACATTACTCAGAACTTAACTGGAAGTCACATGGATGCGAGCTGAGTTTGTTATGCTATTGAAGAGGCTGCTGTAATTTATGTGGCCAGAGTAACACCAGCCTGCTTTAGCCACCAGCAGGGCAACATGATCTAAAATAGCAGTTTTTAGCCTTTCAGCCCTTTTAACCTTTAAGCTTACTATGCTTTCAGAAAGTACTAAATTAACATCACAGCTAAGTGTCTCAGAGGTTTATGACTGCACCAACAGTAATTCATTATGCATCTTTTCAGTAATGCTATCCAATCTTCTCGGCTTCATTGCTATACAGTATTTGTTCAGATAAAGTCCAATGTCCAGGATGACTAATTGCAGATCTGTGCTCCAGATGGTTTGATTACAGGACGTGGTTAAAGTAACTTTTCAAAAATCTAGCCCAGCAGTACAGCATTTAAAAAAAAAAAAAAAAAAAAAAAAAGTCTTGCATTTCCAGGCCACCTGACAGTCATTACATTCTCAGACTTGCTGATGTTGATGCCTGTTCCATGTGCACCTGCTGTAGATGCAGTTAAGTTCTTGTGCCATGCCAGACAGTGTGATTAAAGTAGTAAATAAATTGTATGTCTACAAGATCAGCATTCAGTGTAGAAGACTTGACTTTATACATAGAATGTTTACTGTTAATTTTAGATTACTTTCTTGATGGAAGCAATCAGGAAAATATAAGCCATTTGCATTGCAAGTCTAATATAAACATTGTTCCGTGTTTTTCATGCCTGAATGAATTGCAGGTGTGTATGTGGATCTGGAATTTATGACAGTGTGGTGGATATTGTGAGGCAAATCAGTTATGCTGCTCTTACTAAACAAATAGTAATAAAAAACCTTGAGATAATCCTAAGGCTATATGTTTTCATCCATCTGCTTTTTTGCGCTTGCTATACTTCAGTTGGTGTTAGAACAGTGATGTCAAACAGATATTTGTGGGATTAAAAAATTCATGGTGCCAGATACAGAATAGAATATTTTTGATCCTTGGTGGTGGTGTGCTCACTGTTGATGGATATATATTGTGGTTTGGCTACCCCATGCATGTCTGTATTATTTGTACTTATTAAAGCTGGGACAAAAGTCAAATGGAATTTGGTTTGCAAACAAAATTGTGGATTCACTGATAATAGAGATAGGAGGAACTGATTTTGCTATAATGTTATGTCAAATGATGATGTAATGCCTTCTCAATATCGAGAGTCTCATCTTAACCTTGAAGACATGGTATACAACAGGAATATTGCTGCAAGAGTGTCATACTAAACTTTAAAAAAGTAATATGATGACTGTAAAACACTGTGTCCTTTGGCAGGTCTTCCTTTGCCATCAGCAAAAGTCGTCTAAAATAAATTGCATAGTATAGGCAGTAGGCAGAACTGTTAACTGAACGGGAATTTAGGACAAGTCTTCATTTTAGGTTTAAAACTAAAAAAAAAGAAAAAAAAAAAAAAGATTCCTCGTTTTGGAAGATCTTCTGGATAATCTTCAGCAAATCAGTTACAGAAGTGTTCAGAAAATACCTTGTGCAGATTTCACCAGAATTTAGAAGATAGTTTGGGGTCAGTTTCTCTACTAAGAACAGAGGGAACAGCTCCTTTTTAAAAAAATGAAGACATATCCATTCACCCTTTCAGATAACTGATCTTTGAGTTGTCTAGGAAAATAATCAGCTTGAACTAAAACAGAATTTTTTAGTGGTTGCTGTGATCTGAACACAAAAGCAGCCTATGCTATAGACGTTAAGTCAGGCTTTCCAGTCTGATTACACTTTCCAGTCTACTTACACTGGACTTTGAACGTGTTTGTTTTCTAAAGCCAGTATTTTCAAAAATTGTTCCCTGCATTTAAGATATTAACAGGATAATTTGATTCCTAGCCATATAATCTCATTTTCAGAACTTTGAATACGAAGCATAAAAATCCTTGGTTTATGTTTATTGCAGAAAATGAAGTTTCAAAACTCTTTTTCTTTAGGTGCAAGAGCATCTACCAGAGTGTATCTTAGGAGATTTGGGTAGATCCTTACAAGCTTAGCACAGCTGCTAGAGGTGCTATATCAAGGTAGTTAACATACACACTGTCCTGGCTTGGTGCTAAATATCTTTTGTAATAATTATTTTTCTGTATTAAAATAGTACATCTGGATTTGTTAGATTAAATGTAAAAGAACGTGGCTCTTTTTTTTAATCAGCAAAGAAATAATACTGGTTTCTTTGTTTACAAATTGTTATGACAATTAATAGTAAATAGCCAATGACATTTTAGTGCTGCTTTTTGGTGTTTGGTCATTGAAAAGAAGGAAAGGTAGGGAAAGGAAAGATATATCGCATTCAAAGAATGCTTCAAAAGTGCTTCTTCCTTTCTGAAAGTAATCTTATTACAAATCACTTTTGTAACATGTGACCTTTCATTCCATAATAAAATCTGAGTAGAAATTGTCACGTGCTTACGTAAAATTGTTTTGTGGTCCTCTAGGCATGTGTTAGTTTTTCCCAGCTAGCATTGCCTTACTTTTTGCCAGGAGTCTAGCTACCGGAGTTATGATTATGAATGTGGTGAGTGAAGAAAAAAGCTCATAATGATATATCCAACATGAAATAAATACATAAAGCCTTTTTATTTCTAACAGGCTACTGAGATTCCCCTTGGTTTTAAGAGAGGGACATCCATTGACAGTAGCGGGCACTAGGTAACATTCTGTGTGACTGTCACCTTACATTAAGGGTTGTGTATGATCCTATCTTGGCTAATAATGGATTTTGGCAGAAAAGGTACTGACTGGTAGGGGAATTGAATTGTAAAGCTTCTAAGTAACATGACCCCATTTCCCTATATTAGATTGCATTTGGCAGTCCCTGAGCATTATCAGTCAACCAGTTACTGTGCCTACTCCTTGATGATAAAGAGTAGCATTGGTAGTAACTTTTGAAATTTTCTTTCTCTTGGCTACTTTAATTTAACATATTTCACACTGAGGACTGAGGAGAATACAGCTAATTTCAGGAATACTGCAAGTGAATAGTTGAGTAGTCTGCGCATGGAATAATAAATGAATTAAATCAAGAAATTTACACTCCCTTTTCTCTCTGTGAAATCAAAATCTTGTTAATTGTGCTCTGGTAATTGTTAAAACTGAGTTGATGACATTACTTGGTAGAAGAAACATTTGTGTATCATTTGTATATTCTGTACATATATTCACAACTGTTTGACTCTACCTCACAAAAACTGGACTAGACATTTTGACCAGGTTTCCTAAATTAGAGTCTTAGGAAATGCTAAGGAAATGAATGTTAAAAGATTGTTGCAGGCTGATGTACAGTGTAATGTACTGGGGAGTTTCTCACTAGAGGGGCTTCTTAAGATTTGCTGCAGCTCCAGAGAGACTTGATCCTGCATGTGATACACTGCTTACCTCATGAGATAGAGCAGTACATGCAGAGTTCACACGTGCTCAGATAAGAGAATGGCCAGTGTGTCTATGAATTCCTGCTCTGTATGATCAGATGCATTATTTGGAGGTGAACAAAAGACTGCTGTGGTACAATTTGTCTACTGCCTCTGAGACCTGGAAGGAAGTGCCAGCAGGGGCCCTTGTTTTGTGCTAGTTCTGTGCTAGGACAAGAATTTTGGATCAAAGAAACCTGTAACAGTACACCCTGACTGGTGCAGCAAGAATAATGCTTTCTCTTCGGTAATGCCTGTAGCATACAGAGTAGACTACTTACCTGCCTCATATCCGTTTTCATTTCCCAGTGCTTTAGTCTAATAAGCCTGCCAGTTGCATGTTGCCTTAGGGGTCAGTTCTACCTCCCACGTTAGTTCTATTCTTTTGACCCATTTCTGTGATAATTTTAGAAGATTAAATGAGCTACTTTCACTGCCTGTTCTGTAGAATCTTACCTGTGGTTGAGTAATGTGCTGTTCATTAGGGAAAGGAAATATATTCCTTACTATGGTTATTCTAACACAGCGTGGGGATCAATCTTTCCTCCTATTTACATTCTGGGACCTTCACTAAGACTAACAAAATTAATGAGATGCTAAATGTGACTGACTGTAAGGGAGGAACTTACTTATGTTTGCTTTGAAATATTGACTTTCTTACACTTGAAGGTCATTTGAATGTCTTCTAAGAATTACTGAGATGTTTATTGATTTCAGGGTTTTATTGTTACGCCTGCTCCACGTCTTCTTTTTTTGCCTTCTGTTCTAATAACAGGTAGCAGACTATGTGTTTTCTAATGGGTAACAGCTCTTTCATAAATTCATTTACAAATATAGCATGCATACAGAGAGAGGCAAGAGTTCAGATACTGAGGGAGGTGAACACTAGATTATGGGTTTACCTTTATTTTGTTTGAAGTGCCCATTGCATTTTAACAGGAGGCAGTTGAGCTAGCTGGGGAAAAAGGAAAGTGTGCAGAGGGAGAGGGGCACGGTGGCGCTACCAGGTGGGGTGCTGAGGGTGCTCTTTTGGGACCTGTGTTGCCCCTGGCAGGTGCTACGTACACAGACCTTCCCTCATGGCATGTGCCCGGGTCTGCCAGCATGGCACCAGGCTGCGGAACGAGGCCAGGCCGCAGCACTCTGCATTGGGACTGGGCACTGCTCGCAGCCTCCTTACCGGTATGGTTCCTAATGGTGCAGAATTAGGAATCACACCAGTAAGACCAAGCAGGCAGGCAGGCAGGCTCAGGCTGCCTGGCACAGGGTCGTTTTTATATCCTCTATGGAAAAGCTAGAGCCAGAATAAGGGCAGTGCAAAGGGAAAACGAGTCACGGGGCAGCAAGTCAGCCTCGGTGCCTCTTAGGAGTTGGAAAGACTGCACTGTGCCACTCAGCTAGGTAAAATAATGCCTGCTGCTGCACTTCAGTGTTACCTTCTGATGAGAAGAGATAGCTGTTACCTGATGCTTGTCGGTGGTGGTGGCCAGTGGAGTAAGGCAGTTGTTATGTTGGCTGGTCCGTACACAGGGACATAAATTATCTGTGCAAACAAGGGCTTGAGGGCAGCCTGAAAACGTTTAAATGGCATCCCCTCCACCAAGTCAAAGTCAGCTTTAGGTGGGCAGGTGTATTTGCATTTAAAAGAAGCCATAAGTGGAGAAGCAATTAAATTACAGTATATTTTTTAAAAGGAGTCCTCTTTCTACATATCTGTATTGTGATTCCTCTTAGCCGTACTGCATGATTGAGATTTCATGTCTAGTCCCACGCTTTGCACAGAGGAAAGGCAAGGCAAATAATAAACATCTCTGTCTGATGAACAAAACTTATAATGCATCTGTGTGTGTGTTTGTGTGTTTGGATATATGCAATTTCAAATAAATAGAAGCATCATTATCATATTGTTTAAAGCAAAGCAGATTCTTCTCAGTCACCTACTGATTTAAACACTGTAACTGGTGCTCAGTTTATGCTGGCTGGCTGCCAAACGAAAGCAATTATGTGCAATAATAGCAAAATTAAGAGGTGAGTGTTGCCGTTTTACAACAGGACATGGCAAAAACCATTTCCTTCTGTCAGCTGTATCTTGATTGAACACACAGGCACACACGCACACACACACGTATGCACACAAATTTAAACACACATTCTTGTTCTTTTTCGTTCACTCTCTTTCCTGTGGGTTTTAACTTGAGGTCAGTGAAACCAGAAAAGAGGAAGAGTATAGACCACAGTGTTTGAAAGCGAATGAGAATAAAGCTCTTGCTTTGTGGGAAAGAAAAAAAGTAGAAAAAAAAAAAAAAAAAAAAAAAAAAGAACACAACGAAAAATCTCTCTCAGTTATTGTTCTGACTGTGATAATACTTTGGTTTTTTTTTTTCCCACTGCCAGGTGTCCTGGTGGTAAACGTTACATGGAGGAACAAGACTTATGTGGGAACGCTGCTGGACTGCACCAAGCATGACTGGGCCCCTCCCAGGTAGGCAACCATTCTGACTCTGTTTTTTCTCTGCTGTGTTTTCACCCTCAGTGTCTGCTCAGAGACTATATGGACATTAATAAAAAACAAATGGATATAATTGAAAACATACAGCCATGAAATGAGTAATTCTCTTTTCCACGCTTAAAAGTGGGGACATGAGGGTGGGCATTTTTATTTCCTTTTGTTTTATGTTTTTGAGTGTGAGGGGAAATACATGGGATTCAGACAAAGGGGAGATTACATTTCTTTTGATTTCAAAAAGCTTTCTCTTCAACTAATTAGTTGGTCTTGTTTTTACCATTTTTGTCTTTTTTTATCACATTCCCTTTGAGACTGTAACATTCTCATTTGAAAGGACATCCTTCCTTTAACGCAAATAAAGGTTTTGTTATGGGAAATGGTGTTGTTTTGGTATCTGTTCAGTTCACAGCTCCTGCTGATGACATCTGCTCTTGTTTATATATAGGTTCTGTGAATCTCCAACAAGTGACCTGGAAATGCGAGGAGGACGGGGCAGGGGGAAGAGGGCAAGGTCTGCTGCAGCTGCAGCCGTACCTGGAAATGATACGAGTTTTACCGAGTCCAGAGGACTTCAGAATAAGAATCGAGGTGGTGCTAATGGGAAGGGAAGGAGGGGCAGCCTTAACTCAAGTGGGCGCAGGACACCCCCAAACTGCGCTGTAGATGAAGTCAAAGCCAGCCCCTCATCCACAAACAAGAGAAAAAGTAAGCCTCCAATGGAGCTAGACTTGAACTCCAGTTCAGAGGACAATAAGTGTGGAAAACGTGTTCGTACTAACTCTAGAAGCACTCCCACCACCCCACAGGGGAAACCAGAGACTACTTTTTTGGACCAAGGCTGCTCTTCTCCAGTGCTGATTGACTGTCCTCACCCCAACTGCAACAAAAAGTACAAGCACATTAATGGACTACGATACCACCAGGCTCATGCACATTTAGACCCAGAAAACAAACTGGAGTTTGAGCCTGACAGCGAAGACAAAATTTCAGACTGTGAAGAAGCTTTGAGTAATGTGGCACTTGAATGCAGTGAGCCAAGCACAAATTTGCCAGGCTTTGATCCGCTAAAAGCACCGACATCTCCTTCCTCTATCACTACCCCAGGGACCCCCAAGGGAAAAAGGGAACTGACCAGCAATGGCCCCAGTTCAGTTATCAGTTCCAAAACTGGCAAGAATTCTGGCAAAAAGAAGGGTCTGAACAGTGAATTGAACAGCCTTCCAGTAATTTCTAATATGGCAGCCACACTGGATAATTGCTCTGTAGCAGATGGCAATTTGCAAACTGAAATGCCAAAACTGGAGGCTGAAGGGCTAATAGACAAGAAGAGTATGAGTGATAAAGGCAAGAAAGCTAATAATTGCAAAGTGGATAAAAACCTTTCCAAACTGAAAACAGCCAGGCCCATTGCCCCAGCGCCAGCACCGACTCCTCCCCAGTTAATAGCTATACCTACTACAGCCTTTACAACCAGCACTACAGGGACAATACCGGGACTGCCCTCTCTAACAACTACTGTTGTTCAGGCTACACCAAAGAGCCCTCCGCTAAAACCTATTCAACCAAAGCCCACAATTATGGGAGAGCCAAGCACTGTAAACCCAGCTCTCACATCACTCAAAGACAAAAAGAAAAAGGAGAAGCGAAAGCTAAAGGACAAAGAAAGCAAAGAGACTGGAAGCCCTAAGATGGATTCTAAGCTGGGAAAGCTAGAGGATTCAAAAGGGTCTGGGAAAGATTTATCTGGACATTTTTTAAAGGACCATCTCAACAAGAATGAAGTGTTAGCTAATGGACTTTCCGAGTCTCAAGAGAGCAGGATGGCAAGTATTAAGGCTGAAGCTGATAAGGTTTACACGTTCACAGACAATGCTCCCAGCCCTTCTATAGGGAGTGCCTCCAGGATGGAATGCAGCACTTTGGTGAATGGACAATCTTCGATGGCGCCACTGCATGTGTTGACACAAAATGGTGCAGATAGCGCTGCCGCTAAAACCAACAGCCCTGCTTACTCGGATATCTCTGATGCAGCTGATGACGGTGGCTCCGACAGCCGGTCAGAGGGCATGAGGTCAAAGGCCAGCTCTCCTTCGGATATTATTTCTAATAAGGACGGTGTTGTAAAAGGACATTCTTCAACCACAGCACAATCGGCTCAAGCGAAAGAGTCCCATTCTCCCTATTACCATGGCTACGATCCATATTATTCTCCAAGTTACATGCACTCTGGACAGGTCAGCACCCCAGCAGCTGGGAACAGCAGCACCCCACAGGGACTGAAGATCAAAAAAGAGGCTGAGGAAGAGGCTGAAAAGAAAGAGAAGGCAGAACTGTCAGATGCCAAGAAAAATGAAAGCAGTTCCTCTAATTTGCAGCCACAACATCAGTCAGTAATAACGCAAAGACACCCTGCACTTGCTCAGTCACTTTATTATGGACAGTATGCCTATGGGCTCTATATGGACCAAAAGTCCTTAATGGCCTCTAATCCCGCTTACAGACAGCAGTATGAAAAATACTATGAGGACCAGCGACTAGCAGAACAGAAAATGGCACAAACTGGGAGGGACTGTGAAAGGAAGAATGAACCCCCGTTGAAGGAAATTGGAAAGGACGATAACAAGCAGAAAAATGTTCCATCTGCTACTATTTCAAAGGCTCCTTCAACTCCAGAGTCGAGCAAAAATAACAGTAAAATAGGGTCTTCGGTCCCTAACAAAGCTGAGGAGACGAGCAAATCACAGATCCTTTCCAATCACCAGCAGCAGCTTCAGTCTGACAGTTTCAAAGCCAAACAAATGGAAAACCATCAGCTCATAAAGGAGGCTGTGGAGATGAAATCTGTTATGGACTCCATGAAGCAAACAGGAGTGGATCCAACCACGAGATTTAAACAGGTGAGATCACAGGAAATGGAACAAGAGTGTCTTGATTTATCCTTCAATCATGTGAGATTTTGTATCTGATTCAGCTATGTTCTTCTGCCTTTGCAGTCAAACAGGCTTTGCCATCCTTTTTTTCTTTCTGGTTAGTAATGTAGTCTGTGAATAGATCAACAGACATTTCAGTTGAGCTGTTTGAAAAGAAAAAAAAATCTAGCAAGGTGGTGACAGAACCCAGGCTTAAGACCCGAATAGACTATTTTAAATTACATGCATGAATAAAGTAGAATTAGATTTCTCTTTTAGATGTAAATTCTAAGCAATTTGCTTAGTTCAGAAATGAGAAATTTCAAGCAACATAAGCAGCTTTCATTGTGAGAGGACTTAAAGTAGATTTGAAACATGGTTTGAAGTGTTTCTTTTTTTTGTTAAATGACAGTTGGCATTTACAAAGATGGGTGAGCTGGTTCTTTGAAGAGTTGGCTTGAAGCTCAGCTCTTTATCTTAACCCAAGGTGACCTTTTTGAAACAGTTAAGTTCCCCTTCTGTCCTCAACCAACCTCCAGCCCCTACAGACCTACACAATGGATGAAATCATCTCTCCATTGAAGTCAGTGATAGTTTTGCCATTTACTTCAGTGGAACCAGAATTTCATCCAGTGGCTCATGCTGACCTTCCTAGATGTCAGATTTCCTTCATTCCAGGCAATGTTAGTGCCTCTGTGCTCTGAACTGGAGCCTCGATGCTTAATGCTTTCATGTTCTGGTGTACGGTACATCCCAGACTTCACCCTAACAGTCTGCCTTTGAAGATGCAGTGGGGTCAGGTGAATGGGAGTTAGGAAGCTCTAAAGGAAGTGGGATGGTACAGACCTGAGTAGGAGAAGATTTCTGCTGATTGAAATGATTTTTTGAACCAGACAGTCCAAGTGTCTAGTTCTTGTTTCAGTTGCATGTGCCATGAGTGTGTATCTGTTGGAGATGGTATTTGCAATCAGCTCTTGCATATCTTGCATTAAAAAAAAAAAAAAAAAAAAAAAAAAGCCAATCTTCCTGTTATTGTTCAATACTCGTTTGATGTAGTCTGGTAAAGAACTCATCTATTTAATTCTGTAACATGTTTATAAACTGCTCTGTGTAATGTATTAAGCAAAAATGTATGTGATATCCTGTACGTGTTCCCTAAACCTTGTGGTCTTGATCCTGTAAATACTTCACTTGTGTAGTTTTACGAACTTAAAATAAGACTGTCAGATGAGGAAGTCTGCCTAAATGTTTGACTTCCACTGATACGTGAATGTTTGTAATGTCAGAGACAGCACAAGCATCTTTCCAGCTAGATACATTTTTCAGGTTCATTGTTCCAGGTAATCTAAGAGCTCTGGCATATCATTAGGCAGCTTTAATTTTGTGGTTCACAGATATTTTTTGCTCTCTAGTGGGAAAATATCTCTGTGGGCTTTAATTAAAATGTTTTATGAACAGTGTGGTCTCAGAACTTCGATACAATGCATATGTATTTCATGATTAAACTAGTTAAAGGCATGAAGAAGGATAGAAGATGAAGCAATTGAATTAAATTTTGATAATAGCCTTTTGCTCTTTCCTGGGAATGTTGGTTTGACTTTGAGCTCAAGGCACTCTGTAGCAAACCTCTCCTCTATGTAATACAGTTATGTTATTAAAACAGCTATTAAAAGTACATTAACTGAAATATGAGAATATCAATAATAATTTTATTTCAGTATATAAGTTCAGAAAAAAAAATGTTTTCTCCTCCATATTAGGATCCAGATTCACGAACATGGCATCATTATGTTTATCAGCCCAAATACCTTGATCAGCAAAAATCAGAAGAACTTGATCGTGAGAAAAAGTTAAAAGAAGACAGCCCTAGAAAAACACCTAACAAGGAAAGTTCCCTGCCTAACCTTCCTGTCTCGTTAGCAAGCATTAAAGAGGAGCCTAAAGAGGTCAAGCGTTCTGATTCTCAATCAGTGGATGAGAGCAAGATAAAAAACGATGATCGAAAGACTCCTGTAAATTGGAAGGACTCTCGGGGTGCTAGAGTAGCGGTTTCCTCACCAATGAGTCAGCATCAGTCATATATCCAGTACTTGCATGCTTATCCTTATCCACAGATGTACGATCCCAACCATCCAGCCTATCGTGCAGTCTCTCCTGTCCTAATGCACAGCTATCCTGGTATGTATTCTGAAATTTGCCTTGTACGCTAGTTAAGATTTACATGCTCAAAGTGCAGTAAAGCTTGCATTTTGCTATTTCTATTAGTAGCTTGAGTAAATTAGAAGCTTTGTGGGTGACATGTGTATTGCTTCTGCTTCCACTAGGTAAAGTTCTGTAGATGGAACTGATTTAATACAAGATGTTCCTGTTATGAACTGTCACCATTTCCAGCCAGAGTTTCTCCAACCCCTGACAGTCTGCTATTGCTGTTAGACTGACAGATAGTTTATTGCCTATAAAAATATTCTAAGCACTTACTGTCAGAACCATTATAGTTACTATTCCTTTCACTTAAAGAGGACCCATAAATGTCTGAAATGGCTATCAGCTCAACCCTCTTTATAGCCTCCATTCATCAGTGTAAAGTAGGTTAAAAAAAAAAAAAAGAAAAAAGAAGCAAAGATACTATTTGATAGTCACATGATTCATTTTTGATGTTACCCCCTGTCCTGGTATCCCCTCCTCCTACCTCAATATATCCAAAATACGAAAACAGTAACTTGATGTGGTATTTATTGTTCACCTGCAGGGGCCTATCTCTCTCCAGGATTTCATTACCCAGTTTACGGGAAGATGTCAGGGAGAGAAGAGGCGGAGAAAGTCAATACCAGCCCGAGCATCAACACGAAATCAACCACTGAGTCCAAAGCACTGGATTTGCTCCAGCAGCATGCCAACCAGTATCGCAGCAAGTCCCCTGTTGTAAGGCTTCATCTGTTGTTACCAAGGAGCAGTACTTTTGGGGAGGGGTAAAGAACATAATTTTAAGAAGCACACAGTCGAACATCAGGCTTTGAATGCATGATGCTTCTTTACAGTATTGCTTAAAATAAAACCAATTTAAAGTCACAACGCTTCTGTGGCAAATTGGAAGTGACGCATATAACAGGGTTCTGTGCTCAGGGTCTTTCTGACTTAAATGAATGGACTCATATAGAAACCAAGATTCAGAGGTACCTCCTGGTGCACGGTTTATTGCAGTTAATAATTATTTCCTGTTCAGAAACAGATAATGAAATGAGAAGCCGGGCTGTGCAATCTCATAATATCACTTCACTGTATTTACCATGAAGCTGTATCTGCCAAATAGCTCATTACAAGCTCCCATTTCTGAAGATTTCCATGTTAGCACAAACACTGCTATGTCACTTTCAGAGAAATTGGTGCTGGTTTTAACTGTGAGCAAATCACTGACTGATTCTATTTTTGAAAGCTCTTTCTAGCTATTCAGACAGCCTTGATCCCCTGAGTGCTTTAAAGAGGGCTGAGGATTCATTTACATCAGCTCTCAGCAGCTTAAATAGGTTGTTCAGGCATTGGCAAGTCAGCCAAGCATAAGGGTGCCCAAAACTAGAGGTCAGCATGGTGGAAGTCTTCATGCTGCAGTGTGTTGCTTCAAAATTTCTGCTCATAGAAAGTCTTCCATTAGTCAGAGACACAAGCTTTAGATTAGAATCAAATGCAAATAATCTGTTATATAAACTTCATCAGAAAAAAAAAAAAGCTTCATCATTTCAATGTCATTGCCACATAATATTGGCGAGTGTGTTTTTGTTGAAATTTTCTCATTTTTAAATAAAAAATCTTATATCAGTTTGCTTTCACCTTTTATTGCCAGCCCGTGGAAAAATCAGCAGCTGAGCGTGAACGGGAAGCGGAAAGGGAAAGAGACCGTCATTCTCCTTTTAGCCAGCGACATCTCCATACACACCATCACACACATGTTGGAATGGGTTACCCACTTATACCTGGACAGTATGACCCATTTCAAGGTGAGCAGAAGGTTTCCAGTGATGGCATTAGCTCGCCGTGTAAAGTTGTTACCTGGACATTGCAAGTCATACCTACATGAAGCATTTTGAATCCCCTTGTTAAATCAGAAATTCTTTACCTTTAGGAAGAAGGTTTTGAAAATCTCAGTGAGGACTAATGACAAATAGATAACTTTATGCCTAAGAAATACTAGGTTTTGTTAGCAAAGCTGGGTTTTAGAACATTATTGAAGATGTACCAGTTAGGCTGACATTCACATGAATGTTTTGATTCCTACTGCAAACTGACATTAACTGGCTGAAAGGCAGTGAAAAACAAACCAAACAACCTTCTTTTTGTATAATTAGAATTGTGTAAGCAATGGAAGAAATATAGCAGAGACAAAAGTGTTTTATAATGAGCATATTTTATGTACAAGGCACTGGAGTCACAAGGGTTTGTGCTTGTTATAATTTGAGTGTCTAAAAGAGAACTCTTTGTATTTTGGCAAATGCAGTGCACAAAGTTGCAGTCAGGGAAAAGCAGCAAGTAAGACAGGATTCATTCTCCCTAGGTTTTATACCAGTCTTTGACAGTTTTTCACTAAGCCTGGATTCTAGCTAAATTAAAAGGAGGTTTCCTCCCATGTAGCAAAGTACATGCTATCACAATTGCTAGCTAAAATGGCATTAATTCATTATGTTCACGTGGTGCCTCAGCAGCTATTTTTCCTCTGTAAAAGTCTTGAAATTTCTCAGTTTGATTCAGTGATTCCATATGTGTATGGGATGCATTATGCTTGTTCAGTAGGAAAACTGTAAAAATGATAAGTTATTATGAAAGTATTGTATTCTGAGCAGCTGGCATGTCGTTTCTGTAATTCACTGTGACTTTTGATTCTTGTTGTTTCCTGGTACCTATTACTTCTGCTGAGCTTCCTATTCAGGAATTCATACAAACCATTTAGCAGCATGCAGTGCAGTACTTGGAAAGGAATACAATCAATAGGAATGCTGTATTTTCTTGTAAAATATCTATCAAAGACAATTCAGTGTACTATAAGAAGGCATGTTGATCATACTGGGGAGATTTCCTTAATACTCTTGCCCAAAACATTTGCCATTTGTGTAGTGTTAAACACAGACACACACACACGCTCAAAATTTTAGGATGGTGTTTTTTTGTTTATCTGTTTGCCTTGGAGATGCTTCCTACCATTTCTCACAAAAATGCATTAAATCCAGAAGTACATCAACATTCCTTCTTTCTTCTTCCCTCAGGATTGACCTCTGCTGCCCTTGTTGCCACTCAGCAGGTGGCTGCGCAGGCATCTGCAACTGGTATGTTTCCTGCACAAAGAAGGTAAATAGCCAGTAAATCTTAAGTTACTTTTTTTTTTTTTTTTTTTTTTTTTTTAAACATAGAGAGGAGAAAGCAAATAATACAGCCTCTGATGGTCTAAAGTTCCTTGTGTGACAGTTTTTAAGGAGGGGGAAGGACTTGACTGGGACTTCGGGATAATCATAGTTTTATTCTCTTTAAAGTGACATTTTGTCATGTTGCGTCTTTTAATTGTAACATAGATCATGAACAGGGAGCAAGTAGTCTGCCTTCTGAGATTTTCCGTAGACTATAAGTGTTGGTATTATTAAGATAAAGTAAGTGATTGTGAAATTGTAAGTTGTTTTTTCGTTTGTTTGTTGTATGTTTTAAAGAGGCTTAAACTTAGTATTCAATCAGATCCATTGTATTAGATCCAGAAAAACCTAAGAGTTTATCTAATCTGCAAGTCTGCCTGGTTTGCTGATTTTACTGTCAGAGAGCTTTGCTTGAGAATCCATTAGAGGTTACCTCATTTTAAAGTTATATACCAGTATTGTACTCTTGCCTCTCAGGTATTTACTAGGTTTTCTGTAGAAGGTACTTTGCAACTGTTATCCTTATCCTTGAAGAGGAAAGAGACTCTTGTGTATAATAATGATCCCTTTTCAACTGAAAATCCCAAAGCACCCTTAACAGTAGGGTCTTTCTCATCAGTGCCATCTTAAGTCTCAGAGTTTGATGTATTAGGTAGTACTATAAAGTTCTGTGGTTATGGATGTCTTTCTGAAAGCTGACTTTCTTTCAAGCTGACTTGAAAACAAGTGTCCATGTAAGGTTCTCACCTGGAATTACTTGAATGAGAAGGGTTTCTACTTCTGAGAGAGTTGATGCATGCTAGGGTTTCAGAGCCCAGGAGATCGATCTTGGCACGTTACTCGCAAATATGTTGTTCCTGGCAGGGGAGGGAAGAGGACGTGGCTTAGATGTCTTTCCTGCTTGGGTTTGAGAGCGCTGTGCACGTTTCATTTCACAGTGTTTGTCCGAGGTGCAGAAAACATTAGGAAAAGAGGACACTGCATACTAAAACATTCTTCTTTCTCTTTTCAGAGAATGATGAGTTTGGAGATGTACATTGTCATGTGACTGGATCACATGAGGAAGCGCTTTATTACAGACATCAGTTCCATGGTGTTAATTTGAAATGCCTTAATGGCAGGCAAAAACCAGTCATTTCATTTTTGTAAATTGCAGATTTTATCACAGAGTAACAAATGTTGCTGTAATTAGACTTCTGTTTTTATATATATATATGCGTATATATATATACATATATATATAAAAATATATATATATTCTTTACTTTTTTTGTATCAATAACCAGGCTCACACACAGGGTCTGCTGCTAAGTTGCAAACCACATAGTAAAAGGAGAAATGTATTTGTCATGTTTAGAAAGTGTTAACCGCAAAAGGTTGTTTGTTTCTTTTCTCTTCTTTCTTTTCTCTTTTTCTTTTTCTTTCAAATTGTAAATAAATAATGTTATGTATCAGTGTGCCTGAACCTTGCGTACCCTTCTGATATTTCCCACAAGCTCTCAGAGAGGCTAACTGTGATGACACTTTGGTACAATGTAGATGTCTATTTGGTGGCTCCTATTAAGATGCATCAGTGTAAAATGTTACTGTATTCACTGTTTCATTGTAATTGTGTATTGTGAAAAATATACCTTTGGAAGGCATGGGGATCTTAGTACCACAAAAACTGTGTTGTACATAATGTAAAATTTTTAAATGGAAAATAATGAGCATCTGTGAATAATGAAATGTCTTTTTTGATAATCTTGAATGGCAGATAACCAATAGCCTGCATAACAGAAGACATCTGTGATTGTTCTATTACTTGAATAGTCCTGCAGTCTTTTTTTTAATGTTTACAATTATCCAGTTTTAGAAGAGAGACTTTAATGCCATTGCCTGGTTACTTGTTTTATGCTGTAATCTAGTTTATTTTATGTAAAATGTATATTGAATGCTTTCATTTTTATACCTGCCTTAAATAATTTGGCAATCAGAATAAAGAAAAAAAGTTGTTTTTGTACTTTCTTGGTGTCTATGGGCCACTTTGAAAGATGTGTTGTAGGTGTAGATAGCAGAGCCCGAAGCTGCCGCTCCACTGCTGGTTTGTGTCTCAGAAGTGCTCCCTGGGGCTCAGTTACCAGTGTGCCCCCGCAGCGATCCTCTGCCTGCCCTGTCGGGCCCGCAGTGTTGTCATCTCCCAGGGGCTATGCGGGACCCGAGCCAGGTGATAGCACTGGACCTCTTTCTGTTGACCCCAGTAGGCTTGGAAAAGGCCCATAGTAGCCTTGGGTGATATTGGAGGTACTCCAAAAGGCATTAGAGATTTGCCTTTTTTAGCACAGCTCAGTGTACTATAAATTACAGGTGATTTTTTTGTTGTTGTTATAACTGTATTGCACCCCCCAAAATGAATAGCTGCACAAAAACTGAGGACATGTAGAATAAAAGAAAAAGGCCATTGCTGTGCTTAACCATTGGTACTTGTATTACCACAAAATAAATATTTTTTGTGGCTATACCACCTGGTTTGTTTAATTGCACTAAACACAGTACACAGTAATATGAAAACACTAATTATGACTTGAAAAAAAGTCAGATTTACTGGTCAGGTTTTTGAGGCTTTAACTTCTATCCTTTCCTGCGTATCCCAGTTATATTAGTCAAAACTGTTTTTTAAAGTTTTACTGTTTTGTTTTTTTTTGGCAGGGTGAATTACTAGAAGTTAGAGCTTGTTTATAACGTCGGTTTCATTTCTCCTGCCTTGTGAATACTTAATGCAGAAGGATAAATTAAAGATTCCCAGAAGACAAGCACACTTGGACTTTTTATACTACTATGATGAATCTGCCATTCATATTGGTATAATTGTTTTATTTTTATAGGCATAAAATAAGTTCCCATAGTGACTAGTAATAAGGTTTATTGATTTTTACTACACATTATTCATCTGTGGCTTACTCTTATCATCTTGTTCTGAACACGTTCAGAAGGTTCACAGTGGTGACATACTACAAATTAGCTTCATCAAAAATGGGAAGGAAGAGGTTTTTTTTTTTTTTTTTTTTTTTTTTTGTGGATGGGGATATTGTGAATGCAGAACTCCTGAAAAATAAGTGCCTTATTACTTCTATATTAAAAGCTTAGATGGTTTTTGTATTGAAATGTACCATTGATTTCTTTTCAGTCTAGACCATTAATGCTTCTACAGCAAAACAGATCTTATAAATTCACACTATTGGTGATTTTGATTTAGTGTGGTTTAATATAGTGTTGTAAGTACCTGGAATGAATTACTCTGATTGATACGGGGTAAGCAGCAGTTAAAATTATAATTAATGTTATAACTTTATTATATCCTTGGAATTTGCAAGAGAGGCTAACAGGCATTGCCATTTATTGTCTTCCTCCACTTTGGTTATTCTTTTCCCTCTATCTTCATAACTTTCCTTTTAATTTAGCACTTGCCATGCTGACCTCCTTAAAGGTTGTGCAGCTGGCTCAGTAACTCCCCAAAGCCAAAAGATATCCATCTACATGCCCAAGTCTGACGTACAGCTGCTGTAATCATTTCATCCTTCTGTATCCAAAGGATGAGCAAACTGAAGCAGCAGTATGAGGAAGACAAATTTTAAACCTGGGAACTTATGACCACAGAAGCTGGTCACTGGAAGGGGGCAGCTGAAGCAGCATAGTACAGATGTATCTGTGCTGTTGTTTTCCACAGGCAGGGCTTGTGCTCCTTGTGACCTCCAGCTAACACCGTTACCACTCTGCTCTGCTAGCAGCTGCAGTCAGTGACCCTGTTCTATCTTTCATTTGGGTGTTTCCAGCTGTCTCGTAGAGGTGAACAAGGGCTTTAGTATTACAGTGACTTCTGTGAGTTTCTAACCTGTCCATGGCATGCAGCTAGAGGAATGAAAGGTCTGTCAGTGGCAGCCCATCACACCAACCCAAAACCCCAGCCAGGGAGTTATTGCCTGTGGTGCTTGCACTGGGAAGAAAACAGATGTGAATGGAGAGGGTGTGGCTGGTTGGTTGGTTTGTTTGTTTGATTGATTAATCTTGCTGGTGTAGATGCTCAAGTAGGACAGGGGTCTAACTGACTGAGTTGGATGACTAGCAGGGCTAGACTGGAACTATTGAAAGTGGGGCGCAGGAGAAACATTTTTCCAGTTTCTTATTTTTAGATTCCTGGTCACTTTAGTGAACACCTAAGAACTCATAGAGCTAATTCTGTGCCATCTCATTCCCTCCCTTGCTTTTGAAGGGTGTGTTGGTTGGATGTAATCATTGGGTCATTAAGTCTCTGACAATTGCTGGCAGTGCATGTGCTTTCAGAGGATGTAAGATGAGAGAAACCACTAATGCATCCTAAAGTACACCAGGTATCACTGATAGCATGAAAAACGGCATAAACAACACCATGGTGCCCTTCTGCAACTCTCCACCCCATCTGTTTTCAGGGAAGGAGTGGGAGAGTTGTGCAAGGAATCTAGTCCTTATTTCCTTCTGGCATCATGGTCTTGCCATTCTTATCACAACTGACAGATGTAGCGTCCTCATCCTGCAGGAAAATCTCATTCTACTACTTGCTTGCCATACTCTCTTGCTCCTCTTTCTCTGCACATCTCTCTCCTTCTCTCCCCTTCACCTTACTTGGCCACTTAATAAGCTCTCTAGCTTACTTCCATTTGATATCATCAAAACTTACTTGTTCTATCTGTACAGCTAAAATCCTTCTGCGTACATTTATGATCTCAGCTCTTGATTAGTTTCTGATCTTTTATCATGTTCCCTTCTTTGACCTGTGTTTTTTTTTTCTGTCTTATGCTGTGTTAATGTATCCTTGTCTCTCTTCAGCATAAAGTGTTTGGGACACAAAACATGTCTCACTTCAAATTCCCACAGCGTAGGTCATATTTATAGTTCTTCCTGAGTAATAGCAATGGATGCTTCTAACATCATGTAGATGATAGTGCAAGATGTCATGAGTAGTTAGTGCAGACCGTTACTAACAAGGAGCTTAAGATAACTGACAAAAGACTTTATGGTTTTGAGAGCTATGTTGAAACCATTACTGCCTCGAAAACTGGGAATGGTATCAAGCCTATATAGGAAGTCTAAAGCTGTACTTCCTTGAATCAGAGAGAACTGGAGATATATAGTCATTACTTAATGAGCCAGCTTTGCTCTGCTTTAGAAAAATAGATGTTTTCTTCATTTGTTTCAGTCTTAACCTTTACCTAGCTTTCTGTATTAAATACTCTACAGCATTACCATGAACTACAGTTTTCCTTGATGTAGGTCTTGATTTGTACTGTTTTCATTATGCTCTTTATTCCTTTCTTTAGAGCACGAGCTTTAAAGGATACTCGCTTTTTTACAGAAAGTGGAAAACGAAGTCTAATAACTTGTAAGTGCATTTCAGCTCATATTCAGGATGTCTTTACCTACCCAGTGGACATTATGCTTTACCAGAGAGCATGGAAAGTCCTTTCTGGCATATCCACTGTTTACTAGCTGAAGCTGTTTCATTTTGAGGAATGGGAACGCTTTTCAAAGACACTATTTTTTTCACTTTTTTAACCATTGCTGTAAGGAATTTTAATGCCTGTAGAATACCATTTAAATCCTTATGGTGTCTGTTAGTAATTTTAAGCAGCACATGCTAAATAGCGCTCTCAACCTGAAACTTCTTGTCTAGGCTGATAAATTAACAAACTTAGGATTTTGCAAAGGTAATTATTACTTGCTGCCTGACAATGTTTATCAAGCAGAAAACTTGTTATTCTCCACCATAATACAGAAAAATGCTCTGGGGACTTCGAAAGTATATGTTGTTATAGACAAATGAACTGCTATAAAACGAAGCCAGTACCTGTAGTAATGTTGCGGTAGCTTTGTAGTACTTTCAGTAGCTTTGTGAAGTAATTTGGGGTGGTATAATGGTGTATGTTAGTTACATGATTTCTGTTTGAGTTTGCTGATGGTAGAACAGTGCTCATTTATAGCTTTCAGCATAATACTTCAGGATTTCTTTATGAAACTGAATGGTACAGCAGTGCCTGATGGAAAAAATAAAAATAAAAAATCAGGAAGCAAAGACTCTCTGAAAGCTCGTTTAAACCCTAAACACAAGAGACTAATTTTAAGGTATACATCTTGACAGGTAGAATAAATGGTTGCAGTTCTTGGCAGAGGAGGTTGTGATGAGACCAGGATGGCCCCAGGGGAACCGCTGCTGCTGGCCATACCCTGGCAATGGTGAACAAGGACATGTAGTTTGTTGGACTTGGTTTGGGGCTGTTTCTAATAGAAGGATATGCAGGAAATGTGCTTCAGTCAGACCCTTGTTAATATTTTCTTAATTAGTCAAAAGAAAGTTGAAAGAGGAATTTTGCATGTGTGTTTCAAGTCAGACTCTTACAGAACAGTGGAAATGACATGGGATAAAAAGCCCCAGAGTTTTCTGATTGAAGAACTTCTTAAGTAGTTAACAGGCTGCCATGAAAAAGAAAAAAAAAAAAAAAAAAAAAAAAGTTCCTCTTTTTCTTTGCATTTCTTCCTGTTTTCTCGGTTATATAAACGAGTCCACAAGACACTAGAAAAAACTTGAAGGGAGAGGGGAAAATTTTCCTCTCCATATCCATCACAGGTGACTGAAAGGGATAAGCTTTGCAGTTAGCATTAACAGGAGCTGGCCTTTAATATGTGTGCTCAAATTGTGTAGCTTCCTTGTCAGAACCAGTTTCTCCTTGATAAGTCTCTATTCAGTGCTGCTGGTCACTTGAAAAACCTGACTCTACCTTTTTCCTTTGGGTCTCTGTGTTCCCCAGGAGACAGTGGGAAGAACCAGATCAAGGGCTAGATGGACTGCAGGAAGAGCTGACGGTTCTGCTACTCCATTGCTTATGCATGCCAGAGCAAGGCTTTTTTAATGGCCTTTTCTTCGCACCTTTCCCCACCTCCATCTCCACATCAGTTTAAGTGCTTGCAGAGATGAGCCTGATGAAACCACCGATTTTTAAGCAGAGCTCCATACAGAAAAGGTCATTGAAATGTCAATGATACAATATGTCTCCCCATGCCATGCTTTGAAATGTAGCAATTTAGTACCAGGCTTTGCCTCAAGTGTCTGCTGAGCCCTTTCATGATCATTCTGCTTTCAAATAATTTGGCTTCCTTTAACAGAGAATTTGCCAAATGCTCACCCTCTGTAGCTGTCCTGTGATTCCATTGAATTCAAATGGCCAGTTTCCATTTTACATACTGTGGTGGTTTAATACCAATGGACAGCTCAGTACCAACACATCACTCTCTTACTCCCCCTTCTCAGAAAGGGTGTTGGAGGAAATTTGATGAAAAAAGGTTCGTAGGTTGAGATAAGGACAGGAAGATCATTCCCAAGTTACCATGATGGGCAAAACAGACTCAGCATAAGGAAGATTAATATAATTTATCGCCAACTAATAACAGACTAGTGCAAGGAGGACTAAAACTAAAAAAAACCTTCCCCTGATTTACCCTCTTCCATCTCCTCCCCCCAAGCAGTACAGGGGAACAGGTAGTAGGGGCTGCAGTCAGTCCGTGATGCTTCGTCTCCACTGCCCCTTCATCTCTGCCCCTGCTCCCCGTAGGGTCCCTCCCACGGGATGCTGTCCTTCTCGAACTGAGCCTGCAGGGGCTGCCCACAGGCAGCAGCTCTTCAACAAGTGCTCCCCCATGGCTCTGTATCACGGGGTCCATCCATCCCCCAGGAGCAAACTGCTCCAGCACAGGTCACTCACGGGTGGGCAGCAGCTCCCCCCAGGCCCCTGCTCCTGCGTGGGCTCCTCTCCACAGGCTGAAACCTCCTCCAGGCCACATGCACCTGCTCCACAGGGGGCTCCTCCACGGGCTGCAGCATGGAGATTTGCTCCATGTGGGACCCATGGGCTGCAGGGGGACAGCCTGCTCCAGCAGGGGCCTCTCCACAGGCTGCAGGGGAACTGCTGCTGTGTGCCTGCAGCACCTCCTGCCCTGACCATAGGGTCTGCAGGACTGGTTCTCCCCGCTCTGTCTCATCTACTGTTCCCCAGCAGATTTTTTGTTTCCCCTTTCTTCAATCTGCACTCACAGAGGCCCAACCAAAGTTGCTCAATGGCTTGGCTCTGGCTCTGGCCCATGGCCTTTTGGAGCAGCTGGAGCTGGCTCTGATCTGACATGGGGCAGCTGCTGGGCTTTGCTCCCAGAGGCCACCCCTGCAGCTCCCCTGCTCCCAAAACTTTGCCATGTAAGCCCAATATATCGGTCAAGTCTGTCCCCAGCTTTGTTACAGGAAGTTACTGCTCTAAAGAATCAGGGTGCAGAAGAAACTACCATACAAGAAAACACCAAAAATCACAGGAAAGAGATTACTGTCTTTTATGCTAGAGTACCTCTCATTAGATCTAGGTTAGCTCTGCTGTTGCAACTCAGATAAGGATTTGGGACCTTGAGACAGAGCAATAATTGCTTCTCGTTATAGGTCTTTATTTATTCCTTGAGTACATATGCAAGTCTCTCTCGGATGTTTATGTACTCACCATCTCCTTCATTAAAGGGTCACATATAAATAATATATGCATTACTTGATATTAATTTTCTTACGGTTTTGAAGCTTACTGGCAATAAAATAGTTCTCTAGGCTACTAATAACTGCTCAACTTCGGCCTCTTATCTCTGCACCTGGTGCTAGGTCATGAGCTTTTAAAAATGTCTCATTTGTACAAGGGTTTGTTTTCCTGAATGATGGATGTACCAAAATTCAATATTGTTAAAAAAGAGCAGCGTGCATGTCAGTGTATGGGGCTGGTAGATCGTTCAACACAGTTACAGAAATGGGAGGGAATGACTAAAACTGGCCCTGATGTGTAGGCAGGACAGGACTGACATAAAAGTGACCCAACTGAAAAATGCTGAGTCTGCCCTAAAGACTCCCATGCTAAACTTTGTACTGGAACAGGGATTTGGATAGTCACAAGTCCAGCAGGGTCACCCAGGGTCACAAGGAACAGTGAGTGGCATTGCACAAGTCACTGAGCAAGCAGAGGTGAGCACCAAGGTGAGCACTGTAGAAAGCAAATGCTGATACCAGGGGCTGCAATGCCTCCTAGTAAAGCATTGGCACTGGACAGACGGATCTTGTTTATGTAGCTAATGTGGATCAAACGCCCTCAGAGCCAATCTGACTTGTGAAGTGCTCAGGCACCCACTGCAGGCTCATATTTTGCTGGCTCTTGAGCTGCCATCTCAGTACACTTTGTTTTCTTCAGTGGTACAGGTCTGCAGCATCAAGAGACATGGTATTTGTTACCTCAAGAGTGGTGAGGGTTATTAAGTCCAAATAATGTACAGAAAATGAGACAAGATAAAGCATGAGGTAACCTCAGAGCTCAAGCTTGGCCATGACAACTTTGTCTTTAGAAGGCACTTCACCTGTCATGTTACAAACAGGCAACTCCCATCTCTCAGAGGAAGATGATATCACTTGTTTTCCAGCTGCTTTACAGCAAGAACCAGTCTTTTCTGTCTGCCAAATGAAGACAGGAGTTCCTCTTTTATAGAGAAAAAGAACTTTATCACAGAGGAGAACATTACCAGCCAGGAGACCGTATCTGTCAAACCAGAAGTGTGTTTCTCCATTTACACTTCCTGTCATGGCAGTAAGTTGAAAACTTTGGTCCTGTTCTCTGTGTTTTCTTGTTATTGTTAAGTAGATCCAATTCTTACATTTTTTTTTGGACCCATGAAATGGCAGCATTAGATTACTAGCAACCAGTAAAAAGGACCTATATTTTTCCTCATTAATTGGCTGATACACGTTTGAGAATCCATTCAGAGTATTTTTCTCTGTAAGAAGTGTATTTCCATAATGAGACATTATAGTTTTGTTCTTACTAGACGCTTTTGGTGTTGCTGCTATAGTTTTGGACAATTAGCACTTCAGCATGCAGCATTAAAGGAGATCTCAGCTGAATCTTCAAAACTAGTACTAGACTTTCATATTATTTATCATAATATTTGAAAAAGCCAGGCTCTTTTTAATGGTGCCCAGTGGCAAGACAAGGGGCAATGAGCACAAACTGAAGCACAGGAGGAAACACTCCTTTACTGTGTGGGTGACTGAGTACAGGTTGTCTGGGGAGGCTGTGGGAACTCCCTCCTTGGAGATACTCCAGAGCTGCCGGCTGCTGGCACGCAGCTCTAGGTGTCCCTGCCTGGGCAGGGGAGTTGGACCAGATGCCTCCAGAGGTCTCTGCCAACCTCAGCACTTCTTGTGGTGATGTACATACATGTGATACTATGTATGTTTCGTAATGGTTTGTTTTGTTTTGTTTTGAGATCTTGTTCATTTGAAAAGGCGAAAAAAGTTTCAAGGTGTTCAACTTCCACATTTTTGCCCCTATTTCTTTAAAAAGACAAAATGCATTCACAGGCCATTCAGATTCTTGGCAGCATCTGGTACCACATACAAAGGAAAAGAAATTTCAGACTATGTCACTTTCAGACTATGCCACTATGTCACTATATCTGTTTTCAAACAGATATCTATCAATAATGCAGTTACCTCTCTAACTTGTACTAAAGCTCTTTTGACTAGTATATGGATGAGTATTGAAAATCTCTATATGTGACATCTGTAAAGTAAACACGTGACACTGGTTTCAGGAGAAGGTCTATTGGGGCATCTATGGCAGTGGGGGACCTCTTCACCATACCCCTTTCACACACCCACACCCCTTTTTTAAACTATGTGTTTGCCCCAGCTCAGCTGTTGTATGTAGTCTCTAAGATAGCATCAAGGTCAGATGCTGTACTTGAATCAACAGCCGAATTACCCCTATCTTCTAACACCATCAAAAGTAAATTGCTAACTAATCACCAAGGAAAAGAGACTTGAAGAAGAACGAGTAGTTCTATGAGAATTGCAGCTAGCAAAGACAAGATTTCAATGGCTTTCTTGCCTGTTTGGACTCTCAGATGTTCAATAAGGTGTGAACTTCATATTTTTTTTTTCCTAATTGAGGCCACTAATAGGCTGCCTCTCCTTTGCCTGCTTGCCAATACTTGTGAAGCTATAGAGTGTTTTTGGAGCATGCATCTGTAGCTTAACTGCAACAGGCTCAATTGATGTGTGCAAGGGAAAGGTGTGACCACAGGAACTGTAAATGAGAGTTGTGCGAGGCTCTCATCTTTGTAGCCTGGTTGCGTGTCCTGAGCAATCAAAACCTAATCCTAAAGGTGGCATTGGGCTAGCCACATCTTCTCCCTTCACAATGCAGGGATGTGTTTGGGGCCTCACATGAGCCCTGTCTGTGAAACTGCACCATGCTCTGCACAACAGGCAGGATGCAGAACATCTCCAGGGATCACAGCTGTTGTAAGGAGAAGTAGCTGGTTTACTGCTTGTTCCTTTTAAGGGTAAAGACATGAATAACACAGGAAACTGAAGTAAGTGTAGGTCATGGCTCTTGACTCCTAGATTCATCAGTAATCACAAGAATGTATAATTCTGAATTAATCCATTGTAGAGTTATTTATATATTTAGCTGTAGGTTTTACATGTCCCAATTACATACACACAAGCAACAGAGGAGTATGGATTAAGGAAAGCTGTGGCCACAGTCTTTTTTTTGGGTGTCAACAATTAACAATGAATTTTTCTACTGTTTAATAGCAAGTTAGTTAAGATTTAAAAAAAAAAAGAAAAAGAATACAGTTATTTTTGGAAGCTCTGGGTAGTAACAACATAATGGTTTAATTATCTAAAGTTCAGTCACAACAAGGACAAAAAAATCTCTCTTGTGTGTGCTGAAGAGCTTTTCAGTTCTGAAAAAAAAATCAATACCATATTCACACTAATGTTTGCTTGCATAAAATATTGACTGTGGTCACACTGGCAGTTTTACATAAAGACTTAAAAGCAATCTTGATTGTCTGAAAGGTTCTAATTGTTTTCCCCCCTTCCTGAAAGAGTAATGAAAGGACAACTAAAAAGCAGAACTATATAGTTATTTTATAACTGGCACTAACAAATTTCACCAATTACAGAGTCCATTCTGTAAGCAATGAATGTGTGGCTCCCAATTAATCTAGTGTACCTCCAGGCAAGGTCTAAATCAGCTGGATACAGCTAAAGCAATTTGCACACAGCTAAAAGCAAATTGGAAAATAAGTGTTCCACGCTACTGCCTATCTTTCCAAGCCAAATACACAATCAGTATTCTGGCAGCAGCACTCTGTCATGTTATTTGCAGCTATCAATTTTAATTATAACAATTATTGATTAGTTGGGAAAGTGAATAATCTAATGTTCAAATGAGGTTGGCGCAGCTTCTGGGGATCTTTATTTCCCTTTCATGTGCATGTCCGTTTAGAGGAAATATCAAGCAAAGATACCTGCAGCACACTGCTGAGCTTAGCTAACTGTAACTGAAGTTGCAGCGGTGATTTTTTGTTGTTGTTGTTTACAACAAACATCTGTTGTTAGGAGTCACTGGTCTGCTGTGCAAAAAAGGTTGATATGAATTGAATTAGGGCTCGAGAAGGGTCAGTTTGGGACTGTAGGCCAATAATTCCAGACGTAGGCATCTAAAATCAGACACCTAGTTTCTTTCTTAACCACCCAAATGAATGAGCTGTTTAGCATAGGAAGGGAGGATTCTCCCGTTGACCAATAACACCAGCAATTTTGCTAACCTATTTACTTTTGGACATAAGCTGTTTCTTCTTGTGAAACAATGCTTCTCTTGGAAGAGAGAAGAAAGGAACAAATCCCACCCTCACTGCACTAACAAGTGTTTTATGTGTTTTAGCTAAATAAATAGTGGGGGGAGGAGCACTGGACTGGAGCAGGGCTGCAGCCACAAAGGCTGAAAACAAACTTTCTGAATCCAAGTGTTTGGCACAGGCTCATCCAGACAGCTAACCAAACGCCTGTGTTGCTGAACATACATGGTTTGCACCTGGAGCTGTATGCTGAGCAGTCGGCTGGGCAGTCAGGAGGAGGCTTTCCCCCATGCCTCCCTCTCCTCTGGAGCTGTAACCTGTAGCTCAGAGCTGCCGAGGGCAGGTGCGTTGGACTAGAAGACATCTCCAGTGGATCAGGAGCCAGAGAATGTGCTAACAGCAGCAGACGTTGGAACAAATGAAACAAAGCAAAAAATAGCAAAGGCAGTGGAATGAATCGTGAATGTGCTGAGCATGGGAATGGCCAGGTCTGGTAACAAAACTGCTCCCTGAGAGAAGAGCACAGCGAAACCCTTAGATAAGCACGCATACATGTGTTTCTCCCAGTGACCTGGTCACCTTCGGCGTGTGCATGCGTGGTGGGTTTTGTGTCTCCTGCTCTGTGTTTTGTCTTTCTGAGCTCTTTTGTTCTGTGTCAGGATCTAGTATTCCCACTGAAAGTATTTTACCCTGCCCTCCAAATATTCCAGCATGGTACACTCAATCCTGTACAAACATGCTTAAAGATGGAGCTCTGTCCCAGTCATTTTCCTTCTTCCTTTCTTTCTTTTTGGTTGTGTTGAGGACAAAAAACAAATGGATAGCAGCTTCCTGCTTAATAGTATTTTCCACAATAGCACTGTTGTACTAGAGAACCATGAAAAGTTATGGATTGCAGTCCTTTAATCTGGCATACAAAAGTGTGATTCATAGTTTGTTAGGCCATGAATTGAACATCTCACAGCTTCTCTATTATTTAAAATGTAGTATTAATATTAAAATTGCTCTGCCTGTCTATAACTTTGGGATAAGAAACGTTCCTCAAGGGACCCCACTCCATCTGCAATAAGTGCTTTTCACTTCAGATTAATACATTTTCATTTGCCTTGTCATCCCATGCAGGCAGAGTGGGCCTCAAGCCACATGGGGTCAAGTAGGGGTCCAATTAGGCAAAGTTATTTTTAAGTTCTGGAGGGCATGGGGTCAGCACACTGGAGAGATTTAAGCACCTAAAGATGTAGATAGGTAGATACATGTTTCCAGAAGTGCTATTGCAGGGAAATCAAGAGGAATTAGGCATCTGGCAACTATCTAGTAAAGCACATTTTGAGATTCCCTTGAAGAGCTTTCTAGGTGCTTGAATGCTCTTGAAAACCCAGCTGCTTCCACAGCTGAAAGGTCCAGACAATACGGTTGCCTCACTTTCCCGTCATCTCAGGTCTGCCAAGGTGTAGCTCCAGGGCTGAGATGCAAAGCTGAGACTTGTAGCAGCCTTCAGCTGCACGCTGCACAGGAGGACAGCCAGAAGGCCACCCTGGGACACGAAGGTGCTGGGGAGCCAGTCGGGAGGCAGAAGGACAATGTCTCTGGGCACACATCCACGCTGAGCAATGTTGGGTGGCCCTGCGGCCAGGGAACCTGCTCTCTTGGTGCTCTTCGCTGTACTTGGGGTGAAAGAAGGTCAAGGAACATGGGGCCAAACATCTGGCTAGCTTGGTCATCACCAGTGGCCACAAGCAAATGCCTGGGAAAGAGCACAAAGAGGAAACTCACCCATGCCAACACTCTCCTGCTTTCTGGCAGTTTTCATCCAGGGTATTTTCTGACCCTCTTGTGTTTTTTCGGAGTAATAATGCACAAACATTTTTAAACTGCTTGTTCACTCCCCTCTTGAATGCAATATAAACTTCTTGTGTTCACAGTGTCCCTTGCCATGGATTTTCCCATGTGTGCTGTCCATTGCACAAAGACTTTCTGTGTGCTCTGACTGCAATGCCTGTTATCTTTATCTGATAGACCTGGATTCCTGTACTGGAAGTAACAAAACCAATTTCAGTTCTAATCATCTTCCTCCTATACCTCTTGTGATTTTATAGACTTTAATATATTCTCCCTTAAGTGTTCTTTTTTCCCCTCACTGAAGATTTCCAGACTAATCTTTTTTTATTATTATTTTTTTTTTTTATTTTTTTTTCTTCCTTTTTTTTTTTCCCTGCTATATGGAAACTATTAATGATTCTTGCCATCCTCCTCTAAACCTTTTTTTTTAATTTATTATTATTTTTAATATAATCATTAAGCTGTGGAGACACATATCCATCTTCCCGCTACAAGAACTCCCCTTTTATTCGTACCTTTAGCTTCCTGTTTTTTTTAGCCAGTTTCTTCCCTATGCGCACTTCTATGCTGGTGAGTTTCTTTCAAAGCCATCATATGTCATGGTTTTGCCTGGGACAGAGTTAATTTTCTTTGTAGAGGCTCACACAATGCTGTGTTTTGGATTTGTGTGGAAAACCGTGGTGACAGCACATGGATGTGTCAGTTGTTGCAGAGCAGTGCTCGCACAGAGCCAAGGACGTTTCAGTTTCTGGTGCTGCCCTGCCAGCGAGGAGGCTGGGGGTGCACCAGGAGGGGACACAGCCAGGACAGCTGGCCCAGGCTGGCCAGAGGGATATGCCATACCATGTGGTGTCATGGTCAGCCATACAAGCTGGCGTAAAGAAGGAGGAAGGGGGAACATTCAGAGTGATGGCGTTTGTCTGCCTGAGGAACCGCTATGCATGCTGAGCTCTGCTTTCCTGGGAGTGGCTGAACACATGCCTGCCGATGGAAAGCAGTGAATGAATTCCTCATTTTGCTTTTCTTGCGTGCACAGCTTCTGCTTTCCCAAGTGAGCTGTCGCTATCTCAACCCATGAGTTCTCTCTGTTTTACCTTCCTGATTCTCTGCCCATCTACTTAGGGAGAGTGGGTGAGCAGCTGGGTGGTGCTGAGCTGCCTGCCAGGTTAAACTACAACAATCCTTTCTGGAGCCCAACATACATCATTAAGGGTTTGAGATGATGACAGATTTGGTTGAAGTGTGGAGATATTATAGCTGTTTAGCTGCTAATTGGCTGGCTCCCGTGCTTGCCATGGGGCTTGCTTGCCTTACTTTATGTTAGAGTCCAGTGCTTGTTAGTGGCTGCTTCTGCTTCTGCTGTTTGCTCTACTCCTTAGCATCTTGCTTTGCTGTGCCTGGAAACATTTTGATATCAGCTGTGACCATTCTCTGGAGCTGCCGGATGGCCAGGTCATTGCTGCTGTTCTTGTTTTTGTTCTCATTGCTGCTGTACTAGGCAGGCTGGAGCTCCAGACTGAACTCAAGGCAGAGGGACTGTGACCTGTGGGTGAGTCTGCATGGGAGCACGTATACCCCAAAGTGTCTGTGGCCATGGAGAAGTCCATGCTGTGTAGCAGGTACACCTTGAAGTGTCCATGGATAAGGACATGCCAGAACACCTTATCCACACCTGTGGATAAGACCATGACACAACACAGCAGGTGTCTGAGGCCAGTGAAAAGGGCTGTGCCAGAGCAGGTACACTCAAAGTGACTGTGGCCCATTACTAAGTCCACACCAGAGCAGGTAGACCCCAAGTCATTAGAGGCCATGGATAAGTTCACAACACAGTAGGTAGACTTCTGAAGGGACTGTGGCTCGTGAATGAAGCCACTCCAGAGCAGGTGCACCTCTAAGGGACTGTGGCCAGTGGACAAGCCCAGGCTTCAGCAGGGGCAAGGGGATAAGTTCACTGCAATGCTAAATCCTACGGCCTGGTCCAAAAGGACAAGGGGTGAAGATTGTGATGAATATGCCTTCAAACTGTTGTAACCCTTGATCACAGGATTCCTATAGCAGGAAGCACTTGAATCAAGAGAGGATGAGCCTCACAAGAAGCAGTGCAAGTACAGCAGTGACCCGACCTGAGCTGGCTTTGGCGTCCAGTAACTCCATGCAACACACCGCCTCTCCTGTCCTGAGCGACCACCGTAACAGATAGAAGCTAAGTCATGGACTAAAAGAAATCAGTGGACTTTTTATGGACATTTTATGGACATTTCATATGGGTGGTCTGTAGACTAAGAAAATTATATCTGTTTATTAGTTGAAGGGTGGTGATTAATGAGTATGTATTGGAAAGAATGGGACCTGAGCATGACATAAATGGTATGGAACAAAGGGTGGATATTGTCATGGTTTTGGCTGGGATAGAGTTAATTTTCTTTGTAGAGGCTCACACAATGCTGTGTTTTGGATTTATTATGAAAATAGTGGTGATAACACGCCAATGTTTTTAGTTGTTGCAGAGCAGCACTTAGACAGAGCTAAGGACATTTCATCTCCTGGTGCTGCCCTGCCAGCGAGGAGGCTGGGGGTGCACCAGGAGCTGGGAGGGGACACAGCCAGGACTGCTGGCACAGGCTCACCAAGGGGATATTCCATACCATATACCGTCATGCTCAGCAATACAAGCTGGGATAAAGAAGGAGGAAAGGGGGAATGTTCAGAGTGATGGCATTTGTCTGCCCGAGGAACCATTACGCGTGCTGAGCCCTGCTTTCCTGGGAGTGGCTGAACGCCTGCCTGCCGATGGAAAGCAGTGAATGAATTCCTTGTTTTGCTTTTCTTGCGTGCGCGCCTTTTGCTTTACATAGTAAACTGTCTTTATCTCAACCCATGAGTTCTTGCGCTTTTACCTTTCTGATTCTTTCCCCCATTCCACTTGGGTAGAATGAGCTGCTGGGGTACTTAGCTGCCTGCTGAGTTTGACTACAACAGAATGAAAGACGCTGTCAAGAAGCTCTTGGAAAACCAACCAGGCAATATCACTTGGGTGATCTGGTTGAATCATCCTTTTCCATATGCTTGTTGATCCCCCAAAAGGCTGTTAAGAGGCTTGTAAGGCAGGACTTCCCCTAACAGAAATTCCAAGTCTGGAAGTGCCTTTTGTGTTTGCAGGAAAGAGAAGTAAAGTTGCTAAGGTCAGAAACAGGAACCCACATCTGTATTTTATTAAACCCACCTCCTTGTTTTGCTCTTAGAATCACAGAACACCCAACTTGATGCAGGTCTGGTTAGATGAGGTTGCTCAGGGCTGTGTCCAGTTGAGTTTTAAATATATTCAAGGGTGAAAATCCCATACCTCTCCAGGCTTCTCTTCCAGTGTCTCACCACCTTCATGGTGAAAACTGTTTCTATTTTATCTAGTTGAAGTTTCCCATGTTCCAGCTTGTGTTTGTTGTTTCTTCTCACACTCCTGTCCAGGTTTGGGACTGGCTCCACTTTCCCTATATCCTCCCACTAAGTGGCTGTAGACAGCAGTCAGGTCTCCCTTCAACCTTCTGTTCTGAAAGTTGAACTAAGCCAGTGCCTTTTAGCCAAAAAGAGGTTGTGCATTGGTTTGACAGCAGCAGCAGCATTTTTCAAATCTTGTCCTTACAAATGAATATTTGGGGCCATTGTATTACAAATGAATACAAGGGCAAAGATACAGATGCTATTCACATGGAGTTGGAAGAAATTTTTAACTTTTTTTTTTTTTTTTTTTTTTAATTAGGTTTCTCAAGAGCAGGTAATTAGATCTAAAGAATCAGCCAGTGGCTAGCAGTTTCTTAAGAACTGTTTGACGGATGCCGTATTTACAGCACACACTGGGGTAGACAGTGTGTGTGCTAGGAAGTTCATTCCAAACAGAGTACTGGCCCCCAAGAGGACCATTAAAAGCAAGCAGAAATTGAAGCAATTCAGCATTCATCAGCCTGGACTGAAGTGATTTCAGTACTATGATCCTTCAGAGTGTACAATATGAGCTTTGCAAAGACCAGCTGGGGTTTTTACTGCTGGTTTGCATACCTGAGGTCTGACACCCTCCAAAGCCTGTGCGTGGCGCTTGATGTCACCATGGCTCCTGGCAGAAGGGACAGGGCTCCATAGCAGGAGCACAGACTTCCCTTGCAGAGAGATTCTTCGGCGTGGTACTGAGTGGTTGTTCCTCTGTCTGATGGTATGTTAGGAACAACACCATGCAAATCTCCTCCACAATTTTGCTGTTTCACAGATACGAGTCTACCAGTAAGCAAAGTGGGAATGCGAGCTGAGTCTTTTCAGTCTGCTGGTGATAACACGGATTACTCTCTCAGTCACTCCAAAGAGGATAAAGAAGTACATTTCCCAAAGTTTGAGTATGGTATGAAGTAGATAAAGACAAATCATCTGTAATCATCCTGGAGAATAGCAAAAATCTCTCCAGAACAGCTGCTTTCATAAAATTCCTGCTGTCTTAATAGGAAGTACAATTGGCAGCTCACATGAGACTCTGACCACAGCAAATCTGACATTGACTGTCTGCTTAGATTGTGATCCAAATCTAAAATCCAAAGTGTTCAGAGCCAAGAATTTGAATCCAGGCTGTGCATCCTCCCATCTACAGCCCTGGAATTTATTACAATTCTCCATCATTTCAAAAACATATGTTTAGCGAGTGTCGAATGAGAAGCTCTATTGCAGACTGCAAACCAGCCTCTAGCCTCTTTTGCAGAGATACATAACAGCAGCCCAGGCTCCAGTGTTTAGTTCAAAGACTGCAGTCCACTCTAATGTATATTGGTCTCAAGTGCAGGAAATGTGGGTGAGTCCTCATGTATGTGGCATACAGTTCAGTGGTCTTTACAGCTGTAGGTGCTAACATCCTGTTTCAGCTTGTTCACAAATTAATTCTAGCCATAACAGGAGTTCTCTAAGGCTCTTGTGCAGGCAAGCACGTAGAGCTAAATACCTGCAAATCTCCTTAAAAATATATATTAATATTAATTTTATGCATGTGTGGGGAAGAGACGGTACTGCCTAAAGGGACTGAATAGAATCTGATCCATTAAATATTTCCTGTGTTGAATATAGTATTTCCTCCAAACTGCATGTACTTCTGAATATGCCTTTGTTCACATATATTTCAGAGATAATAGTATGACTGTGGTATAATGCTTCATTCTGGCTTTCAGAGATAACAGGGCTAAAAATGCAAAACAATATCAAGCAAATCTGGACAGTGTGAAAATAAATAATAAAAAAAAAGAGCAGCTGAGGCTGTCCTTGACAACATTACTGCTAAAAGTGACCTACACTGACTAATGCATCCATTTCATAAGGATTTAGGACTCTTATAGTGGTTTTGTAATATGATAAAGTGTCTCTAAAGATGTCTTTTGAAAAAGAGGAGAAAATTGCAGCTGATGCAAAGTTTCCATGAATGAAGGCTCATGAAAAAAGCTTATGGTTAGATGTAATTCCACAGTAAGGATATATATTTGTCTTTCTGTTTTTCGTATTTTTAATGTACAATATATTCTGTTTTTAAGTATACTATTAAAATTTCATATGTATAGGTATATACATATATATGTGTGTATATATGCACACATATATATTTGTAAACTCGTTAGTCTTATGCCTTCTTTTTTTCCTATATCAGCCCCATTCCCCTCTCAGCAGTGAATTATAAAGTTTATGTTCACATAAGTAATTAATAATTAACAACAATTATTAATTAATAATTAATCCCAATTCACAGTCGTGTCAAGGGTATAGAGGTAATCCAGACAATGGATCAAGCAGAAAGTAAAAAACATGCCATTCCCAAAGAAATTAATGGACTTTGTTTTCACTTAAGGGAGGGATTACTTTTGTGTAATAACAAAGAATTTCACAAATTTGGACCAGTTCACTAAAAAGAAATTTACACCACTCTCTACTTGCCTCTGAATTTGACCCTTTCACTTTAGCTTGAATTGATGATTGCTGTGGGAGCAGAGGAAACTAACTGGATGCACATCTTTGGAGTGAACATAACTCAGTGAGCAAACTGTAAAAGAATTTGAGGGCAAAGTCATCCAAGGATTAAAAAAAGCCACCAAATAAACACCAGGAAAAAGAGTGTGCCTGTCTGATTTCACTGTCACTTGTCTGTGATCTGGCACTCCTAAACGCTAGGGCTGCACCCTCTTAAAATTTAATTTGCTCTCAGTGAGGACAGGGCACACACAAACCTCATTTTAATAAGCCCTTGAGAAGTGGCCTGCAATCAAACCCACTGCCCACAGTTCCTCCTGATCCTGCTGGTCACTGAGGACGTTTCTGCAGACATCTTAGTGGGAAAACCAAGGTGGGCTCTGTGGATGCTGGGCTGCTGGGAGAAGTCCTCTCATGTCACGTTCATCAGACCTGAGTCACAGCACGGACACCAGGGGCTCGGAAACATTTCACAATGCGGCGCTGAACCGTGCTGCATGGCTGACCTGCTTCAGCCAAAGGAAAGAAAGCCTGCATTAGCATGTGAGCAGAGGAAGTCAAAGTGATCTCATTCATAGAGCCTTCTCCCATTTATGTAAGGGGACCTGGCCCCCACAGAAGAGCATGTCTTTCTCTGGGCCACACAGGGCTGTCTGCCTAATTTTCCTCATTCTTAACCTTTGCCTCTCCATAGGACTGAAGTGCAAGACAAAGCCAGGACGCTGCATTCTTCCTTTATATCTTAGCTACAATAGCAAGGAGGTGGCAGGGTTAAAAATGTTTGCACACCCATGCGATAGCTTGAATGCAGAAAGCTGTTCTGGGGTCCCTGTCTCTGGGCTGTATGGGCTGGCGTGCTGGAGAGCAGGCATGCAAGTAGCAGGCAGCCACAGCCACACAGCCTCAAATGTAAGCCACCAAGTTTAAATTAATGATAAAAAATAGCATCTAAATAATAAAAGTCCCCAAAGCAAAACTTTCATCTGATACTACTAATTGCCTTTGAATTAGCTCTTCTCTATAATGCCACATTAGCACAGCAGCACATTAATTATTGAGCAATATTTAAATCATTCTGAAGCAAGCAATACATTCATTTAACATTTATTTTAGATGGGAAATACATCTTTTAGGATGTAAATTTTATATGTTCATATATATGTATATATAATTATATATATATAACAAAATCATTTGTTTTCCACCCATCTTTCACAGTTGTGAATATTTCTGAAGACAATGCTGCAATTGAACCACACAGTTCTAAAGAGAAGTACTTATCATATTTTAATCTAATAATTAATTCTTTTTTAAAGTTGTGCCTCTTAGCAAGTATTTCCTAGCAAGCTTTTCCTGGTGTTTTGTTGCCATATTGGTTGACAGATTAGTAAATTGCTTTTTAAAGGAGTCTACCTCGATTGAATTAATTATTCATGCTGCTAATAAACTAAATATTCATAAAACTTTATTGATTGTGCCAACATGGCTCTTGAATATGACTTCCTGCTGAAGTGCTAAAATCCACCTTCTTCTGAAAAAGAATGCAGCCTTTCTGTGACTTGACATGGTATCTGTACAGTGTAACAGTTTAAATTACTTTGTCTGAAAGTAAAGGCAGAGATATACAATGGTAGAATGTATTAGTGATAACTTTATTCCCTTACTATTGTATTATGCTACAAAACCTATTTCTTCTGTTAGAAAATATTCAAAGTAGGTTTTAGTATTTTGTATGATCCCTTTTGTGTTGCCTTGTAAGAAGTGCCTTCAGGTACATCTTCTATTGAGTTTATCAAACAAACATTCATTCTACCTTCTTTCTCTCAGCAGAGAGATTTTAAGGTGCAAGTCAGAACATCCTGGCCACTGACAGCCTTACAGAGTGCTCTGTAAGTCAGAGCGCTCACTCACAGCCTGATGTATACACAGGCAAAACCCACAAAGTATATGCCTATATTGTCCTTACAGGGCATGCTCGTGAAGGTACCGATATGAGTACCCAGGGCTTCATCAGAGGACACTCTGATAATGTATGCCTGTGTGGGTGGGCAGCACAGTGCTGGACACATACTGGGTCATGACAAAAAAGGGAGAGGTACCATTAGTTCTTGACCTGGCCCATGTATGAAGACATTTTGCACAGCTTCTGGGTAGCTTCTTCTCTTCCCCCTCCAAAAGCCATACTGTACGCTCACCCTTGAGCTATTCTACAGGATGCTCTAAGATCCAAACTAATCTCTTAAAGGGCTTTTTAGGGACTAAATGAGTCACAGGAGTATCTGCTTCTACAATGCCATTTTGTATGTCATCTCCTCAAGTGATATACACAAACTTTGGAAGTACCCCATTTGTGTCCTTCCAATACATATGGTGTTAAACTGAAGATAACAGTTCTGGGAAATCACAGCCAGGTCAGAGCAAATACAGATCCAGGATGTTTCAAGCCTGAGAAAAGGATGTTGCAGTCCCTGAAAAAACTGTGGTACAGATCTCCTAGTGAATTGGTTTCAAGCACCCAAAAGACAAGAATGTGACTGGGAAAAGCCAATACATATTTACTGAGGGTAAAGTTTGAATATGACACCAAAGTAGTAGCAGCTTTTATGTACAGAGGGAGGGAGAGCCACTGTACAGAAATACATTGACAGGTTGGATGGTTTGGTCATAAAGAATGGCACAAGGTTTAACAAAGTTAACTTCATGTCCTGTACCTGGGACACAGTGATCTCAAGCAAAGGCATGGGCTGCAGTCTAAATGGGTAAAGGCCCTGGTCACCACCGTGAGCATTAGCCAGCAGCATGCCCTAGCAGGAATGTAAGCCAGTCCTGGGCCACATCAGGCCAAATTCTATCCTAGCCTGGACACCAGCCTGAAATCTGGATGCTCAGAGTCACATATCATATCTGACAGCCCTGGTGTTCTAGAGTCCTCTCTTTTCATTCTCGCATTTCTCCTTTGTAGATGCTCTTTCCATTCAGATGCCTCTGAATTTTTTATTTCTTTTCTCATTCTTGCTTACCGTCTGTTCTGTCTTCCTCTAAATTCCTCGCTTCACACACTCTGCATCTGGTTTTATCAAAACCTCATCTTTTCACTGAGTGATATGGCCATTTGCATTTCCCCACATAATGTTCTGACATTTAAATCTTCAGGACAATATTCCATTCTCTTTGTGAGAAACTACTTTGTAACATCAGCCCTTACTGATATTTGGTTTCTTCTTAGAACTATGTTCATTTCCCCAAGCTATAAATTCCTCCAGGTGATTAGTAATTGCAGAATGTACAAGTGTTGATGGATTATGAACTTGCTTAGCTAACCAATTTATAGGGCAAGATTAGCAGGAAAATATGGAAGGAAATCTGGATGTTGTGTCTCTAATTCATTACCCTTACATGGTTTTGTTAGTTTCCTTATCAGAACTGAGGAAAGACATGGCAATATTGCATAAACATAAAAGCCCTCAGCATAATTTCTAACACTAAGTGGAAGACAACTCACCCATGATGTGTTGCTTCAATGGATGACCTCAATACAGTAGAAATGAGATATCTGCTGTAGGTTTCTCCTAAGCAGACCTCATAATTTTGAAGGATGCAACTTATTTTGCACAATGCTGAGACAATAGCATGTGTAGGAAATTCAAAGACAGACATCTTTGCAAGCACAGAGAAGTACAGTGCAATTTTAGAAATTTTTAAAATCCGTCTTTAAATAAGTTCTGGATTCAAGGATTTTCTAAGGATGGTCACACTTCAGCAACAAAAAGAATTTATATGTAGGTGCTGCTAAAATTCTTTGCAGAAGCTTTAAATTGTCTGTTTTTTAATTGAGGCTATGGACAACCAGCTGTTCTGCACTTGGTCCTTAAAGGGACCCCCTGTAGCAAACAAATCTGGATTTCCCATGTGAGGGAAACTTACCTTGAGGAAGTCAGACCTAGGTCAAAGACCTGGACCAGGGCTTGCTGTTTTTTTAGGTCCTTTTTCCAGTTAGTTCAGTGATCTTTTTTTCACTCCTGTCTCATGGGGATATGACTAGAATTTCTTTTCATTTTCAGTGTCCAAGTCTTTAAGACTTTATGCCTGCTAAGACTGTGAAGAACAGCTTCTGGATCTTTCCAGATCTGGGGTACTTATGATCCTTATCTATTATTTTTTTTTTTCCTTAGTGTTAGTTTGGGTGCTGGCATTATTTAGCAATGAGCAAGAATGGTAGCTATACCACTGGAGCACCTAAGGGTTATTATTTTTTTTCAGTCTGAAGTACTGATCTGAGCAGCACACTGCACCTTTTGGGTAGGATAAACATTTTCCAGGTATGTGACTTGCTGTTTCCAGTGCCCTTATACTATTGATGAAGCATTTTCTATACATTACTGGAAACCACAACGTTTTTGAGCATTTGTCTGCATCTCATTTTGTCAAAATACACTGTATTTCAGATTCACTGCACATGACATTTTGCTTCTGGATTGTTTCATCCCATTTTGTGCTGTAAAACCAGTTGCCTAACTCTTTTTATCCTGAACATAAGGGAGAAATGACATATTTTGTCAACAGACAAGATAACGGAAGTCAGTTGTCTTAGCCTTTCTCTCAGAGCTGGGTATCAGCCAGCTGACTAGGATATTAAAAGTGGCGAGTAACCTGACAAGGGTGAATGGGTCTTACTTGAAGATAGATACCTTCTCCAGACCTATCTGACCTCTCTCCCTACTCCACTGAAGAACCATCCTTGGAAAACAGGAGAGTAACAAGGAAGAGGAAGGGAGTGCAGCTGCTTCAGTCATAAATTGAACCTGAAGAACAACTGAAGAGGGAAGAACTAAGTCTGGCCAAGAGACATATGTATGGTTCTTGTTTGTACATGGATCAGTGTGGTATCTGTATTATCCAAGAATAAAGTATTTTAAGAATCCCTCTGCAGATTATTTATTTATTTATTTATTTATTTTTAATATTTTCAACCAGAGTGCCACAGAAGAGGAGCTCTTGGAAGTCTGTATGAACTATATGGGAAACTTTGTGATGGGGGGCTGCTGCATGGACCTGGCTGAGACCCTTCTGTTGAGGAAAAAGGAGTCTCCCAAACTGGAAACTATACCCAGAGTACACCCAGGTGACTCACGGGTGGAAAATTATCAGAATTATTTGTGTGGAAATCAGAAGATCCAAACCCTGTGCAGACTGATTTCCAATCACATGATATGACTCAGCTGTTGCTGTACTGTAAATAAAACAAGAGGTGAAAAAGAAAGATGGGAGAGTAGTATTTCTGTCAGTAGAAATGTTTCCTTTGCAGCAGAACAGGAAGAGAGACCTCATACGGAATGAGAGGTTAGAAGCACCGTATGTTGGAAATAGGACGTGGGGAACTGCTGTACTGAGAAAGAGTTAAAAGGAGAGATTCAATGGCAAGAAAAAGTAGACTTTGGGGATAAAAGATAAGGATGAACGTGAGAGGGGACAGCAAGAAAGAGACAATAGAATGCAATGAAAAGAAACAGACAAAAGAACATCAAAGAAAAGAAGCGTAAGATCATAGGAAAAGGAAAGAGAAAGCGTGTGTGTGGGTCAGTAATGGGTGCTGGGCATAAAAGCAATGAAGAATGAATGGAAGAGAAATGCTCCTTTCAAAGAGAAAAAGAACAAGTAGTTACAGGAGAGAAGGGCAAGAGAACAATGTACAGAACAATAAAAAAAATCTAAGATAAATAATACAGAAATGAATAGAATAAACCAGAACTAATAGAAAAGAACAGGGAGGGAAAAAGCCTGAAGAGAGTAAAAAGATAAGTCAATATTAAAAAAAAAAAAAAAAAAAAAAAGACTGATTTTAATTGGATTTATTTGTGTATTTCCTGTGAAAGACATAAAGACATATAATTTCTTCCAAGATTGTGGTATTAAAAGCAGTGACTAAATATAAATGATTATAGTTCAACATTTATCATATTTTATGGTTATATTACTCATGGAAAACCTTTCACTAATGCTACATTAATATAATCTGAGTAGAAGAGAAAATCTGTAGGAAAGTGTACCCTATAGGAAAAGAAAAATGAACCCTCCCATCCCCCCATTCTAATTATTCTGTCAGAGTAGAATTGAATTCAGCTGCTCCTTTAAACTGAAAGGCCAAAAAAAGAGCTTGTATCTTTTTAAGCTGCAGCTTTTTCTTACAGGCCCACTGTTTACAGTCAATCCGAAATTTGAGGGTTGCATGCTCTATTCTTCCACACAGAGCAAAATCAGCAGCTTACATTTAAGATGTTTTGTTTCTTTTTGCAGTCTCTTGCTAGCGTACTTAGCAGAGAATGATTAAAACCTGTGCTCTGTTAGAACTGTTGCAGTGTTTAAACAAGGAAGTCTGTGTTTGTTTAAGAGAATGGGGAAATGGTTATCTTGACAGATTAGACTGGAAAAACAGGACAGCCACAGTCTAGCACAGATGTCCAAATTTGCCACTTGGCTGGTTTTTTGAGGTCCTCTAAACAAAACTTGCTTGTGTGTTTGTGCCTTTGCTCTGTTCGACACCTGACTGAGGAATGTGATTAAGCACTGCTGCCAGGGATTACATGTCTCTCATGGGCAAGTGTTCACAAGGCTGAAGTTTCCTCATGTCTATCTAGCTGTGTCATAGCTTGCTAAGGGAATACAAGAGAAACATCTCAAAATGGATTAGAGCACTTGCAAAAAGGCTGGTTCATAATATAAAGGCTGTTTTGGACAGAAAAACAGTGAATTTTTTTTTTGTTTTGTTTTGTTTTGTTTTTCTTTCTTTTTAAGAGCTGAGATTTCTGGCGTCTCTGTTCAGTTAGTGACAGAACATGCAGAAGTGAGAAACATATAATTTGCCTGTGAAATACTTAAGCTATTTGCAAGACTCAGTGCAGGCTCCCAGGTGTAAAACACATCTCAATGGAAAGAAATGTTACATCCTTAATCAGTGTGAGATGATCATTTTCTAATGCATTTCAAATGCATGCTTCACTTGATAAATCCATACAAATGTCTGCTCAAACACTTTATAAACCTTCATTAGCATTATCACCTTGAATTATTTGTCCTCACATTACATCCTTGACAGAAAAGGCACTTTTAAAGCCACTGATATTTTCATTTGTCTAAAACCTATTTACCCATAGACAAAGTTTTGCTCTGTTAGATTAACCTTAATCTAAAAACCAATTGCAAGGATTCAAAGCACAAAGGCCATCAGCCTACAAGAAAAACATCATGATACTATTCAGACTTGTAAGGATCATGCTATCCCACTGCCATGTGTGAGAAATGCTTTGTTTAGTGTGCATGTTCTGTGTACTACATACATCTTGGATGTATACATAAATTTTGCTGTACACTATCAGGCACCAGAATTAGGTTAGAAATCTGGGCAGGATTCCAGAAAAACAGCAGTGCATGGTACCTGGTGATGGGGATGTATAAATATATTTATAATGATTGTCTTTCATTGCAGTCTTCAAAAGTGTTCTGAGTAATTTTATCTATACATCTCTGTGTGATATTAAACTTGTTGATGGTGAAGACACAGTTAAAAGGAGAGGACATCTCTTGTTTTAGAGAAATGGCTGAAATCCAGTAGGTCAATAGTTTGGATTCATATTACCACACTGGTGCCATAGAGGAATTTTATAAAGCACATATGGCAGAGAGATTACTGCAGTTCATGTGTCTTTATTCAGGTTACCCTTGATTTAGAGTTCAGACTACTTTGGGATTCCCGTTTCCACACAGACAGAAGGACCCCATAAGCATTTTAGATTTATAAATTGTAAAATAGTTCTAGGACTTTGCTAAGAGATTTTAATATGCAAGTAGGTAAGAGTTTAACTTATATCAGCATATGATGAGTACTGCAATGCTTTTTGAAATAGTAATGAAGTTAAAGCCATGAACAGGCTCCACCTTGAAACATAAAGATTTTTAAAACTTTTTTTTTTTTTTTTTTTTTTCCCATGAAAAGCTGTTTATAGTGTCAGTCTGAAGTTAGAAAAAGCATGTAATGCTTTATGGATAGCATGTAATGCATGTAATGTTTTATGGGATAAAGCATTCATGCCAGGAGATTTCTTTCTAATTGCTAGTAGGGTTTTATACGTTACTTTATCTTCACATGCTGGTTTTTGCTTTATTCCCAAGCTTCAGCCTTGAAAGATATGGTTTTGTTTTGTTTTGTTTTGTTTTGTTTTGTTTTGTTTTTCTAAGATTATATGTAAAACATGCTGTAAGAACAGAGTTGAGTAAACTGGTTATGGTTGAAATCATTGGCTTGAAACAGCTAACTGTCATAAGGTGCTAAAAAATCTTTGGGTTTTTAGAATGTGTGCAAGTGTTCAAAAGGTGATTCTTTGCCTAAACAATAGGACCAGTTGGCTTTAATTTGTGTGTCACAGTGCAGAAATAATTTCACCAGCTTTGCAAAGGGGAGAAAGCGCAGCTGAGCAAGTTTATCTTCAAATTCACAGAATAATACTACCATAAATCAGAGTCATAGAATGATTTGAGTTGGAAGGGACCTTAAAGTCTACCCAATTCCAATGTCCCTGCCATGGGCAGGGATACCTTCCACTCAGCCAGGTTGCCCAAAGCCCCATCCAACCTGGCCTCGAACACTTCCAGGAATGGGGCATCCACAGCTTCTCTGGGCAGCCTGTTCCAGTGTCTTACCACCCTCAGAGTAAAGTTCTTCCCAATATCTAATCTAAACCCAATCTCTTTTAGTTGAAAGCTATTTCTCCTTGTCCTGTCACTGCACCCCTTGACAAAGAGTCCCTCCCCAACTTTGCTGTAGGCCCCCTTTAGGTACTGGAAGGCCACTATAAGGTCTCCCCAGAGCCTTCTCTTTTCCAGGATGAACAACCCCAATTCCTTCAGCCTGTCTTCAAAGCAGAGGTGCTCCATGCCTTTGCTCCCTCCTTTGGACTCATTCTAACATGTCCATGTCCTTCTTGTGCTGGGGGCCCCAGAGCTGAATGCAGTACTCCAGGTGGGGTCTCATGAGTGCAGAGTAGAGGGTGACTGTCGCCTCCCTCACTCTGCTGGCCATGCTGCTTTTGATGCAGCCCAGGATTCATGGGCTTTATGGGCTGCAAGCACACACTGCTGGCTCATGTTGAACATCTCATCCACCAATAATCCCAGGTCATTCTCATCAGGGCTGCTCTCAGTCCATTCTCTGCCCAGCCTGTATTTGTGCTTGGGATGGGCAATCCTGAGGTGCAGGACCTTGTACTTGGCCATGTTGAACGTCATGAAGTTTGTACAGGCCCACCTCTCAAGCCTGCCCAGGTCCCTCTGAATGGCATTCCTTCCCTCCAGTGTATCAACCGCACAACACAGCTTGGTGTCATCTGCAAATATGACACTCAATCCTACTGTCCATGTCCCTAACAGAGATGTCAAACAGCACTGGTCCTAGTACAGACCCCTGAGGGACAACACTCATCACTGGTCTCCTCCTTGACAGCAAGTCATTGACCAGAGCCCTTTGAATGCAACCATCTAGCTAACTCCTTATTCACTGAATGGTCCATCTATCAAATCCATGTCTCTCTATTTTAGAGAGAAGGATATTGTGCTGGATATGGTCAAATACTTTGCACGAGCAGATGATGTCAGTTGTTTTTTTATACAGCAATGCCATAACCCTGTTAGAGAAGACCACTAGATTTGTCAGGCATGATCTGCCTTTAGTGTATCCATGTTGGCTGTAACCCATCACCTCCTTACTTTCCATGTACCTTAGTACAGTTTCCAGGAGGATCTGCTCCACGATCCTGCCTGACACAGAGGTGATACTGCCTGGATTGTAGTTCCTCAGGTTCACATTTTTTCCCTTTTTAAATATGGGGCTTATGATTTCCCTCTTCCAATCAGTGGGAACATAACCAGACTGCAATGACCTCTCAAAAATGATGGACAGTGGCTTAGTAACTTTATTTTCCAATTCCCTTGGGACACTCAGATGTATGTCATCAGGTCCCATGGACTTTTTTACATTCAGGCTCATTAGGTGGTCTTGAACCTTATCATCTCTTACAGTGTGTGGTACCTCATAGTCCTAGTCCCTTCCTTCGGATTCTATGAATTGGGCTATGTGACTAGAGCACTTGCCAGTGAAGACTGAGACAATGGAAAAAATAAAAAATGTGGAGTCCTTCAGCTTTCTCTAAGTCTTGGAGAACCAGTTCTCCTGTTTCATTCTGGAGATGACTCACAGTTTTCCCAGTCTTCCTTTTGTTACTGCCATCCTATAAGAAGACGTTCTTGTAGTCCTTGATGTCCCTAAATTGTCAGATTCAGTTCTATCTGTGCTTTAGTTTACCTGACTTGATCCTTGGCTGCTGAGACATTGTCTCAGTATTCCTCTCACATCACCTGTCCTTGCTTCCACTTTCTGTACACTTCCATTATATGTTTGAGTTTGGCCAGGACGTCCTTGTTCTTCCGTGAAGGACACCTGGCATTTTTGCCTGATTTCCTCTTTACAGGGAAGCATTACTCCTGAGTTTCAAGGAGGTGGTCCTAGAATATCAACCAGCTTTCCTAGGCCCCTATTCCCTCCAGAGGCTTGCCCTGCAGTACCCAACCCGAGAAGAATTTGAAAGAGCCCAAAAGCAGCTCTACTGAAGACTGAGGCGATGAGCTGGCTGTGCACCCTCCTTGCTGACTCTTGTACTCCACCATTTCATGGTCACTGCAGCCAAAACAAATGTTGACCTTCACATTCACAAAAAGCACCGCCTTGGTGAAAACAAGATACAGCATGGCACCTCTCCTCATTGGCTCCTCTATCCCCTGAGCAAAGAAGTTACCGTCAACAAATATCAGGAATCTCTTGGATCGCTTATTCTCTGCTGTGTCGTCTTTCCAATAGATATGGGGATGGTCAAAAACGCCCGTGATGACCAGGGCTTCTGAAGGGAAGGCTGCTTCTATCTGTCTGTAGAGGACCTCAACCGCTTGGATTTCCAGGTCAAGTGACCTGTAGCAGACCCCCACTATAAGGTCACCTGTCCCTGCTTACCTGCTAATCCTAACCCAACAGCTTTCTGCCGGCTCCTCATGTGCTCTTGCTTAAGGGGGTGGAGGTGGGGAGGTGGTGTACAAATTCCAGAGCTTTGAGCAACCTGTTCCAGTCCTAAATCAACTTCAGAGTACAAAAGTGTCTCCTGATCACTGGCTCAGAGTCTCAGAGTGGCTGAGCTTGGAAGGGGCCTCTGGAGATCATGTAGTCCAGCCCGTTCCTCAAGCAGGGTCTCCTGGAGCAGGTTGCCCAGGACCCTGTCAGAGTGATATTCTGAAGTTCTCCAGGGATGGAGACACTGCCACCCCTCTGGGCAACCTGTTCAGGTACTTGGTCACTCAGGCTGGGGTGCACAGCAGGGATGGGGCTGTCAGCACAGCCTGCATTCCTGGCTGCTGCACGAGATGCGGTTCCTCAGGACCTGCAGGCTGGATGCTGGCCAAAGAGCTTGGACAGCCTTGAGCTTGTGCTGGGAAGTGGGAGACTGGAAGAGGACAAGGGACATGCCTTCTGTGTTGGCCATATGCATTCAATGCAATCATCGTATGCACCACAAAACGCTCCCCTCTGGCTTTCCTCCACTGTGGAGACAATGTTGGAAAGTCTTCCTTAGAGGAGGTAGCTCTTTGGTTTTCAAACAAACAAACAAAAAAGCAGAAGAACAGAAAAGTATCAGGGCATTCATTCGCCTGTGGTCTCTGCCTGCCAAAGCTGTACCGGTCTCTCACCACAGGACTCAAGAGGCCTGAAGATGAGAGAGTTGCCGAGAGGATGGCAATGTCCTTTGAGGCAGGCTTTCCCTCTTTGGGGCCTTTGCCATCCTTACTGGAGGGCAGCTTCAGCGGGCAGCCTCAACGCCCTCTGTGATGTCACCAGCGCTGACTGTGACTGCATGTGACCTCTGTATATGGCAGAGGCCGCAGGCTCTGTCCTCACTCACTTCGTCCAGGGCTCGTGCAGGCACACACACTCAAGTTGTGCAGGCTCGAGCAGGACTGTGGGCGTGCTGACCAACTGTTGGCTTTGTGGAGAGCGGTCCCACAGAGCGACTGTCCCTTGGCTGTGGGAACAAGGAGTGTGCTGGGGCTGTGAGAAGTTCTGAAGGCTCCCAGTGCATTGCAGTGACCACCTCCTTCAGGTACCCTGGGTAATTCCGGCTTTGTTTGGGATGGAGCCTTGGGACTCCAAGGTCCTGGGCATGCCAACTCTTCCCCCAGCACTTGCTGACAGGTTGCCAGAGCCCACCTTGGGCTTGAGCACTGAGCAAGTGAGGATGATATCAGGGCTTCCCTTCCTGCCCTTCCTCTTCTTCTGCATCACACATTCAATGGGGTGCAGATGCACATCCCATCCTGCTCCACTCACTTGAGTCTGCCCTGCCCCAGCTCCTGCCAAGCCCCAGCTGGAGCCACACTGCCATAAGCTACGTGTGCTCCCCCTGCCCAGGGCCTTTTGCCCAAGGCTGCACCAAAGGCTGCCATCGTGGCTTCTCAGGAGCCCACCAGGAAACCCCTGGGAAGCCCTTGCCACCCCTCTCCCACCCCATTCTTGGTCTCTCCTTGCTTTCCCACTGGTAGCACAAAGAACGCTCGGCCACTCGGCACGGCTCTCTTGGCAGGACATGGCATCAGGTGCTGAGGAACGCCTGGAGGAGAGCAGCCCTGCTGTGAGGGGCAGCAGCAGCCAGCTGCAGCAGGCAGGGCCAGCCGAGGAAGCGGCAGACTACCTGTGCCCCATCTGCCTCGATACAATCACAGACGCAGCCTACGTGGCCCGGTGCTTCCACCGCTTCTGCTCCACCTGCATCCGGCGCTGGGGCAGAGAGAGCACCACCTGCCCACTCTGCAGGCGGCCAATTGAGCGGGTGGTGCACAGGGTGCCAGAAGACCATGGGGAGCACAGGATCACCTCATCTGCCCATCGCAGGAGGAACACAGCCAGAGAAAGGGTGCGCAGCAGATCCCCGCAGCAGCGCTACAATTCACGAGGACGACCCACCAGCCACAGCCCCTCAGCTGGGAGGAGAGGACCAGGACCTGTGGGGCCCAACCCAGCACCCAGGGGTGGCACAGCTGCGGGGCCTGCAAATGGCACCTCCCGGCAGGCTCATGCACGCAGGGCTCCTCGGGGACCTACCCGACGGCGTGCAGGGGGGCGCCCGGCCTGGTCTGTGGTTCCAGTCTTCTTCCACCTCGCAATGGAAGCATCAGGAATCATGCATATTGAACTCTTCTACATCGAATAAATGCCCTGATACTTTTCTGTTCTTCTGCTTTTTTGTTTGTTTGTTTGAAAACCAAAGATCTACCTCACTCTGACAGGGTCCTGGGCAACCTGCTCCAGGAGACCCTGCTTGAGGAACGGGCTGGACTACATGATCTCCAGAGGCCCCTTCCAAGCTCAGCCACTCTGAGACTCTGAGCCAGTGATCAGGAGACACTTTTGTACTCTGAAGTTGATTTAGGACTGGAACAGGTTGCTCAAAGCTCTGGAATTTGTACACCACCTCCCCACCTCCACCCCCTTAAGCAAGAGCACATGAGGAGCCGGCAGAAAGCTGTTGGGTTAGGATTAGCAGGTAAGCAGGGACAGGTGACCTTATAGTGGGGGTCTGCTACAGGTCACTTGACCTGGAAATCCAAGCGGTTGAGGTCCTCTACAGACAGATAGAAGCAGCCTTCCCTTCAGAAGCCCTGGTCATCACGGGCGTTTTTGACCATCCCCATATCTATTGGAAAGACGACACAGCAGAGAATAAGCGATCCAAGAGATTCCTGATATTTGTTGATGGTAACTTCTTTGCTCAGGGGATAGAGGAGCCAATGAGGAGAGGTGCCATGCTGTATCTTGTTTTCACCAAGGCGGTGCTTTTTGTGAATGTGAAGGTCAACATTTGTTTTGGCTGCAGTGACCATGAAATGGTGGAGTACAAGAGTCAGCAAGGAGGGTGCACAGCCAGCTCATCGCCTCAGTCTTCAGTAGAGCTGCTTTTGGGCTCTTTCAAATTCTTCTCGGGTTGGGTACTGCAGGGCAAGCCTCTGGAGGGAATAGGGGCCTAGGAAAGCTGGTTGATATTCTAGGACCACCTCCTTGAAACTCAGGAGTAATGCTTCCCTGTAAAGAGGAAATCAGGCAAAAATGCCAGGTGTCCTTCACGGAAGAACAAGGACGTCCTGGCCAAACTCAAACATATAATGGAAGTGTACAGAAAGTGCACAGACAGCTCATCGCCTCAGTCTTCAGTAGAGCTGCTTTTGGTCTCTTCCCCAAAAGATACATGTTGAACTCTTGTTTTCATTCAATTGAGAGAGTTTGTTGGCTTGTTCTCCTCTGTGGGCATTCATTTATTCCTACAAATGATTTGTTGGTCTCCATGAGACCCTCTCCTCTGAGATATTAGGTCAAACTTAAAACAATATCAGGAAGATATTGATGGGATAGTGACTGCATAAGACAGTACATTTAGAAAACTAGGCCAAAAATAGTTGAAATGTATTCTAGCAGTTCACAGCAAATCCAGAATTCTCCAAAGCACAGAAAATACCATACAAGCCAAAGTAGGCTCTGCAACCCCAGCAGAACAAAGGCATTTACCCATCTATAGGGCAGATGTATATTTGTTGGATGGGGCTGTCTACAACATCTCAGAATGGCACAGAACATTTATTCAGGAAGTCTTCATTCTTCAGTAAACTTCAGTTAATACAAAGCATTAAAATACATTTCACTCTGTGTGCTCTGAGCTAAGGTCATAATCAAGACTCTTTATAATTCTGAGAGGAAGACTGGGCAATAATGCATTCTTGGCACAACAGACACCTCTGTAAGCCAATTGCATTTTCTCTCATAGAAGGTTTTCCAAAAGAGTGAATGAAAGTGGAATAAAAATAAAATAAATAAAATAAATAAAAAAAGATCTGTTCCAGGTGCAAGATTTCTTTCTTTGACTTTGCTTTCATTGTCATACCTGCTAGCTGACCTCCCCACAAAAAGACAATAGCAAACATACTGAAGCCAGGTCATCCAGGCCAGAAGCCTATCCTCACAAGACAGGTGTTTCTCACCTAAACTAAAATGTAAGAGAAGTAACACTATGTATGTTTAATTGTTCTCTGTATGACCTAATTTATAGTTATTCACAACTCGTTGTCATGAGAAAAATTTAAGCGCTATCTCTGGATTCCCTTCTTCACCTGGCTTCTTTAGGCATCTTTCTGATGGTACCCAAGAGAAAACAAACTTACTCTTAAGAAGGCTGCATGGCTATGACAAGACCTAGAGTATAAGCAAATGTACCCTACTATCTAAAATTTTCCAGTAAGAGGTTTCTGTTCTATGATTCTGTTCTATGATAATAAGATATTTATTTATTTTTGCAAATGATGTTTCTATGCTATGACTAAAGCCTTCCTGTAAGAGGTTAATTTTAAAATATTTTTCCCTTTTTACAAGTTTATAGTCTCTAGAACAGAAAAAAAATCTACTGGTTGCAAAACAGGTTAGTGTTGATGGATTTCAGAGAAGGTTCCTTTGCCACTTCTAATACATGAAGAATATCCAGTGTTTGACAGTACTGGGAAATGTTTGGACTGATGCATGTATATGCAAGGAGACATATATACACTCAATACATTAGGTAACTGTTAAAAACTTCAATTTTTGAAGAGTTTCTGAGTTTGAGTTGGCTGTTTTTTTGGGTGAACTTTCATATTTTGCCCGTATTTTTGAAGTTTAATGTCTAGTAATGCTAAATAATCATAACAGAACAGGTAAAGTGCACTGAAAAACTTGCAAAATGAATTTCTTAGGTAACTAAAAAGAAACTGCACAAGTTGTGGATAGGCATTGACTTTGTAAGGCTTTATTGTGGATCAAAGTGAACAAAGTCAACAATATCCCACTATTGTGAAAGCAACCACACACCGTGCTGGGATATGAAATAGCAAAGTATGTAACACATGAAGTAATGATCCCACTCTATAGAGGAATGGGAAAAAGTCAGTGCCTTGCCCTGTCTTTTTTTTGGACATTGTGTTTCAAGACGTGGAATGAAAATGGTCAGAAATGAGGGATTTCAGTTTTGAGAAGAGTTTGATCAGAGCTAGAGGTCTTAAATAAAATAAAAATAAAAATGAAAAAGGAAAGTAATTTGTACTTCCTGGCTGTTACGGATAAGTTGAGAAGTGAAGGAATGAGCAAGGGAGATTTACACATTGCCCATCAGAAGGGCAGGTGATTAAGCGTTATCACATGAGGCCATACCAAAAGTCCTTTTAATCCAGAATACTGGTCATCGAGACCATTACTGATTCTTGAGTGACCTAAGAGCTCAGACCTAAGCAGCAGTTAGATCTGAGCTCTGAAGGCTAATATTCCATGCTGAGTTCTGGCCCAAACCTGGTACCTTTTTAATCTTTTATTTTTATTTTTATTTTTTAATTATTGTTATTACTATTATTTTCTTTTTGTAATTAAAAAGGTTGTGTTGGGCTGCTCTTCTGCATTGATTAAGCATGGTGGTTGCTTTAGTGAACTATATGATGATGATACCTTGCCAATGGGAGGTGTATTCACATGACTGTTATAGATGTACTTGCCTGTTTCACAATGTCTTTGTGATAGGTCTTCAGGTTTCTGGAATTGCACGGGTGGGATAAGGCAGCTTTTCGTTATTTTGTTTTTTTCTGTATCTATTGGAAAGAAATTTCAATTTTTTCTAGTTATTTTTCAAACACTTTTTTTTTTTTTTTTTTTTTTTAAATTATATGTGACAAAGATTTTCTCATGATGAGTTCTAAGTGTTTTTGTTTGCAGCCCATAATCACAAGTTGTTGAGTTTTCAGCTCTTGCAATATTGGATGATCTCTTAGGAAAAATATTTTACTGTTGACTTGCTCAGTTAGTCAACAATACTATCTTGTGGGACTAATTAATTAAGCTTTGCTAACTTTCTGTAGCATTTACAACATGTTGATTTGACATAGATACAAGCTTGTTGTCATCTAGACTCCAGACACAAACAACCCTCCACACAGCCAGGTCAGTTAGGAATATCTGGAATATCAGAGCTCTTTTTTCTTTTCTTCTCTTTTCTCTTTTCTTTTCTGTTTCTTTCTTTCTCTTTTTTTTTTTTTTTTTTAATCTACTTTTAGTTAAAGAATGAATACAGGTTGCAGGGAAAGAATAAGGTTGTGAAAGGAATGTGCTAATTGTGCTGGGAAAATGTATGAATACAATCTGACTTGCTCAGAAGCTTTTGTGGTAACAATTGACCTTCCTTTAAGAGGTCACTGCTTGTATTTCCTTCAAGTTTTCTAGGTAAAATGAACATGGAATGAGTAGATTTACTCCCCAGAAAAAGTGGACAGCACCAGAAGCAGCCCCCTTGCTATACGGTACACTGTGAAATGAAAGCGTGCTGGGGAACAGATCTGGGCACTAGGTTCAGCCACCCACACTGACAGTGCCAGGACTGCCTCAGACCAGGTTTGTCTGTACCAGCTAGCAGTCTTGTGCTGTGCATGGGTTGTGACTGTGCACAACATGTGGGTTCAGATTTGGCCAACTTGTCTTGAACAATAAGATAGTTTAAAGGAAAGGATGTGAAGATGTGTGCCATTCTTTCTAGGCTGGCTTCATTGCCAGAGAATGTCCTTGGGCAGACTGAATTTACTGCCATGTCTTAGGCCATATGTCCTGGACAGACAGGAAGGCATTAATATTTATCTCTTGCAAAGAAGTTCCTACCTCAAGGCTGAGGTCAGTGTAAGGTCATGGCAAAAATAAAATAAAATCTTGGCTTATAACTGTTTACACAGTGACTAGACTTCTGGTTTGGCAAGATCTAGTGGTTCCCAACATAACCAGCACTTTTTCTGCTGAGAGCACAAATACTTTCCAGTGTTAATTACAGAAAGTAAATAAATAAATAAATAAATCCAGAGTTCTTCATTCATTCCTCTTTTACAAAAGCCAGTTTTGTCGTATTTGACATGTTTAGATGGGGCTAAAGATAAAGGATACTAACGCTAGCTGATTTTATTTCTCAGTGACTACTACTATACTAAAATATAGAAAGAATAATCTCAACCCAAGCCACAGTTTTACTGCCCAGACATCCCAATAATTTGTGAGCATGTTATTACTCGTGAACATTATGAACTGCTCTGCCCCAGCAAAAATAGTTGTTAGCAATGTTCTGTTGGAAAAAAAAAAAATGCTTTTTTTTTTTTTTTTTTTTTTTTTTTTCCTTTCTAGACCGTTCTTGGAAACACTGACATCTTGCAAAGAGAATAATGCATTCCTCTGGAGACCTGGGATTTAACCTTGAAAGAATCTAGCATGACTGAGCAGAAAGCTGTCTACACATCTGTGCATCTCTCTAGGCAAATGGGGAGGAGAAGAGAAAAAACTTTCTGAAAATAAAATTTGACTTATTTCCCCTTATTTATATATCTCTTATTTAACAATAGAGATATTCACATACTGACTCCAAGAAAGGTACAATATGCTTGCTGACAGTACATTTACCCAGAGATTTACTTTATGGCAACAAATATGTTATTTAATTTTTCAGTGAAGCTGTAAACTCAAAGTTAGCAAAACTCAAATGGACTTTCAGGGCAACATCAATCAATTATGCTTTGCATAGCACTCCTGGACTGATAATAACAAATACAATAAGGGCTATTTATTTTATTTAGCAGCCTTCCAAAATAATGTGATAAAAACCCATAGAGTGTGATGGCCAGGGAACCCTCAATTTCCCTGGGCAGTCCTACTCTTGTGATAACTCTGGGTTTGCTCTTCCCTTGACCCTACCTCTAACAATAACAGTGGACTGAGACTCCCACAAGGCTGCCAGCTTTCCACAGACACCTCCTCAGCTTTTGCTTGCTTTTTGCAAGCAATGCAGATTTTGGCTCTTTATATGTTAGGTAGTGCCTATAGCTTGAGCAGAACCCTAGTTTATGGATGCTAGTCTCCTGGGGAGCCCCAGTGCAATGTGCTTGGTCCCAGAAATGCAGGTCCACGTCTGTTGGGACACTTGAACTCAGAGCATCCTGGTAGCTCCAAGCCAGGGCATCTGCAGGGGTGGCTGTGGGGCTGGCCATGGAGCTGGGGTGCTCAGGGTGATGGAACTGTGGTAGAAGGCTGGCAGCCTATGGGACAGGTGCACAGGATCTGAATTCAAAGGGACACCATGGAGCTGTGCCAAAAGCCTCCCTGAATGTAAGGAGGGATGACTGGTGTCTCTGAAAAGAGGAGTGGAAAATATGTGAGAGCTGCACATGCATCCCACCCAGAAGGCTTCCACAGCTTATGGGTGGAAGTGTAAATCTTTCTGCTTGCTTCCAAATATGCTCAAGTTGACCAGGCTCCAAAGCACTGCGCAAAAATCCATGCTATAAACTTGTGTCGGAGTAGGTAACTCTAGCAAAAGAAGCGGGGAAAGAGAGAAGGAGGTATCTGGTGAAAGAGAGAAAGAGAAAACAAGGGACAGGCACTGACTGTAGCAAAACAGAAATATAGAAGGACTATGGGAAAATAATAGGGAAATAAAAATTATCTCTACATAATTAATGCTCCATTAATTTTAAGTTCTTAAATAAATATAATTCACATTGCTCATGACTGTAGTGTTCTCCTTCACATTGTTTCAGGACACCGGCTGCTTCATATTCCAGTAAAGGGAACTTAAACCATATGAAAAAGCTTAAATGACTGTACATTTTGGTATGTTATTGCCTTTTATTTTTTGATTGATGATGTGAGAATGCACACCTCATTGCAAAGTAATGCTTTTAACTTAAATCAAATAAATTCTAAGCGAACATGTTTTATGTATTCATACTTATGGTTTGAAAAAAGTATCTCCTAAAAACCAACACTGCCTTTTAACTATCCAGTGAGCAAGTCACTGGAGATGTCTGCATGTCTCAGACAGTGAGCATTTACTTGTATTGTCTTGAAACTGTTACAAGTTTAGGGCTCACAGAGCTGCTGTAGTCTTAATGAAGCGGTTAATGATGTGTGAATTATAGATCCTGACAACCTCTTTAATAAAATCAACAGGACTGCATCCACAGTCTACCATAGAAGCTAAATAATGACAATACTGTCTGCTTAACATAACACACCATCTTTAAGCAAAGTGCCATTCTTGCATTCTTGTACTGAAAAAATCTAGTCAACACAAAGAGGAATGTGAGCAATGAAGAAAAACCTGATGTACATGACACTTCATTTCTTTCAGTTTGGGAAGAAATGCACTAGCCACAGGGAATTTGCAGACACAGTACCATGTAAAGCAATGGGTTTTTCATTGCTGTAACAGCTTTTCTGTGAGATCCTTCACTGAACTGAAGAACAGTGGAAAGCATAATGAACTTTAACAGTCAAAAGTTTACATTTTGTTTTGCTTTGTTTTTAAAGGCATGTGAACTTTGTCTTCCCAACAGCTTTCAGCAAAAATTTGTCTTCAAAGCACAACTATGTAATTGGAATGTGATAGTGCTGGACTGCGCTTACTTATAGGGAAATCAGTACTGTGTATATGCATGTCAAGGGATATTTCCATACACTCAGCTGATCAGAATAGAATAATTGTCGTGAGAATGGAAATCTTTGTTTGGGTTTTGCTTTGCTTTTGGTGATCAGTCTTACACCCAGCCAATGATTCAGTGAAATTTTTATACATGCCTTTTATACAAATATTACCTAAACAATCTTCTTAATTGTCTGATAGACTGAAATTAAAGACTAATGGGTACGTAAAAATCTAAGGTTACTTTACTGAGTGTGTGTGCTCCTGCTTCTATTTTTTTTCCCCAGAGAGCTGGTTTTTGCTCATATATTTAACACATATTTTAGCAAAGAAAAGAGAGAAGAACCAAGACATATTCACTAGCTTATGTAATCACTTTGTTAGCTTTCATGGTTCAGACAATATCAGAGTGACAAAATACTTAAAAGCTAGAAAATAGCTGGCATGTAAAATGAAACACCATTGAGACTCAGCTATCAAAGAAGAAATTATCTGGCCTGCGTATGAACTTATGAACATGATCAAGATACAATAAACCTGGCCTTCTGGCCTAAATTGGTCCATGTGAATTTTTCTTTAACGGTAAGGGGACTACAAGCTGTAAAGCCTGTTGCAATTATCATGTACAAATGAAGCAGAATGACTTGCTTAGGGAAGCACAGCCAAAACATTCAGTTAGTCCCCAGAAGCTAAGAATCATTTTTCCTGCATGAAAAAGCAGTGTTTGTACAAGAAACATTGGCTTTGTTCTCCTGAACAAGAAAACTTGGATTTGCTCCCTGCATTTGCACCTCCCCACTCCTCTTTCTGCCTTTTGGCTCCCACTACAATCCTCTGTAAACACACAGATATTCCCAGCTTTTAATGAAGGCACAGAAGTTTGTATCTCCTCTTCTAGTCTCCAGAGTTTTGTGTCCCATGTCTCTTCCAATGATCTTTGTCCCACCCTTCTCAGTTAATACTTTGCTTGGCCCAATTCTAAAGCAACATCACCTTTTTATCAAATTCACTCCTCTCAAACCCACAGAGAAAAACATAACTGTGCTTTCCTGTCTCTTACACCCCATATGCAAAGGCAGTCCCCTACCCCTCCAGCAGATCAATTTTTCCTCCCTCCTCCTTAGACCATTTTGATAACATGGAGCTGGCTTTGCTGCTTGGAGCAGATGTTGGAGGGAAGATGATTAAAGAAAGGCAGACCAGCTGGTGAGTCCATTAGTCTTACAGCAGGTGTAGACTTTGGAGATGAGAGAAGGCCTTCCAATCATTTCACTTTTTCAAAGCACATCCTATTTTGAATGGAAGAATGTGGAGAGGGTGGTTGTACCTTGGGCAAAAACGCACATCCAGTGCTCTGGACAGAGATACTCCTTGTTCACATATATTTGAAGTTGAATACACAGAAGGTTTATCTTCCTAGTAACACCCCACACTATTTCTGCTACCACTGAAGTAAAGCAAAACAAAACAAACAAACAAAACAAATGACCCCAACAACTTAGTAGTTAAAATCTCAGCCTATGAGCTGCTGTACTGTTTCTTTCACTTCTATTAGCATCAGGGCAGCAAATCCTAGAAAAACAGGAGCAGTAAAATTGCCATCTTGGGGAGTTAGTGGGCATGTGCTGCTCAAAAGCAAGTGCAACAATGAGAGCTAAAGAAGAGTAAATCTCCTTCCTGTATAACGAACTGTCCACTTCAGATGTCCTGAGCAGTGCCATATGCTGCCAATATTCCTATTCAAGTCAGCTGGTTCCTCAGAGAATAAAGCACAGCAGCCCCTGAGCAGCATGGGAAGGGCACGGTTCTTGAATCAATAGTCTCCAGCACAGGGAATCCACTAACAAATGTGAAAAACCTGAGTCTGTGAAAAATACTGAAAACCAATGTTTTTTTTTTTTTTTTTTTTTTTTTTTTGTGAGAATGCAAAAAGTGGGGCTACCATGTTACTTATTTAAAATTTTACATTTTACTTGCTTCAGATTAAGATAAATATCACAAGCAGTATTGGTTTTCTTTTATTTTAGACCACCTACCCACAAGAGAAAAACAGATCCAATCATACAATGATCCTCTGCTTCATTACCACACGAAAGAGGTTTAGTAAAGCTTAGGATAAGCAATGGGATTTGTGAGCATGTTTCTGAGTCAAACCTTAGAGATTTTTGAGGTTTGCTTACAATCCCTTGCCTTTTTCAGCAATCAGACATTAGAGGACCTTAGAGAAATATAGGTCATTAAATGATCCAGTTCTAGCATATAATGGTTGCTATTGATATCAAGAAAACCTGTGCTTTCCATTAATCATATCACTAAGCAATGTTATCTAACTAGGAAAACACTGGCTTATCCTTATGTTTTCAGGGTGATTTTTTCACCCTGCTCATCTTCATTTCCTTTTGTTTCTCAGAAATGCACTCTCTCTTCTGTTACAATATGTCAGGGAAAATTATTGTAGAAGTGTGTCTTTCACTACAAATTATATGTACTGCTTCAGAGCTGGCAGTGACACATATCTGAAGGTGTCAATATTTTATGATCACAACAGAAAGAGATGAATGGTGGAAATCTGTAAACTGCAAATGCAACAGGCTCAATATTTTTTATTTTATTTTATTTATTTTATTTTATTTTACTTTTGGTTGTTAGTGTTTTTCAGGGTTCTGGGGGAACCAAGCAGGTTTCTTGCAGTTCAGGGACTTTTAAAGTGGCATCTTGCACTGATGCTTTTGTTCAAGACTCATCAAGGCTGGTGTTGAAGTGAGTGAAAACTGGCATGGCACCACCAAAAACAAGCAAATTTTATTTTATTTTATTTATTTTATTTTATTTTATTTTATTATTATTATTATTATTTTTTTTGTCTTGAGAAGCTTGTCCTCAATGCAGTCATTACTTTTATTCTGCATCTTGCAGAAGACAGTGACATATTTTTTCACAGTCGATAACACAACTTTAGCCATGCTTTTGATGGTTCTTGTTTTCTAATTTGTGCAGTATTCTTTCTGCAAAACACTTGACAAGCTGTAGCCAGATGCCCACAGCTGCTGTTATTTCAGAAGTCTGCAATGACCTGCAGTTACCCCAGAACTCCTCATTTGAATTTATTCTTCCTCACTGTCTTGTAGTGTTTCATCTATTTAAAACGACAACTTTCATGATCACTACATTTCAGGATAATGTTGCAGAGGAAAACATGCACCAGTGTACTGTACTCTAGGTGAGTAAAGAAAGAAAAAAGGATCCCGATAAGCAGTGCTCAATACCACTTGGAACAGAACCTGTGTTTGTATTACTGGATATCTGCACATAGTGCACTGCAATAGATTCAGATTAATATTTTATTGTTGTTTCTAGTCTACAGAAATTGTGACTTTGAGTTCAGACTAATCAATAAATCAAATACAACATCACAAGTGGTGAAGCGTTCCCTTGGAAATGTGCCTCATTTTTATTACTACCACATCACTTAAAACAGAATTCTTTGTCTTTGGCTTCACGAGGAGTTATAAAAGCAATTCCATAGCCAACTGTCAGATAAAGCAAACTCAAATCATGTCCTGTAATGACAAGGTCATGCACCACATAGAAGCACTTTTAGGTTTGCTTTGAGTAAGCTCAGATGAAGAAAAGCTTGCATCAAAATACAAAAAAGATCCATTGAAGGGTTTGGATGAGTCATTCAGTCTCACCTGAGAATACATGTAGATAAAAAGAGCATAGCTTTGATGGAGGCACTAGTGAATTGGTTATGTTTTCATAATGACTTCTTTACATTATTGAATACAATGGGAACTTTAAGGCCAACTGCAATAACAGTTTCTCATGAAAAATTAACAAAGAATTTATGGAAATGTAGCAAATGTCCCAAAGCAATTAGCTTAGATTTCTCTAGAGCCTGAGAAAAGCCTGGATAATTGCAGGCAAAAACTGCATAAAGTGGCTATTTTCATTATCACAGGACACAGAAAGTCCATTTTCATCACAATGGGACATAATGATGTTAAAGCTAACACAGAGATATGTTTAAAGAGGTTGAGACACAGTTTATGGGATAGATTGATTTACGAGGCATTCAGATCCATATTAAAGATCGTTTTTAAAGGGATAAGGTAGGTTTTGCCTGCTGTCTTCAAACCTGCCTGCAAGTTAAGAGAAAAAATAGATTGCAGTCTCGGGATGCTAATTGTACATTACCAGTAGGATGCACAGGAATGAATTTAATTTGTTGTGAATGGAGAAGAGTAAAATTGTAATATAAATTGGCACATGAATATACATTTGAAAGTACCCATTATACATATGTTTATAAGAGCACTTACAATCCTAGAGCCGTGTAGCTTAGTGTCTTGGTTACAGTTAGGACAGTTAATTTTCCTCCTAGTAGCTGGTAGGGTGCTATGTTTTGGATTAGGATGAGAAGAGTGCTGATAACGTGCTGATGTTTTAATTGCTGCAGAGCACTGCTTACACTAAGCCAAGGACTTTTCAGCTTCTCACTCTGTCCTGCCAGCGGGCAGGCTGGGGGTGCAGCAAGAGCTGGGAGGGGACAGACCCAGGACAGCTGACCCAAACTGACCAAAGGGGTATTCCATACCATCTGATGTCATGCTAAACAATGCATAGGGGTGGCTAGCCAGGGTGGGGGGCCGGCTGCTCGGGGTTGGGCTGGGCATCGGTCAGCGGGTGGTGAGCAATTGCATTGTGCATCACTTGTTTGTACATATTATTATTATTATCATTATTATTTTCTATCTTAATAAACTGTCTTTATCTCAACCCACAGGCTTCACTTTCCCGTTTCTTTCCCCCATCCCAGAGAGGGAGGGGGGAGGGTGAACGAACGGCTGTGTGGTGTTTAGCTGCCAGCTGGGTTAAACCACAACACTTAGAAATGGAGCAGTTGTGACAGGCTAAAGTCATGTGAGAATCACCCTTAAAATTGTAAGAACATTACAGAGAGCACCTGTAACACATGCTCAGCCTTATTTTCTGTTTTGTCCATGAGCACTGTTGATGCATTTTATTTTATTTCACTGTTCTGCCCGTGATGCTCTCTTGTCAATCTAATTACTCCTCACATGAACTGGAAAGTCATATTCTGGTTGGATGCCCATGCTTGAATGATTTATATTACATAACACAAGCAGCCTCTCATAATCACAGATGTCCTTCACAATGTCACACACTTCAATCTGCAGAGTATTTCCACCAAAGACACCCGTAAACAGCTGTAGGTGAAAGTTTTCTATTACAGCACAGTATAATTTCTGCACTATTACAGTGGTCATTATGCAGGTAAAACCAGCATTGGTCTCTTAGGGATTTTTAACTACGCAGCCATGCCTTATATGTTCTTACAGCTGAGTAACACAAACAATGTTCAGTCTAGCTGTTGGGCTTGATAATAATCTTGGTCTTATTAGTTGAAATCAAAGCAACTTTGCCAATATTTTGCATCAGAGCAAATCTCATATGGACGGGCTAGATATTTTTTACCACTAGTCTGTCAGCTTTCCTCTCTCAATACCAGTATATATTGGTGTAATTGTATAATTAATGTACCATAATGTGTGATCAATTTTCCCCCATGAATTTTCTGATAACCTTTTTTTCGTGTCTGAGCAGAAAGGATAAACAGATTCAGTGTGTTAATTAGCAGGAGTTAAAATGTAGTAAATCAGAGCTTGTGGGTATCTGTTTATCACCTGCCCATGCACACACAGCTATATCTACATATTCGTACAATTGTAACAGTTTGCGCATTTTTACTCTCTTAAAAGTATGTAAGATCTCTTAGATTATCCTGTTACATATTTGCATTAGATGTTAAATTATTGGTAATAAGTAATGCTAACATGCAATTTTAAAATATTTCAAAATTTTATTTTTTTAATTTAACTTTCTCATTTAGCTTTTGCATTTCACAAAAAGAAAAGAAGGAAAAAAGACGAGAAAAGAGGAAAGAGAAAAGAGAAAAAAAAAAGAAAAAAAAAAGGAAAATTAAAAAAAAGAAAAAATGAAAAAAAAAAAACAGAAAAGAAAAAAAGAAAAAAAGAAAAAAAGAAAAAATAAAGAAAGAAAAAATAAAATGTGACTAAAGAGAAACAGTCTACAAAATATTTCTACTAGTCTATAATGACCAGAAAACAATTTAATTCACTGAAGCAAAGGTTTCCGCGAAACTCTGCTGAATATGAAACAATGACATTAAACACCCTTGGATCTGAAATTTCTGGATGGTTTAGATACCAGTAGGTCAAATGAAGCTATTGCTCAAGGGCTAGTTTAAAACTACTTGTAACATGTTTTGATTTACAGATTATCAATTCAGCTGAACAGCAGAAGAACATATTCAGGGAATCGCATAAACAAATACATTCAGCAGTACTGTGGATTAACCTAAAGTGACACATTTATTTAAAAATCTGCCTACTACTTGTCCTCATTGATTAAATGCCCTTAAGAAAGTGAGTCTGATGAAATAGAAGCCATTAAGATTCAGCACACCTCCTCCACTCCTTTTGATGGTTGACACATTCCCTGGAGTGGAAGATTGGACAGCTGATAAGCTAACACTGAATTATAAGCACTTTGTGCAATGTCACCGGCAAATGAAAGATCTACTGTTTTGCTTGCAAAGCAACAGTGTGCCTTAACAGCACAAAAATGTATATGGTGCAGAATTATTTCATCCTCTAGGTTGAGAATATAAATGCATACATATATAGAGAGAGAAATGTATACATATAATGTGAGCATTTTTATGGCAGAGACCAGCTCATGGTGCAGCACAGTTCGTTCTGAGGTGCAGTACCGTTGATCAGGAAAATAGAAGTGTCTGTCTAGGGCTGTTTTGGTGTTGTCAAAAACCCAAACAAGCATGGTGTGACATCTCCATGGAGGGTACTATGTAAAGATATTTCTGAAACCAGGTCAGGGAAATTGGCATGGGAGAAGTCTCCTTAGCACTAAGCTAGGTTCTCCTTAGCGCTGATGCTAGGTTCAAGAGATTGCATGTGAGCTTTAGAAGGACTAGGTGAAACCAAGTTTGAGATTATTTAAAAAAAAAA
>NC_048926.1:63515647-63597806 GCF_011077185.1 Oxyura jamaicensis
CCCCCCCGCCGCCCCCGGTCTTTATGCTAGTCTGCATAATGCTCCTTGGCTTTGGGACCCCCTTTTTGTTGATTACAAAGCCACCAGCAAAGTGGTGATGTCCTGGTTATCCAGAACAGTCAAGCACCAAACTAAAGTGACAATGCCACAATAATGTCTTCAGCAGCAAAGCAGGCATGGCTGTTCTCCCCCTTTTTCATTCTCTCATTTCAGCCCCAGCACAGAGACTGTGAGGTGGCCCTGGGCAGAGGAGCCAACCTTGCAGAGAAAACATCAGCTTGGCCCTGTCACCCAACATGAAACTGCAGCCTCCAGGTCTTCCCAGAGCTGTGGCATGAACCCTGTCCTCCCTGACGCAAGGAAACACTTGGCTGAGCACTAAGCAGTCTTAGCTTGTTTATTGCATCATTAAGCATTGCTTGCATTTTTATTGCAGGTGGCTAACTACGGGTTTTAACACCCGCTGTAAGCCTCTGAGTTGATACCATACTGGTTTGTCTTGTTGCTAGATGTTCAGTTTGAGGTTGTACATTTCTCTGGTGCTGAGCTAGGTTTGATAGCTCAGGATCAGCTATCAAATCCAGCTCTCCCATTCACCTGGGTTATTTTGGGCTCCAAATCAGTCACGCTGTTCTAAACCACATACATTATTTTTCGTCATGCTGCAGGACCTTCACAATTATTAAGATGCCACTGAACCTTCACTAAGAGACAAGCTCTGCCCCTAAAAACATCAATCTAAATTGACAGGAAAGAGAAGGGCTAGGGGTGATGGCATTTAACAAATAGAGCAATTATGTCCCACACTATTGTTCGTACCATGAGCTTGCTGGTGGGCTGCTACTGCTGTTTGGAAAAATGGTTTTCAACGAACAGGAGAATTAATGAAACGGGATTTTCTACAGAGCAGCATGCTTTACCCTGCAGAGCGCCATCCATCTCACAATGCTGCCTCTCCGTGCTTCTCATGGCCACATTTCCAGGCAGGCACAGTCTGCCCTGGCTATGGCTGGGTACAGCCTGCCAGCCCCCTTGCAAGGGTACTGGGGATGTTGCTGTCCTCTACACAGCTGCCAATTTTCACACATGCCTTAGGAACTTTATTATCCTGGATTTCCAGTCTGCTTTTAAATTCTTGAATTGGCAGAATTACAGCATTACTTTAAATGTTTCTTCCTCCTTATTGCTTCAACAGCAAATTTCCTTCCTCAGGTTCACACCTGGCAATTTTATGTCTCAGAAAGACAGAAGGAAAAACTAAACATACCCCCTACACCTACCCTGCACTAAATACACGTATTTGTCATAATTGATACCCAGGGCCTCAAATCATGACATTTTGTTGCAGGTGGCAGGGAAGAATGGAATAGCTGTCAGATAAATAAAGAACGGATGAACACTGAAGTTCATGGAGGTGAGGAGCATTTCATACAGATGGACTGATAAAAAGCACAACTAAAAGCACCATGTCAACTGAATGGGTGGCCAGACATATGCCACATTGTGACTTTTACTGAAATATCACCTTTGTGTTGGATGAGACAGGGAAAGTTGTTAGGGAAGCTCCTTACTTTCTACATCTGCTTGTCTCCTACAAAGGCTCTGTACAATCAGGTAGTGAAGCAGGGACTCACTGCCCATACATCAATGTTAGCGTCAGCTGAAACACCTTTGTGAGAACTAACTGATTTCCAGCTGCCACCCCAGAAAGGTGCAAGCTTCCCAAGCTGTAGGTAGCATCATCGATTCACAAAGCTGACAGATCACAAAGAAAGATATGAGAATGTCCATCGTTTAGTAGTACAAGGCACCTATGTATAGGCAAGTGAACAGAATCCTTAGATTTGTAAATTATTTCCTCTGTATGGGAGGAGAAAAAAGTGGGGTTGGAGATGTTGGGTAACTGCTCAGCTCTGGGGTTGTGCACCTGGAATGCAGTGTCCTGTTTTGGTTCTCCAGGGCAAGAAAGGTATGGATGCAACTGGTGCAAATCCAAGCAAGAGATTCCAAGGCAGACAGGGGCTGACACACATGGTGTGCCAGGAGAGGTTAGAGAAACTGAGTCAAAACCTAACTGTCCACAACCCTGAGCAACTTGATCTAACAGGAGGACCTCTGAGCCAGGAGGTGGGCCCATATAACACCCCCCAGTTTGTTTCCCTCTATGAGGGCATGTGCGTAATGACCCTCATCCATCACACCTGCACTGGTGAGCCCAATCCTCTTCATGCAGGTCAGTAGACTAGACTAGACTAGACCACACTACACTAGAATAGTTCAGTTGGAAGAAACCTACACAGGCCAGTGAGTCCAACTGTCTGACCACTTTGGGGCTAACCAAAAGTTAAAACACATCACTAAGACCATTAACCAAATGCTTCTTAAACACAAAGTGGCATAAGACATCTGCTACCTCTCTAGGAAGCCTGTGTATGACCACTATCACAGTAAATGAATTTTTTCTAATGTCCAGTCTGAACCTCCCCTGGTGCAGCTTTGAGCCATTCCCACATGTCCTGTCACTAGATACCACAGAGAAAAGATGAGCACTCCCACTTCCCTCCCACAGGAAGCTGCAGAGAGCAATGATGTCACCTTTCAGCCTTCTTTTCTCCAATCTCGATAAGATGGGTGCACTCAGACTTTCCTCACAGGACACGCCTTCAAGACTTTTAGCCAGTATTTCTGGCCTTCTCTGGATGCTTCCAAGGACCTTAACATCTCTTCTGTATTGTGGAGTCCCATGTATCTGCTCATCCCACAGGTGGAAAATTAGTTCACAAGGATACTGTGAGGAACAGTATCTAAATCTTATTAAAATCCAGAAAAACTACATCTAACAGCTTCCCTTGATCCACCAAGCAGATGACCTTAACATAGAAAGAGATCAGATTAGTGAGACAGGACCATGACCAGAGGCTCAGAGCAAAATGCTTCTGCTACTGAGCCCTTCCCATCACGGTTACTTGGCCTCTGGGCTCCCAGCACCAGCACCACGTGGCCTCCAATGCTATGCTGGGCTATCCAGAGACTCCTAATACGTGGCAATTTAGCACACAGTGTCTAACTACCCGAAGAGGTGTCTTTTCTTTACATTTTGTCACTATAAGATCTTGTTGTGGTTTAACCTAGAGTTCAGCTCTGCACCACCCAGAAGCTCACTCACTCAGGTGAGATGCAGGAGAGAATCAGAAAGGTAAAAGTGTCAGAACCTGGGGATTGGGATAAAGATAGATCACTATGTAAAGCAAAGGCTGCATGCACAAGTGAAGGAAAGCAAGGAATCCATTTGCTACTTCTCATCAGCAAGCAGGTGTTCAGCCACCCCCAGGAAAGCAGGGCTCAGCATGTGTAATGGTTCCTTGGGCAGGAACACCATCACTCTGAACACTTTCCTGCTTCTTCTCCCCAACTTTTATTGCTGAGCATGACACCACACAGTACAGGACACCCTTTTGGTCAGCCTGAACTAGCAGTCCTGGCTGTGTCCCCTTCCAGCTCCTGCTGCACCCCCAGCCTCCTCACTGTCAGGGCAGCACCAGGAGCTGAAACATCCTTGGCTCTGTGTGAGCACTGCTCTGCAACAATGGAAACATCCATGTGTTATCAGCATTATTTTAATCAAAATTCCAAAACACAGCATCACACAGGCCTCTACAAAGAAAATTAACTCTGTTGCAGACAAAATCATGACAGATCTTGGGTTTGGATATAATAGCAAAAAAAAGCTTTTAAGAAGCACCTCTCTAATTCCTTAACAGTTAAGATGCTAACGTTCACAGAGAAGGTTTCTGAAACTTGGATAGTTTCCAATTTAACAGCTGTCATGTGAATAATTAAAATACCCTAGAATAATTTTAGTTCAGTTGCTGTTTTGAAAAGTCCAGGTTAACTCTGTCTAGATCTCCAGGTTTCAGGTGTCTGAAAGGAACCAGGATATAATACAAACTTTACAATTATGTCTCTTCTGTTAAGGAAGCATAAAAAAGCAGCAAATAGCAGACTGTGCTCCTCTGTCATGGTAAGCTTGTATAATGCACTTTACTGATTTTAGAAAACCAAAGCTGTTAATGTGCAGAAAAAAAAGAATCCATTATCAAGCAATAACAAAAATGTTACAGGTTCAAAAAAGAAACAACAAAAAAAAAACTCTTTTCTTATCGCGATGTAGATTGCTCAATTCATGATGTTGATTCAAACAGTCTTTTAGCACAATAAGTTTTCACTTGTTGATGACCTTATAGATAATATCAGAAAGGTAAAAAGCATCCAAATGTTATTTGGTTTCTTTCCTCCAGTTTTGTTATATCCTTTGTATGTATTTTACATGTGCTGCTGAGAATGTGCTATTCCAAAAATAAAATAGGTATGTGCATGGAAATTAGAAAATTTGTTATAGAAATACAATTAAAATATTATTGTTTGCTCATTATTATAAATCAATACTGTATTTAATATTTATCAGTACTAATTTCTGTCAGGTTTTTTAACATTCAGAAAACACAATCATGCTTTTTAATTTGTAACATCAATAATTCAATCCAGGAAAAAATTGCAATAAATATATACATACAGACAGACATTTAACCAGACTTATTGTTCCAGTTGAAAGTCTTTTAAAAGAAATAAAAACTCAAAAGTGAAAACAAAAACAAACAACAACAACAAAAAACAACAAGGACAAAAAAAACTATTTGCTTTTGGACCTCTAGAGTAAAAAAAATCTTCCAGAACGTTCATTAAATGTTTGGTAAAATGCCCCAAATTCATCATTAACAGAAGTATTTAATCTCATTGACATACATTCTTCCCTATCCGTGTGAGTTCCCTATGTAAGTCAGTTAAGCCTTAGGAAAAAACATAGATGTTCAGTGGTTATTGTAAAAGCAAAAGTGATTGTCCTACATGTAACAAATTTACCATTGGGCATTACTTGACCCTTACTGATAATTTTAAACAATATAAGCTAATTCACCTGGAACTTGATCTATGAAAATATAGGATTGATTTATCTATATTTCATCCATTTGGCTTAGATAGCCTTGGTTGCCTAGGAAAGCTGGATAAAAATTAAAAATCTTTTGAAATATGAAATAACTTCAATCTGTTCAATGCTTTCTATGCAGCCAAGGATGTAGAGGTTGTACGTCTGCCAGTACACAGGCCTAAACAGGTCAATGCTTTTGCTCTTTTGTCACTGTTTGGGGATTTTTTTTTTTGTCAACTCATTTATTTCAGGGTGTGTGTTCACAACAGACGGTATAGTCTTATTCATAGATCAACTTAATATCAAGTATTAGAAGTTTTGGCATAATAAATCATAAATATAAGACCTGCATTGTGAGATTCCAAAATTAGTACAACCTCGAATTATTCAGATTATATCATACTATACGCAGCTGGGTGTATTGTGTTATTTATACTCATATCTGGATTTTTTAAAGAGGCATTAGAAAAATCTGTGGAAAAACATAACCGTTAAATAATTGTTCGCTTTAAGAAAAGGATTTGAGAAATCCTTTAAGAAAAGGATTTAAGGCATACCACTTGAGAAAAAATAATAATAATAATAATAATAAATAGTTCTTTAGAAACTGAACATAACTTCCATAGATGATGTATTTATGAAAATTAAGAATATCTAAATGAATAAAATATTCAAAGTTACTTGCATGTATTTGACTGTACCAATACTATATATATGCAGTTTTTTTAGCATAAATTCAAAGACACATGTAAACCAAATGTTTGACCTGGCCTAAAACTGGAGAAGGTCATGAAACTTTCCAGCTGGACTTGCATGTGTTTCAGGAAAGGATATATGGAAAGCCTTACAGGTATGTATTACAGAAGTGTGTGTGCTGTTATAGTCATGTAGCTCAGAAAATAGTGACTCAAAAGTGCCTTGACAAAGATTGTTCTGATGTTAATGAGATGCTTTCCACCAGTATCTACTTACATAGATATTAGCTGCGTATTAATATTTAAAAATGCCACTTATTGAAATATTGAAATATTTATTTTCTATTTCCTTAAAATACTTGTTCCAAATGAAAATTATGTATTTAAGATATAGGACTCAGGAATGGATACTGCAGAAGGACAGAAAATGAATGAGAGAATGCCACTACATAAAAATAAAATAAAATAAAATAAAATAAAATAAAATAAAATAAAATAAATAAAATAAAATAAAACAAAACACAACAAAACAATACAAAACAATACAAAACAAAACATACTATTTGGAAGGTTGGAAGGAGAGCCTTTCAAGAAGGAAAGACTTAGTCATAATAAGAAAGTAATATTTGAAAATATATTTATATTGTTTTTTCAGTTGTGACATGCATAGTTCTTTGACATTACATTTCTTCACTAAACAAGAAAAGAATTACCAAGAAAAGAATGACCCATGAAAAATACTAAACATCTGGTTGATGTTGCAGTGAAGCTTTTACTATTTCTGAAATAGACAGCAATTGCTGTAAGTGCTGCACACCACAGCTTGATTTGGGAACCTTCCTTCAGTCAAGGTCTGGGACACTCTTATTGTATTATTCCTATAATGTAATAGATCATGATAAAGAGAAACTTGTATTTAGTTGAAGATTTTGATGGATTCACCAAAAGTGGTGTGAAGCTGCGTGAGTCCAGCATTTTTTTCTCCTTTATTTATTTATTTTATCTACCTTTTAGCTTTAACCTTCTTCTCTGTCATCAGCTTTTATTATATCTATCCCTTAGAGGATCTGATTCAAACGCCACTGATGTCAATGGCAACCTCTCATTGACTTCAAAGGGCTTTGGATCAACCCCCAGATGACTTATTTTAAGCATTTGTATTACACAGGGCCTTTTATTTGCTGGGTGAAATTATTTTCTAAACAAAAAGAAACCAGATATTTGCTGAAAAAATAGACTGGGTGATGAAGAAAAATAAATAATTCAAAGATATATTCTCTAAGCCTTTTGTGTGTTTAACCAGAGGCAGTAAATTCCTGTCAATTAATTTACATTAAAATTGATCAGTATTTATTAACTGTGTAAAGACTACTCTATATTAAGACCATGAGTATCACTGGTATTAACCCCACAGCAGTTTTTGCCATAAAAATAGACTGTACACCCCCTCCATAATTTATTTTTCATGGTTTTTCATTCTGATAGGGTTTTAATTACGGTTGTTGCTGTTGAAGCAGCAATATATATATATATTTACTTAAATATTTTACACTCATATGAAATGACAGTCTTGGAAACACAAGAAAACAGAACAGTTTACTAGATTAGTTGTGGGTTAAACTGTTTCCTATGGATGTCACAGTCTTAAATGTGGTGCATTTTGGCATAAATCAAGGAGCATCTGCTCAGAGCAATGGTGGATAATACAGCGATAAAAACGCAGTCTGTGAGACAGCACTACTTCTGCCATTGCTACTTGGTCAGCAGTAGCACATATCCCTAAAATTGGAGAGCTATTTTGCCTCAGTTCCACATATTTTGGTAAGATATGCCAGAAGTCTAAAAGTATAACAAAGCTATTTTAATCACAGTTTATTTGATGCATGATTTATTGCATGACAGGGATTTTCACAAAGCAAATTTGAAATCTGTTTAATGGCCTGGAATTTCCTAGACACATTTCTTTCTGGCCCAACACTTCTGGAAGAGAGGATCTATAACACCATATTATATCTTGACATGATGCGATAGACAACATTTCTCCATAGCTCATGTTATCTAGTTTAAAAGCAAGAGATAGTACAAAAGGGTTCAGCACGTGTTAATGAGAGATCTTAAACAGACAAATCAATTTGAAAAAAGTTAACTAGTTTGTCTCTTACAGCTATGAACACTGCCAAGAGGAAACAATATCCTGCATTGCACAGTCCTTAGTTTAAGCTGAAACACTGTATGTAATTCAGACTAGAAACATGAAAGACTGTGCATGACTTAAACAATGTGTTTTTCAAATTGGAAGATTTTGGTGGGACTGGCAATTTTTTAATGGCACATATTTGAGGATAGATTCCAAATAAAACATTTAATGCAATCAGTTATAACCCAGCCACTAGTATACACTAGTAAACTGCTTAAAAGAAAGGAGTATCTAAATTTTCTAGAGGAAAATAGAAGATCTATTAATGTTAAGTATTTCTTAGCCTGAGCTAACAAATTTTAGAAGAAAATGAACCAAGAGAATAAAGAGAGATTTAAGCTAGAGAGAACTAAAAGATGTGGCAGGATCCTTGTTTACAAGTTTGTGGGGGAAAACAACAACAACAACAACAATAAAAATAATGAAATTAATACTAATATCAAATCCTAACGTTCACCCATTCCCCCCCCGCCCAAAAAAAAAAAAAAAAAAAAAGTTAAAAATTTAAGGTAAAAAAGGCAGCTGAAAAGATAACTTTCACAATATAAAACTGATGTCAAAAAAAAAAAAAAATGGCAAAATAAAAAGTAATATGACCTCAGGTGACTTAAATTTAAAATTGAAATAAGAACAGACTCAAAAGATTTTGAAGAGGAAGTTGTTAAAAGCAAACATTTATAATATGGTATAATTCAGTTTCTCAGGATAAGGACATGGCTAAAGAGCTAATGGGAGTAAAACGTGATTCAGGTGTAAAAGAAAGATTAAAACCATAACAGAAAGGCAAAATGGATCTTTCCCATTCTATAACCCTGGAGAAAATCCTGAAGCTTCTCTGTTCAGATCCATTTTATATGATATAAATCTATGGAACTCCTTAGGATTAATTGGTAATAAAACCTACTTTTCACAAATCAGCAAGGGAAACAAGAGTAAATTACTGATCTGGACTGCCTTGAAACAACCTAGATCCCAGATGAAGCTTGGTTTTGTCATCCCATTTTCATTCCTTTTCTGTAGTCTCCTTATGTATCTTTTTGGGAAAGGGAAGGGGAAAGGGAAAGGGAAAGGCTTTATTGACTCTAATTCAGGATGGCTCCCAGAAGTTAATGGAGTTCAGGTGCTCACATGCTACAGTAGGCATCTCTGATGGATTGGAAGGGTGGGTACTTTACTCACACTGTCTTCCTCTAGTTTTGTTGCCAGCTTCAGAGAGGTTTAACTCAAGGCTTCCAAAAGTAATGAGTTATGAAAGTGATGAAGTACCAACTGTCCAAATGGGACAACAGCATAGGAAGAATCATGATAAAGAACTGAGAGCAAAACAAATAATATTGTTATACCAGTGTGGAAATCCTTGATTACACCTACTAACACAAGTCTTGATTCCTAAATACAGATCTGATCACTGTATCTCATTGTTGTGGTTTAACCTGGCTGGCAGCTAAACACCACACAGCCGTTCGCTCACCCTCTCCCCTCCCTCTCTGGGATGGGGGAAAGAAACGGGAAAGTGAAGCCTGTGAGTTGAGATAAAGACACTTTATTAAGATAGAAAATAATAATGATAATAATAATAATATGTACAAACAAGTGATGCACAATGCAATTGCTCACCACCCGCTGACCGATGCCCAGCCCAGCCCCAAGCAGCCGGCCCCCCACCCCGGCTGGCCACCCCTATGCATTTTTTAGCATGACATCAGATGGTATGGAATACTCCTTTGGTCAGTTTGGGTCAGCTGTCCTGGGTCTGTCCCCTCCCAGCTCTTGCTGCACCCCCAGCCTGCCCGCTGGCAGGACAGAGTGAGAAGCTGAAAAGTCCTTGGCTTAGTATAAGCAGTGCTCTGCAGCAATTAAAACATCAGCATGTTATCAGCACTCTTCTCATCCTAATCCAAAACATAGCACCCTACCAGCTACTAGGAGGAAAAATAACTGTCCTAACTGAAACCAGGACATATATCCACCCCTTATTCCATACCATTTATGTCATGCTCAGGTTACACTCTTTCCAATACATTCTAGTTAATCACTATTTTCATCTATGGTAGTGATGACACACAGTATTAATAATAATTAAAATAATACAACTCAACTCATGGGCTATTCTCACCCAGTATTAAATCCCCTTTAGGTACACACTGGACCTCCCCATTCTTTTGCATTACCCACCAAGTGCATCCAGGTCCTTGAGCAAAAGCAATCCCACGAATGGGTTTGCCTTTTCCTGAGGCAGGAGTAGCCCAGACTGTCTTTCCCAGCATGTTTCTTACATGCACTACAGGAACTTTATCCCCTTCTACTGTACGTAGCAGGTTTGATTGGGCAGGTCCAGCTCGATTGGCAGATCCCCTAGTATTGACTAACCAGGTGGCCTTTGCCAAATGTGTGTCCCAATTTCTGAATGTCCCAGCACCCATTGCTTTCAGTGTAGTCTTTAACAGTCCATTGTATCGCTCAACTTTACCGGAGGCTGGTGCGTGATAGGGGATGTGATACACCCACTCAATACCATGTTCTTTGGCCCAAGTATCTATAAGGTTGTTTCGGAAATTAGTCCCATTGTCTGACTCAATTCTTTCTGGGGTGCCATGTCGCCATAGCACTTGCTTTTCAAGGCCCAGGATAGTGTTTCGGGCAGTGGCATGGGGCACAGGATATGTTTCCAGCCACCCAGTGGTTGCTTCCACCATTGTAAGTACGTGGCGCTTACCATTGCGGGTTTGAGGGAGTGTGATGTAATCAATCTGCCAGGCCTCTCCATATTTATATTTCAGCCATCGTCCTCCGTACCAAAGAGGCTTTGACCGTTTGGCTTGCTTGATTGCAGCACATGTTTCACAATCATGAATAACCTGTGCTATAGTGTCCATGGTCAGGTCCACCCCTCGATCACGAGCCCATCTGTATGTTGCATCTCTGCCTTGATGGCCCGAGGTTTCATGGGCCCATCGGGCTATAAATAGTTCACCCTTATGTTGCCAGTCCAGGTCCACCTGAGCCACTTCAATCTTGGCAGCCTGATCCACCTGCTGGTTGTTTTGATGTTCTTCAGTAGCCCGATTCTTGGGCACATGAGCATCTACATGGCATACCTTTACAACCAGGTTCTCTACCCGGGCAGCAATATCTTGCCACAATGCAGTAGCCCAGATGGGTTTGCCCCTGCGCTGCCAGTTGTTCTGTTTCCATTGCTGTAACCACCCCCAAAGGGCATTTGCCACCATCCACGAATCAGTGTATAGGTAGAGAACTGGCCACTTTTCTCGTTCAGCAATATCTAAAGCCAGCTGGATGGCTTTCACTTCTGCAAATTTTCTCGATTCACCTTCTCCCTCAGCAGCTTCTGCAACTCGTCGTGTAGGACTCCATACAGCAGCCTTCCATCTCCGATGCTTTCCCACAATGCGACAGGACCCATCAGTGAATAGGGCATATCTCTTCTCATTTTCTGGTAGCTTGTTGTACAGTGGAGCTTCTTCAGCATGGACCACCTCCTCCTCTGATGACATCCCAAAGTATTTGCCTTCTGGCCAGTCCATAATCACTTCCAAGATTCCCGGACGACTGGGGTTTCCTATTCGAGCCCGCTGAGTAATCAGTGCAACCCACTTGCTCCATGTAGCATCAGTTGCATGATGTGTAGAAGGGACCCTTCCTTTGAACATCCAGCCCAGTACTGGCAGTCGGGGTGCCAGGAGGAGCTGTGCTTCAGTACCGACCACTTCCAAAGCAGATCGAACTCCTTCATATGCCGCCAATATCTCCTTTTCGGTTGGAGTGTAGCGGGCCTCAGATCCTCTGTATCCCCGACTCCAAAAGCCTAGGGGTCGACCTCGAGTTTCCCCAGGTTCTTTCTGCCAGAGGCTCCAGGTGGGGCCATTCTCCCCGGCTGCGGTGTAGAGCACATTCTTTACATCTGGTCCCGTTCGGACTGGCCCAAGGGCTACTGCATGAACTATTTCCTGCTTAATTTGTTCAAAAGCTTGTCGTTGCTCAGGGCCCCATTCAAAATCATTCTTCTTACGGGTTACTTGGTAGAGCGGGTTTACAATCAGACTGTAATTTGGAATGTGCATTCTCCAAAACCCCACGACACCTAGGAAAGTTTGTGTTTCCTTTTGCTAGTTGGTGGAGACATAGCTGTTCTTTTGTTGATCACGTCCATTGGGATTTGCCGATGTCCATCTTGCCATTTTATTCCTAAAAATTGGATATCTCGTGCAGATCCTTTAACTTTATTTTGTTTTATGGCAAAACCGGCCTTCAGAAGGATTTGGATTATTTTCTTCCCTTTCTCAAAAACTTCTTTTGCTGTGTCACCCCACACAATGATGTCATCGATGTACTGCAGGTGTTCAGGAGTTTCCCCCTGCTCCAGCGCAGACTGGATCAATCCATGGCAAATTGTAGGGCTATGTTTCCACCCCTGGGGCAGCCGATTCCAAGTATATTGGACTCCCCTCCAAGTAAAAGCAAACTGTGGCCTGCACTCTGCTGCTAGAGGGATGGAGAAAAATGCATTAGCGATATCAGTTGTGGCATACCACTTGGCTGCCTTTGATTCCAGTTCGTACTGAAGTTCTAGCATGTCCGGCACTGCAGCACTCAGTGGTGGTGTGACCTCATTCAGGCCACGATTGTCCACGGTTAGTCTCCACTCACCATTAGATTTTCACACTGGCCATATGGGACTATTAAAGGGTGAATGAGTCTTGCTGATCACTCCTTGGCTCTCCAGTTGACGAATTAGCTCATGGATGGGAATCAGGGAGTCTTGGTCGGTGCGATATTGCCACCGGTGCACAGTTGTAGTAGCAATTGGCACTTGTTGTTCTTTGACCCTCAGCAACCCCACAACAAAAGGGTCCTCTGAGAGACCGGGCAAGGTAGACAATTGTTCAATGCCCTCTGTCTCTAAGGCAGCTATGCCAAAAGCCCACCGGAACCCTTTTGGGTCCTTGAAATATCCTCTTCTAAGATAGTCTATGCCAAGGATGCATGGAGCATCCGGGCCAGTCACAATACGGTGTGTTTGCCACTCATTCCCGGTTAGACTCAGTTCAGCTTCCAATACAGTTAATTGCTGGGATCCCCCCGTCACTCCATAAATACTGATGGGCTCTGGCCCTTTATAGATTGATGGCATTAGAGTACATTGTGCACCGATGTCTACTAAAGCCTTATACTTCTGTGCGTCTGATGTGCCAGGCCATCGAATCCACACAGTCCAATAAACTCGATTGTCCCTATCATCCCCCTGGCTGGAGGCAGGGCCCCTCTAATCCTCATCAGAATCTTCATTCCTGTGTTTAAAGGACTGCCTGCTGGAAGTTGGAGCAGCAAACTTTTCAGAGACCCCCTTTTTCCCAATTGTTTTCTTTTGCAACTCACGTACCCGTGCCTCTAGGGTCGCGGTGGATTTTCCATCCCATTTTCTCATGTCCTCTCCATGGTCATGTAGGTAAAACCACAGGATGGCACGAGGTGTGTATCCACCATATCGTCTTCCTTGCACGGATGAGCGCTTACCCCTAATAGCAGAGACATTGGTTTGTACAGGAGGGGAGGAAAATAAACTCTCTTTAAGTTGCTGGACCTCTTCAGAGAGTTTCTCCAAAGTATTCTCTTTTAGTTGGTGGACCCTGGTTCGTTCAGGTGGGGAGGAAAATAATCTCTCTTCAAGGTGGTGGACCTTTTCAGAAAGTTTCTCCAAGGTATTCTCTTTTAGTTGATGGACGCTTTCGGAAAGTTTCTCCACAGCCGAGACGCAGGCCTGTAGGGAAGAGGAGAGGCTTTCTTCGTACTGCTGGAGTTGTTTAGCCACATCACCCACTGTGGGTTCCTCATCCTCTTTCCAGGCCATTATTGCCAATGAGCTGGCATATGATGATGGTGCACTCCGTACAAACTTCCGCCACATGGGTCGAGTACACCTGACTTCATCTGGATCTGTGGGTACTTGTCCAGTGTCTGGGTCCTCATAAATCACCTCCCGTACGGCTAATTCCCTCAGGTACTGGATTCCCTTCTCCATAGTGGTCCACTTGCCTGGCAGACATACAAGTTCTTCCTTGTAGGGATACCTTTCCCTTACAGTGTACAGGAGACGCCTCCAGAGGCTGTGAGATCGTAATCCATCTGCAATTGCTTTGTCAATGCCTGCATCTCTAGCAAGGGATCCCAGCCGCCTGGCTTCCTTGCCCTCTAATTCCACACAATTGGCTCCGGTATCCCAGCACCAGAGCAGCCAGGTGACAAGCTGCTCACCTATGCAGCGACCAAAATCTTTTCACACATCTCGTAGCTCACGCTGGTATAGGTTTCGGGTAACTACTGTTGATTTTTCAACATCCCCATCTTCCTCCTCCTGCACCTCTGGTGGCCCAGCCTCATCTTCTCCATACCTACACCTAGCAGAAGACTCTCTGCGTTCTAAACGACCTGAGTCTCTATACCATTTTTTCACCTTGTCTACAGGGGCAACTTGCACTGCTACAGCTCTTTTCTCTGGCCCAGCCACAGGGTCTGCCACAGGGGTTGGAACACCCTCTGCAGGGGCAACTTGCACTGCTACGGCTCCTTTCTCTGGCCCAGCCACAGGAGCTGGAGCGGCTGCAGGAGCTGGAGCTGGAGCGGCCGCAGGAGCTGGAGCAGCTGCAGGGGCTGGAGCGGCTGCAGGGGCTGGAGCTGGAGCAGCTGTAGGGGCTGGAGCTGGAGCAGCTGTAGGAGCTGGAGCTGGAGTGGCTGCAGGGGCTGGAGCTGGAGCGGCTGCAGGGGCTGGAGTGGCTGCAGGAGCAGGAGCTGGAACTTCAGGAGCTGGAGCTGCAGGAGCTGGAGCTGGAGCTGCAGGAGCAGGAGCGGCTGCAGGAGCAGGAGCTGGGGCGGCTGCAGGAGCAGGAGCTGGGGTGGCTGCAGGGTCTGTCACTCGGTTCACAGTAGCGTCAATTGCAGCTCGATAGGCATAGGCCAGGCCCCAACATGCTACAGTGAGTTGTGTCACTTTGGAACTGCCAGAGTCATGACACTCTTTTTGCAAGCATTCTACCAGTTTTTTTGGATTTTGCAGTTGTTCAGGGGTGAATCTACAAAACATTGGAGGTGCCCACTGCTCTAGCCACCTGCCCATATCCTCCCACACTCCCTGCCACTCACAATTATCCCGCCTCAGGACAGATCTCTGCATGAGATTCCTAAGTAGTTGTTTAACCTTGAACAAAACCTGAAGCACGTTCAAGAGACATAACAACAAGAACATGCTGGTCTGAGTATCCCAAGGATATTCAACATCTTGGAGAGCTATCGTAACTAGCTCGGGGGATAAGAGGGTGCTGAAGGAGAAAGGGAGAGTGAACAAGTAAGGAAAAATATCTTTCCCTGTCCCCTTCACAGACTGGCTCCCTGATGAAAAAAGGCAGGAGGTGTAATTGTTAATAGTTTCCGAGATATAGTTTCCAAAGTACAGAGTCGACGACAGTGCTGAGTACAAATACCAAGTTAGAGTCATGGCCAGATATTTCATCATATCGTAAGCTATTGTTACACAGCACAGTACCATAACAATCTTAAACCAGGGCCCGGAAAGGATAAACAGCACGACAGGGATCACATACAGCAAGTAAGGTGCTATAAAACTCGGTTTGGAATACAGGCACAGCAGACTTGATATTAAAGCAATCAACATTCTGGTTAGATCTGTCGTTATCTCAACCCTTCGTGCCCCACGTTGGGCACCAAAAGAGCTGTTGTGGTTTAACCCGGCTGGCAGCTAAACACCACACAGCCGTTCACCCACCTTCCCCCCTCCCTCTCTGGGATGGGGGAGAGAAACAGGAAAGTGAAGCCTGTGAGTTGAGATAAAGACACTTTATTAAGATAGAAAATAATAATGATAATAATAATAATATGTGATGCAATAATAATAACAAGTGATGCACAATGCAATTGCTTACCACCCGCTGACCGATGCCCAGCCCAGCCCCGAGCAGCCGGCCCCCCACCCCGGCTGGCCACCCCTATGCATTTTTTAGCATGACATCAGATGGTATGGAATACTCCTTTGGTCAGTTTGGGTCAGCTGTCCTGGGTCTGTCCCCTCCCAGCTCTTGCTGCACCCCCAGCCTGCCCGCTGGCAGGACAGAGTGAGAAGCTGAAAAGTCCTTGGCTTAGTATAAGCAGTGCTCTGCAGCAATTAAAACATCAGCATGTTATCAGCACTCTTCTCATCCTAATCCAAAACATAGCACCCTACCAGCTACTAGGAGGAAAAATAACTGTCCTAACTGAAACCAGGACACTCAGGATATAGGAAAAGTTGGGAAAGGGCACAAGGAATGTTCAGAGTTATAACATGATTTTCAAGCAGAGAAACTAAATGGGCTTGAATGGTTCTGTAAGTTAATAGACAACACAGGAAAAAGGTGATAGACATCTGTAAGGTTACAAGCATTACTGAAAGTGTGAAGAGAAAACATTTCCTCATTCTTTCTTGTAATGACAGAAATAGGGAACATTGTATGAAAATCCCGGGCAATAATTTTAAAACAAACAAAAATAATTTTCTTTCTCCATATCACATGGAATTACAATTATATGACTAACTGCTACAGAAGACTGTGAAGACCTGAAGTGTAGTTGGATTCAAGGAGAGATTTGAAAAATTTAGAGAAAAAGGTTGCTCAGTAGCTAGTAAAAATGAGTGTCTTGATGTAGCTTCCAACTCAGGGAGTCTCTAACCCATGAATTGCCAGAATTTAGGACCTAAAAATGCTATAATTCCATAGTTTTGTGCTACGTTGTAACCCACTCCAAAGCATCTTGCACTAAATCGTCATTGTAACAGGGCTGGACAGATGCTTGATTTGACCTGTTACAGTCCTCCTCATTTTGTTTTATTACAGAACATGGTGCTGATATTTTTAATTTTTGAAACACAGAATAACTTGGAGGATAAAATGTGATACTAACTCTAACATTGCTACATACTGTCTCTGTAATAAAGAAACTAGTTTCATTTTATCATAAAAAAGAAAAGCAAAGGAGCAATGCACATAATAATTGTGTTACTTATAAGGAATAACCTTCTTTTTTGCATTTTAATTTGAATAAATTGGCAAGCAGCAACTCACAGATTCACAGATATTAATCACAAAATTCAGGCATTCCAAACATTCCTGGCAACACGTTTATTATATTTTTCTTCACCATTTTAATATTAAGAAAATTCCCTACTGTTAATTATTCTGTTAACAGCAATTCAAAATTATATACAGACCTCATATATTGTAATAGAACAGATAAAAAATATTGAAATATGGAACCAAATCTCTTTTGTAGAAATGAAAAGTAATAAAACTATAATAAAGTGTATATACATTCCAATATGTAGAACTTTTTGCTAAATTAAATTCTTCATAAAACTTTAATTTAGGTGATGTGAACTTTTTTTTTTTTTTTTTTTTTTTTTTTTTAATTTCAGCACATGTGAAATTACATATTAAATTGTAGCTACTGCTCCTGCAGAAAGAAACATAAAAGAGAAAAATCCCCCAACTCTAAATGGATCAAGTGAGGCAAATTTCAGAGAGCAGATCTGACAGGGATGATTACACCTAACATAGATATTGAAGCTGGCTATGCATCTCAATGTCTCCAAGATATCCTACTTTTGGGGTAGCTGCTGAGACCACCTTCATCCTGAGTTCATTCTGTGAATAATGTTGACAATCCTATTTCTTGCCCTGACAAATAGTCTGGATACTCCTATAAAGAAATAGGTCAAAATGTCCTCACCAGAAGATGGACATAATTAATATTTTCTCAGTGGACCCAAAGCATTCAGTCACCAAAGTCACATGGATTATTTTGAGTGGAGTCAACATACATGCAACTGAAGCTAACTGCTGTCTACAGAGGCATGCACACTTTCCCTGTCTCCACACGTTGGTTAATGGTGTACAGGCAGTGCCACAGACAGAAATGTCCAAATGTACTATGGACAATACTGTCTTGGACAATGAAGGAGCCAAGGAGAGTAAAGTTTGAAGTGAATAATGCAAGTTGCAGAAAATAGATGTGGAGATGGACCATGGCAGGGCTGAAAGTCCTTTCCACACATCTTTACCACACCTGAGGCATGAAACTGTCTACATCTGGTCTGCTGAATTCTGCAGGTGTTGTTGACTTCAATGTCAATAAAGTTGCACAGTGCTGGATAGAAGATAGAAGAGGGGAGTAGGCAGCATGCATGATCCATTAAAGATTCACAAACACTTCTCAAGTGAAGAGTCCCCTTCTCCAAATCCTCTTCTGAACAAGAGAAATCATTGATTCCCCCATCTCTGTTCTGTTCTTCTGGCTTAGAGGATTGAAAAGTAACCACCACAGACCTATTTCCTCTCAACTGCAACAGCTTCCACAAAACCTCTCATCATACGTAGAAAGCACAGGATTTATAGTTATTTACCAGTTTTAAAAACTGTGCCATGGAGCTGTTTAAGGTAAATTCTGTCTTTCTTGTATTGGTCAAGATTTATTTATGGGGAGCAAGTCTGACAGAGAGCCACCAAGCTGAAGAATAGTGAATTAATACATTGATTATTCCCTCTGAGTTATAGAATCATGATGGTTCAAACTCAATGCAAAATACATTCTTCCAGTCAATAAGGAGACATATTAGCCATAAGTGGTTATATGATTTGAAATTAGGAGGCATTGCCACTTGTCTACAGGTCTGTTATTTTAGGGAGTGCATACTGTTTTAAAATACTGTGATGAAACACATTTGTGCAAAGTATAGCCTTCACAATTGTGGGGATCACCAATACTCCCACCTCCCAGCGGAATAAGGAATAATACAGCGACAGGTAATGAAAAGTTGACATAGGCAAAAACATTAAAACATGGGAAAATAGCAGTCCTGACTATCCTCAGATGAAGATCTATATGCACCACAGAGGCATTCCTTTGTGAAAGAGAAATAGGGGATTTTTACTTCCTCAGTTTCATCATGATATGTAATTGAATTTGTTCCTTTGCCAAAAACCCAGCTAAGGAGGTCATTTTAGCAGGAATGAAAGCAAGCACAATTTTAAAAGCAAATCTTTAAAGGTATATGCAGCTAGCTTTGCATCATTTGTTTTCCCTGGATGACTTTTATTTTCTCTGTAAATTACCACTCTCGCTTTACAAATGGTGACTATCAAGGAGTGGAGGGGAATTGAGGAATTATGCACACCCAGCTGCTATGTTAATTGTGTGCTGCTTATTCAAGCAACATTAGGAAGATAAACCCCTCCTCACTAGTTCTCTGAAAGCCTTTACAAATAAAAACACTTATGTGAAACTTAAGGTCTGAATGTTCTGTGTTTATGAGTAACTGGATATTATCATATTAAAATCATTACTAAGCCAGTGCCTGGATATTTGTTCTGAATCCTGTCAATACTCTAATGGCAGTAGTCTTGGAAACTACACATCTGCCACAGGATTAATTACACACATAAAACATTATCATTTCCCTACATCTCCTATGAGGTAGAGAGGCTGCTAGAATGATTAATGACTCTGTATGACATACAAAGAAATAAATATAAATGTTACCCAGTGGATAGAAAGATCTGTTCCTGATTCATATTAGAATAAGTTGAAGGACCTCACCACTGCAACATTATTCACTAAGGTCTGTAGGCAATGTTAAGAAAAAAGAAAACTACAAATTCTGAAAAATTTCCTATACAGATAAGAGAACTATCTACTACGGAATTTTGAATCAGTCTGAACTTAGGATGTGCATATGCTCACACATACATGGGCATATTAAATAGACTTCATATTTGATGAGACAGCTTTTCTACTTATTGTAAATAATTCTGATGCTTCTCGGGCCAGTGTTTAGTCTAGGCCATTCAAAACCTCTGCATTTTGACCGAGAGTGACTTTTTAGGCACAGCAGGGGGACAACACTTCCTTTTGATAACACATCAGGAAGGCATAGGTTCAGTTGTGACAGAATAGAAAGAACACTGGAAGAAATATTTCAAAGACAGTCCACTGTTTACAATTGAAATTAATAGAGCAGAGTTCAAGGGTGACATACCAGTATGCAATTAAGGCCACAGGCAGACCCAAGCAAGCAATTAGGTGAGAATTATAACAAATGTAAACTGGAGCTAATCTATTGATCATGTCACTTCATCACTGTTCATTATTTCCTTAGACATCCTTTAATAAAGACCCCACGTGGTCCTCTGTACCTTTGTCACTGAAATCTGAAATACCAAAATACAATGTCTGAGGTCTTTGTTCATCCCAAACCATTTGTTTCTATTCCTGCTAACTCACACTCCCTTCATTTCGAGGATCACGTCCTATGTGTGGAACTGACAGCTAAAGCTAGTCACTGACTCTGCAAAATTATTTGCCTTCAGTTGCCTAAGAGCATGAACAAATTAATCAGTCAATTCAACTACAGACTGTTTTATTTATTTATTTATTTACGCTCACATCACTATAAAATTATATGCCCTTATCCCCAGGTGGGACACAAGCTCTGTGTCAGCCAGCAAGCAACAGCCTGCAGGGTGTCTGTAACAAAGGTTAATCACAGTGAAGATGGAGGCAATTGAGACTGACTCATATTCTAAGGGTATGGCAGGACAAGGAACCAAACGTTTCTTCTATGTGGATACCAACACCATAGCTTGTGGCATTGTGATTTAAGACAAAGCAGTAAGGTTGCCAGTGACTGTTTGTATGCAGATACACAGAAAGTGTTGCCAAAGCCCTCTGTCAGAACATATGGGAAGTTCACAAGGAAAGGGGAAGGTGGAGGAGGTAGTGTCCTATTTTGATATGGATGGAAGATGGATCAGTGGGGAAAAGAAGATAAGACAATGCCCCCACATATCCTGCAGAGCCTCTTCTTCTATCACTGATGGACAGTGAGGTATATTGAAAATTGCCTGGATGGCAACTCAGAGGGTTGTGCTTAGAGATGTGGAGTCTAGCTGGAGACCTGTATCTAGTGGTGTCCACCACAGGTCAGTACTGGGTGCAGTGTTTTTCAACTTATTCATCAGTGACCTGGACAACGGAAGAGTGCACCCTCATCAAATTTGCTGACAACACAAAGCTGGGAGGAGTGGCTGATACCCCAGAGGGCTGTGCTGCCATTCAGAGGGACCTCAACAGGGTGGAGGTTTGGGCTGAGAGGAAATTAATGAAGTTCAGCAAGGGCAAGTGCAGGGTCCTGCACCTAGGGAGAAATAACCCCATATGCCAGTACAGGTTGGGGTCTGATCTGCTGGAGAGCAGCTCTGCAGAGAGAGACCTGGGAGTTCTGTTGGACAGCAGGCTTAGCATGAGCCAGCAATGTGCCCTTGTCACCAAGAAGGCCAAAGGGATCCTGGGATGCATTCAGAAGAGCGTTGCCAGTGGACCAAGGGAGGTGGTCCTCCCACTCCACTCAACCCTGGTGAGGCCACACCTAGAGTATTGTGTCCAGTTCTGGGCTCCCCAGTACAAGAGGGACACAGAGCTACTGGGGCGAGTCCAAAGGATGGCCCCTAAGATGATCAGAGGACTGGAGCACCTGTTGTACGAGGACAGGCTGAGAGAGCTGGGACTGTTTAGCCTGGAAAAGAGAAGACTGAGGGGAGACTTCATTAATGTGTGTAAATATCTGAGGAGAGGGTGTCGAGAGGATTGAGCCAGTCTCTTTTCAGTTGTGCCCAGCGACAAGATGAGAGGCAATGGGCATAAACTGAAGCACAGGAGGTTCAGGCTGAATATGAGAGGGTACTTCTTTACTGTGAGGGTGACAGAGCACTGGAACAGGCTGCTCAGAGAGGTTGTGGAGTCTCCTTCTCTGGAGATATTCAAAATCCATTTAGATGCCATCCTGCACAATGTGCAGGTGATCCTGCTTGGCACGAGGGTTGGACTAGGTGATCTTCAGAGGTCCCTTCCAATCTTGGCCATTCTGTGATTCTGTAATGTCTCCATATTTATTTACCTGTATCCACCTGCAATATTAAACTGTCTTCTTGGAGTCTTCTTTTCTGTTGAAATGTGAACTTAACTCTTGTACATTTCAATGTTCAAATTCTGTCTCCATGCATTTTTGGGCTTGGAATGAATAATGTAAAAACCTGAGCATAAGTTAAGTCACTACATAAAGTGCTTAGACTCCCAACACAATGAGGTAGTGGACAAAGCCTTGTTATGAGTGGAGATGCTGTGTTCCTCTTCCACATTTTGTTAGGTATATGTCAGCTACAGCTTTTTTCAGAAGTTTATGCCATCATAGAAGAGATTGAAGTTCTTGGTTGAATTTGCTTATTTTTTCCAAGTGACATATACCTGCAGAGATATAACCACCAGGCTACAGACTTTTCTCCCTAGGGATCACTGTCACTCAGTTTTTGATTGTCTCTACTGTTTTTTAATCCCTTTGACCTTATACACTAGATCTTTCTTTTACATAAGGACACTACTTTATCAGAGGTAGGTATCCTATTTTCTCATCTAGTGTAACTCGTATGTTTCTCATTTGACGATGCAATTCTTGCTGTTCCAGAAGGTTTGCCTGTGCACATCTGAAGTATATGAAGAGACTGAATGCATTAACCAGTGCAAACAGACCTTTGCAAACATACTTGTGTTTAGCTTTTCCTCTTGATTGCATCTGGACTTTCAACATCTCTCAACATACCCGTCTCATGGATCACTCATGGCTCAGGTGCCTAGTGACTGGGAATCAGATTTCTTTTTCAAAACTTTCTCAAATTTAAAGTTCAAGCTATCTTATATCACCAAGCTCCCAGAATCTACATGAGAAAAATGCTTAAGTATATTACAGAAAGGTGGATGCCTATCATATATATGTCCCTATCTGAAAAACTTTTAACCAAATTGTAGTAGTGATAAGGTACAGAGAGTGTAAATAAAACTCACAATAACAGCAAAGATGACCAAATTAAGATAAATACAAAATTTGAGATAAGCTTCAAGATACTAGTAACATACAATATAAACAAGAAAACTTGTGATACTATATAATTACTGCTATTATCCTAATCAGCACAATCACACTCATCATTAAAATTTAATGAAGGTTTTATCTTTGCTCTGTATAATTATTAGAGAAGTTCTGGTGAAGTCTAATTACCCTATCATATAGAAACAGAAAAAAAGAAGGCCCCTTTGTCCAACAAACAAGTCTTTCCTTAAAGCAAAAATATTACATAATATATATAGAGAGAGAGAGGTAAGAATTCAGTCTCTGAAAGGTATAATTAAGGTGCTGGAAGGGGAAAAACAGCTCCAGTAGTTTTAAGAGATTCTGTGCAGTGTATGCAGTTTTTATATATATATTTTCTTTCTGCTTGGCAGGAGAAACATAAGGAGGTCAATATGTCTATCACAAACAAGTGACATCACAGCTCTCTCATAGAAAATACAATCTGCCCAAGGTCAACAGGAAACGAAGTGGTTCTGCCCTCCCTTCCTGACTACATAGCAATGTGGAATTTCTCTTGTATTGCCAAGTGCCAATGATGCATCAGGGCATAGGTACACCTCTCTTATATCTACCAAATAGGGAATAGCTCCTGTGTTAGAGAAGAAAGGCACAGCTGGCAAGAATTTCCTATGAGACAGTTTAACATTGTTATTTTTATGGACAGTCAGGGGATTTTTGTTTATTTCCTTTTTTAATTTTGGGGAGAAATAAATCTAAAACAGAATGGTTATCTTTCTGTAAGAGCTTAAGTGGAGAAAAAAGGTTTTTTTCTCAGTTACCACTGCCCCTAGTCTACTGTTGCCTCATTGCTAGCCTTCATTGTTTTTTTCTATAATACATTTTTACAGGAAGCTGCATTTGTTGTGCTATGGTAAATAACACATCTTTGTTTTGTGAAGAAATATCTTAAAAATACTTTGATTAATGATGTTGTTTTCTTGTTGTTGTGATTCTGTAGTTGCAGAATTATACATTTTCCTACATTCATACTCTTGCATAAAACAAGGTGTAGGCTAATAGTGGTTTGTATGAAAGACATAGTCCAGTCATAGCTGGAATTTTATGTATTTCATAATGACTTTTGCTTTTCTTGCTTACCATAAGAATATAATCCCATAAGAACAGCCCACTCAATGAGATACGTTAGATCATTCAATTTTGAAAATTCATGTCATTTAGTTGTGTTTATTGTTGAAAATGCTAGATAAAACTAAAAAAAAGACCTCTCTGAATATAGCTTTGGAGACCCTGGAAAGAAGTATAATTATATGTTTCTTTGAAATAATTAGAAATCCACTCGGTCTCTTTTTATTAACAATAAATACAATGTAATTCTTATAAACTATTAATATTTACATAAAGCCATTAGGTATCTATCTCTCCTTGCATTATACAGTGCTTAAAAATCTGCTTAAGTTGGATCCTATTTTTTGAAGTGAAGGTATCAAAAGTTGTAAAGCAGAGTTACATATCTTCATTCTGGATATTTTGTAGAGGAAATACTACATAATAGAAAGCTGCTGATCTTATGATGTGTTCTGAATGAACTATGTTCATTAATCAGCTGTAATATATACACAAAAACAATTAAATACTTATTCTTCATCAGATTAAGTCTAATGCAGTAGTCCAAGGAGTACAATAAATAAATAAATGAATAAATAATGAATTTTAATAATTGTACTTTAAAATTCTCTGTGCATCAATTTAAGACTCAGCACATTCAGGGAGTTAAAAGATGTTGTGAACATCTCACTTAGAAACCTACCTTTATGGTAGGTCCCGTTGATTAACATCCCACTGACTTCAAAAAGTACAAGTGTGTATTAAATTGCCTGCCAAAATCCCATTAATTCAGTGACAAATAAGCAGCACTTACAGTTGAATACACACTTAAATTTTGGTGGTATATGGCTGTACTTAAGCTCCTGTTTAAATCTTTGCTTATATTTGCTTTTCTTGACTAACATTTTTTTTTTTTTTTTTTCCATCTAGCAACCTGATGCACAATGCAGAAAGAACAAGCAAGGCTCTTTCAAAGACAAACTCGAGGCTAAGTTTGGCAAAACAGGACAGCTACATTTGGAAACTGTAGAAGTGAGCTGGAAAATGAAAATTTTTAAGAAAACATTCAATGATTGAGACATATTTTTTTTCAGTAGAAAACCATGTTGAGGAAGGAAGAACCACCTAGCTTTATCCTTTTGGTGGAGACTATTGATTTTCTTCCTAGTCACAGCTTGAACCTGAGTAAACCACATAGCCTGAACCCACTGATGTTCTTAGGTGCTTAACTTTTTTTTTTTTTTTTTTAATTATGAAAATATATACTGAATACTTAATGGTTTAATATATGCAGTAATTAGGTGCCTGAATATTTGAATATTTTTGCAGATCTGCGTCAATATCCCACAACAGCTGTTTACAAAATATGTAGAATGATGATTTTAAATGCTAGAGGCATTAGTGCAGACATCAATGTTAATATTTGAATGATGGTGAAGAGAAAGCTAGGTGCTATACAGGTTGCAAACATAGCACCTGGACAGGAAAATTAAGCTTTCTGAATGAACAATTTGATGTATAACTTTACCATTTGGGATATGCAAACAATATATAATACCATTACAAACTTTCCATCTTCTAACAAGGCTTTGTTTGGCCAAGTTTCATAACATTTTTACAGATAAAAAGATCAATAAAGAGATTTTTTAAAACATAAAATTATTAATAGGTTAGTGTTATACGAAGTTGTGCCTATGCAGTCTCATTAATGTCAGACACATGCATTGTGGTATTACGCACAATATGTAAGCCACTTTTACAAAATAAATTCAGTATTTTATTTTGTTCTCCAACTTTCTCCTCACTGCTTTATGTTTCATAATTAATCTCTTTGGCAGGTAAACTGATTAAAAGAAATTAGACAAGTTTGTATAGCTGTAAAAGTAAACATTTCAATCAGTCTAAAATGTGAAATATTGGGCTACATGACTGCATGCTATAAAAAAGTATAGAGAATCAGAATCAGAAGTGGGAACAACTTCTGCATGAAAACACCCAGAGGAGATTAAGAAGAGTTAGAATTTGTCGTCACAAAGAGGAGACTGACTGGGAAATGTGACAGAAGCTTCTGAAATACTGAATGACATGGGGAACATGGGTATGAAGTGATGATTCATACTTAACGCAGCATAAGAACTAGTTTCCACCCAATGAAAACTGTCAGGCAGAAGGCTTGAAGCTGGCAAAAGGAGTGAAGAAGAGTGGATTTTACCAGTGCCACTTATTTTAAATGACAAAAGTATTGATGTATGCAATATGAATATAAAACAAGTAGATTAATTCCTAGAAAAGGCATTCACCAGGAGACACATGCATAATTAGTAGTTACACATGATGGTCCTCATCCCTGCATCGGCCAGCTGACAGCAAAATAAGGGGAAGAACAGTAGCTTTGCTTCTCATACTCTTTCCTTTAGAAAATGTTACTCGTCACAATCAGTAATGGAAAACAGAGTGAAAAAGAGCCTGACAGCACTATTGTATTCTTATAAACAAAGAACTCTGCCATATTAATTCCTCAGACAAGGTATAAAAGGACTTTTTACCATGAAGCAGAGAATTCAGAGAATTGTACAAACTGGCTAAAGTCTGTTAACATCTACAATGTTGCAATAAAATCAGAATGTTTTATACATTGCTGACAAAACATACAAGATGCATTGAATGTATGACTTTTCACTGTAGTTTACTTCTGCACCATCTCCTAGAAACTGTTTTTTTACACTGTCAACAGTCTTCTGAGATTCTTTCAGTTCTCATATAAGCATTTTGTTCCACAACAAGTATTAAAACACAAAAACATCTGCACCTTTATTTTTTTTACAGAATATTTTTGTATTATCTGTTTAGGCTTTCAAGTCCAAAAGAACAGTGAGCTAAAATGAATGATCCCTGACTCACCCAAACTGAAAATACAAAGACATCTTATATATTATTTTAGGGAAGATATGCGTTTGATCTTGAGTGCTGTATTCTCAGGTAATTTTTACCATTGAAAAATCATAGTGTGTCTTATCTTTTGTTATATTTGCAGTTTCTTGCACAATGATGTAACAACCTGACTAAACGTTTAGGTCTTACCAAAGTAAATGTGCTCAAATACAGTACAATAATGATAGTGATCATTCCTAGTTTGTCTCATGACACACATCACATCTTCAAAAAATGGTTATATTCTAATCCTTACTATTATTAACTAAATATATAGCTTTTTAAAAAAGAAAAGATATCAGTACTCAGCCTTTAAAACTATATTTTATAATTCCAATAAGTGTATACCTTAATTTATATTGTAGCTTAACTGAATGTACTATACACTTTCAATTCCTTTGTTAATAAACAAAACAAATAAATAAATAAACAAATTGTATTGACTTTGAAATGGCTGTTGCTTACCTTGCAGAAAACCTGTACAGACCATTTGAGAGTGACATGTGAGAGTACTGAAATCAAGGGAAAATAAATAAATAAATAAATAAGAAAATGTGACCTTTCCAGGTCACTGCTTACATAGGCTGGTCTGTGAAAATAAATAAATAAATAAATAAATAAAATTATTATGCTGAAATAAAAGTTAGAAATCAAAGGATGTTTACTACCACATGGTATGTTAGAAATCTTATATACATAAGTATATAAGCCTATATGCGTATATCAGAACTCAAATTATTTAGAAAGAACAAGATAATCAATTGAGAGGATAGATGACAGCTGTGAAGATTTGTCAGAATTTAATAACCCTTCTCTCTGTAGTTGCCAAAGAAAGAGGGGAGAAAATATTTCAGACACATGTAAGAATGATGCCAGAAGGTCTGTCAGGCATGCCACTCTGCAGCTGAAAGAACAAGCAAAAATGGCTGATTAAAATAATTTCTCTCCTGTTGTACATTTTGCAGAGAGATTGAATTTAAGGAACTTTACAGCACTAAGGACATGTAAGAGCTGGTCCAGGACTGACATTCAAAGAACTCAAATTTGGATATTACAAAGATTGTTTACCTTGAAATATAAACCTCCTGCATAGTATAATGCATACAGTTAAGCCAGGTGAAATGAAAACAGTAAATTAGGATGCTGTCCTGCTAGAGTGGAATTTTATTTCAGTGATTTGCATTGAATTGGACAACATTACACAATGAAAACAAACAAAAGATTTTCTCTTTCTGTCTTGCCTGTAGTGTACAGGAGGTATAGCATGCAAGTTGAAGCAAATTCCAAGCAGAAGAGTGTGAAACAAGTTATTGATGTAAGGATGTGACTGTGCATTTGAATTCAAGAAACAGGAAATTTTGTCAAAAATCTAATGGATGCACATACATGTTGCAGGCATGCCAGTATGGCCACTGTCTGAGCTCTGATGAGAGAAGTGTATGTGTTTGCCACTGAGAACAAATGCAACTGCTATGTCATTTTTTGTTGTTCTTTGATTATATTATAACAGAAGAAATTTATTTACAATACACCCCCCCAAAAAAAAACAACAAACCAAACCAAACCAAAAAAAAAAACAAACAAACACAACCAACCAGTCAAATAAACAAACAAAAAAAAGACTTCAATTAATTAAGAGATGAATAGAATTAAAAAAAAAAAAAAAACACTAACTCCAACACAGACTTTCAGTTAGAGCATATGATCTTTAGATTATATGACTGACATCACTACTAAAAGGCAGAAATTGTGCTAACAAACTACCTCCTAATAGATATGTATACAACCATTTAAAATAAAGTTGATCAGTTTTAAAACGCCACAGGTTTGAGCTGTTCATAATTAAACCTTCCTTAGCAAACCCAGTATGATCATATACATTCTCACTTACTTTCTTAGCTCAGAATGAACAAGGATGTATTTTCTCTCTCTCAGAGGCAAACAGCAAAACTCTTTTCCTTCAGTGGCAGCAACATGCTACAGGTGTAAGCTTTCACGGTGAATATATTAGCAATAAGTGGGTTTGAAGTTTGATACTAAATAATATTTCATGTTGTGAATGTGTAGCTGACAAAGCATTAGAATTGCAGTAGACTACTTGTGATGGCTGGTACAAAGTTAGATACCTACACTGTCATTGTTTGTTTGACCAATTCCATTGAAATGTAATATAAATTATGTTGAAAGATTAAAAAAAAAAAAAATGTTTTTCTATATAAAAGGGATCTTGGGTTTTCTTATTTCACATTTTGGGCAGCCAGAGGAGATTGCTCACAGAGAATGTACAGAGTTCACTCAATGCTGTGGTGGCTTGGCTTTTTGGAGCTGGATAGTGCCACACTTGGTTATCAAAAATCTAAGCTAAATGCCTCCTTATCAAGTCTTGTTGATGGAACTGAGCAGTTTGTTGTGAATGAGGACACAGTGTAACAGAGAATTTGCGTAAATTACTCTTGCACTTTCCAGAAATTGTTAAATTAAAACTGGATGGGAGTAGGGGATAAAGGGGTTGGTGAACTTGTTCTGATAATTTGTATGAAGGAGTAAAGCATACTGTTATACAGTTTCCAAAGGGTACAGCACATGAAGTTGATGTCTTTGTGTAAGAACAGTGTGTCACACCTTTGACACTTCAAAATTTTGCTTCAAAAAATATGAGAAAACCCGGTTGAGGAAATATGTATTCTTCTTATTTTCTGATGATCTTTGTGGTATACCCTTTGACCTGTAACATCTAGGATGTTTCTGCAAACTTTCTTAAGTCAGAAATCTGAAAACAAACAAACAAACACACAGACAAACAAACAAAAAAAAACACAGTGTGATTGCTCATGAGATCACTTTATGGGCTGTTACAGAAAGTGGAGTAAGAACTTGGGGTCAAGCCCATACAATAGTCTAAGTTGTTTGCATGTGGAAGGACTGGCTGCATTTCTCATGTGTAGCACAGAGGTCAGCTGTCTATAAGTGACAAGGTCAAAACCTGACCTTTCTATTTCACAGGACATTCTGGATTTAGGGGAGAGTAGAAGAGGGGATGGAATTGTTCCACACTGAAACACAGAGCGCACTTTTGAGACTTTCCCATAGAAGAGAAAAAATAGTACTTTAAAAACAGTCAATAGAATTTCAAACTGAAAATAACCCTGGAAGCTCAAGTTCAAGGATCTCAATTTTTGGCAGATCTGTGAGAAAACTAGAGGGCAGAAACTTTCCTGTCATTGTCTGGCTGAAACCTTAGGCACTAGACATTGTGTTTCCAAGGCTCCTAGACCCATAACAAGATTGCCATGCGAAGTAAGCTTCAGCCTTCATCATAGAAGGCAGCAGATCACCCGGAAGATCTGAGAAACACAAAGGTTCTCTGCTGGGTTGTGTCATAACTGTGTAAGTAATGACACAGTTACTTACATAACTTTAATACATACTTTACTTACATAACAATAAATTTACATCAGTTATCATTTAGCACATGACAAATACTGTTTCATGGGAAAATTCTTGGTGGATACTGAGTTATATAGCATGTCTAGTGTGCTTTAAAATCAGTTCCGGATAATTTGGATATTTAGGAGTGGGTCAGATCTTTTAAACCTATTCTAGAAAACTGTGGCTTGTCTCAAAGGGAATATATGCAGGTCTTGCTTCAGCTACAAACTTTATTGTATAATAGCCAGCAGTGGTAATTCTACCACCCTGTTTTTGTGTAATTTGGAGTATGTCCGTGGATCCTGTGTATTGGTCTTTTTGGTAGGAAGTAGGTTTAAGAGTATTTATTCAGGGGTTTTGAGAGAACCCCCTGAAGGAGGGTTCTGATTCTGATTTCCATTTTGTCTATATAGAGCTCTGAGCTTTATAACAAGTGTATAGAAAATGCCAAATTCTCAAAGAACAGTTTTGCTCACAACTTCCGGTTTATTTTTTATTTTATTTTATTTTATTTTATTTTATTTTATTTTATTTTATTTTATTTTCTAAATTGATCTGTCTAGACTCAGGTAGGTTTTGGGGTGCATTTAAGTGTTTGTTTCAAACCATCTGATTGAAATGGCTTTAAATAACATCTTTCATGATTTTGTAACTAGTTATAGGCATAGTCGTCTTAACTGATTGCATCTGACGTTTCGTTTTATGTTTATAATTCTTTTGCTTTGTTTTTGAATGTCTCTTACACATAGGTTATTAGTGCTTGTATCAGTTCACTCTACAGCTATTCCTCAGCGCAAATAATACCATCAGAGTATGCAAGATCTTACTGTGTCACAAGATGGAAAAGGGATGTGTCAAAACCATTACACAAAGAGAACTATTTTATCACACTGTTAGGAATCATTTAATTGAGGATATTATAGAAAGAGAAGGATTTTTCAGACTTTACAGAATTTTCTTCTCTTGCAGAAATGTGAGTTTGGTGAGACAGATTACATTCAGAAATAAAAATCCTATCAATCAATTGAATATGAGAAAAACAATATTTTCTATTCTGTTTTTTTAACAGAAAATGAACTTCTAAGTAGTAATCAAATTAAACATAAATTAATACATACTCATTTAAAATATGGTATTCAAGTGCTTGTCAAGGCAATAATATAAACACCATATGACTTTTGTGATCAGTCATAGCCAGGCAACACAAAGAGGAAATAAAGGGTGCCAGGTATTCAGAAGATTAGATGGAGTATATTTTTAGAATAAATTAGAATAATGAATATGTTAAAGGGGATTGTGATCTGCTCACCAATATTCCATAGGCAGGAAAAGAGGTTAAATTCATCTGCTAAGTTATTCAGTGCAAATTATTCGCTTAACTCTAATTATATTTTTTATTACTTATCTGATCCTGTAAGAGAACAGCAAAAAGACAAAGAATTATAAAAAGAAGTTGAATAAAAAGGAATACCATTGCTATATATTTGATTCACATATGTGTCTATCACCTGAAGGCCAGAACATGTTTCTTGTGCACTCCTTACAAAAGGAGGTCACCAACTCCCTCTAAGTAAAGGTTTTTGTTATGACCAGCTGTGAAAAACAATCTCAATGTCTAGGGTCATATTTGACAGTTGTATTCCAAGCTTTCCTTAAGCTAGGTGGTTTTTTGTCTCATCCTTCTCCATGTTCTATGTGAAAATAATTTTGGTTATCAACGTCTGTGTGCTCAGGCGGCCAAGAAGGCCAGCAGCATCCTGGCTTGCATAAGAAACAGCGTGGCCAGCAGGTCCAGGGAAGTGATTGTCCCTCTGTACTCGGCTCTGGTGAGGCCGCACCTCGAGTACTGTGTTCAGTTTTGGGCCCCTCGCTACAAGAAGGACATGGAGGTGCTTGAGCGAGTCCAGAGAAGGGCTACGAAGCTGGTGAAGGGTTTGGAGTACAAGTCTTACGAGGAGAGGCTGAGGGAGCTGGGACTGTTTAGCCTGGAGAACAGCAGACTCAGGGGCGACCTTACTGCACTCTACAGGTACCTGAAAGGAGGCTGTAGCGAGGTGGTGGTTGGTCTATTCTCCTATGTGCCTGGTGACAGGATGAGGGGGAATGGGCTAAAGTTGTGCCAGGGGAGGTTTAGGTTGGATATAGGAAGAACTTCTTTACTGAACAGGTTGTTAGTCACTGGAATAGGCTGCCCGGGAAAGTGGTTGAGTCACCATCCCTGGAGGTATTTAAAAGACGTTTAGATGTAGAGCTTAGTGATATGGTTTAGTGGAAGATTTGTTACCGTTAGGTCAGAGGTTGAACTCAGTGATCTTGGAGGTCTCTTCCAACCTAGACTATTCTGTGATTCTGATTCTGTCTTATCTGTTGCCTCACACTTTTCCCAGGCTTCAAGCTTTACACAAAGACCTCTCTACTACTACTCTCCTTGTCTAGAAAGGGGGAAGATCCTTTGGAATTGTCTTCCTTCCTTGTTTGAGTACAAGAGAAAGAGAGAAAATATTGTATCCTATAGAACTCCTGAAGATATAGCAATTTCCCCAGAGGAAAGAATCACCACAGAGTTAAATAACGGAGATACGACACATGAAAGTGAGTTGTGCTTCAGCTGTCAGACAGATACATATATACATGGTGTCCTGTCTATTTTATTCTCTCCTGCTTGTGAAAATAAATTAATACACTTTATTCAAACACATCCAGCATGTTAAGCGTATTTAGGCTTCCTGCTTTCAGAGTTTCTTTTTCATTCTCACATCCTCCTCTGTCCACTATGCATGGGAATAAATCTCTTTTTTGTTCTCATTCTGACTCCTATTCTAACAAATTATGTTATTCTTACCCCTCTTCTGCCTCTCCCACTCCCTGATGGATCTTCCTCTTTCTGAATTTTCCCCACTGTACACATCTTCCTGCTCCGCAGCCACCCACCACTCCCAGTTGTATCTGGTTATCCATGTGCATTTATATCACGCTGCCCAATCAATGAGACATATACAGCTTCAGATATCCAAGGAATTAATCCTGATGGCATTTGACAGGTTAAAAATCACCAAGGCCCATCACAGCTCCTGAGCCCAGAAAGTGTACAACTTCAGTGGGGCAGAAATGCACATCCCTGTCAGCACACACTCATGTCTCCCATCATGGTGAATGGGGCACAGTATGGTTTACAGCATAAAACCCCTGCAGCAAACTTTAGACAAACTCTCTCAAAACTTGATGATTGGCTGTATTGGATTCCCAAGCTCATGGACAGGGACTTGTGGAAATTACTCTCCAAAAAAGAAGATGTCTATCCTGCCCTGGACAGCATCTGACTCCAGACAGCCTAATGACTGCTGCCTCTTTCAGCGTATGGCCTGAACAGTCTTTACAAGCTTTATCATCATTATAAAGGTGTCAAACAAGTCTGTGGTAAGCCATGAAGCTTGCAGTGCATTAGGACTGTAGTGCTGTGTCTAACCATGGTAATGTATTGCATATCACACAGGCTAACTCACTCAGACTGAGAGATGTTGGAGATATTGAAAGAGTACTAGTGGGCAGGAAGCTTATTTCTGTGTTCTAGCACAGTCTAGGGGTTTGTGGTTTTTAGCCACTTAAGTGGCCTTGAGAAATGTATAAACTGCAACTTTTTCCAAGATCATGCTTCCCCAGAGTAAACAGGTCCAAAATTGCTGTTCTCTAGTTTAATTATGTTTATTAAGTCCCAGTTCATTTCCTGTTTTCCTGTACAAATGCCACCCCAAAGCATTATTTGGTTATACAGTAGTCTGTTTAATGATTCCTCTCCAGTTTTACATTCAAAATAACAAATATCTTTGTGTAGCCAATACTTGAGGCTCTGTTTCTTAGTCTGACATGAGAGCATATACAATACTACATGTCCACAAATGTGTATCCAACATACATATATTTTAAATTAATTCATTTTATTTCACTTTCTGGAAGTCGTGCTTGCATAATACTCTATTATAATACTCTTTTGAGAATTTTTCTATGCAGTAGTTAATGTGTTTGCATTGGCATTTCAAAAAGGCTTTTTTATTGCAAAGCCCTCCACTAATACTGTGCTCATACTTTTTATTATCCTTCCAGCTTTGTCTTCAGCTGAATATACTTTTTTTTTTTTTTTTTTTTTTTTTTTTTTTCCCCTTCACATGATTATTTGCATGAAGATTTGCATTTAAATGGTTGTGGAACGTGCATTAACAACACCTACACTAACAAAGCAAAAGCTGCTCAGTATTTGTTACTGCCAGACATGAATTAAAAATTCAATTAATGGTTCATATAGTTTTCAGGTATCTGCATTCATTGCATTGTATTTAACACAGGCTGTGCATAGAACATTATGTATATGTCAGTAGCCTGATCAGAAAAAAAGAATAAAGTCTAAAATCTAAGAGTTAACATTGACATCTACTTTCCGTACAGATGGTCTGAAATCTTAGAATCTCAAACGAGATGAGAATTTGCTCTGCAATTATTCTCAGTTTAGACTTTTTTTTTTTTTTTTTTTTTTTTTTGTAATAAAACCTGGTTAAATGATGTGGGTTAAAAACCCAAGCCCCTAAACCAATAGTAATGTGTATTTTTTGTTGTGCAGTCCATGGAAATTTTGCAAGTGGCTTGAACATGAAAGAGAGACAGTGTGATTATGAACAGAACTGTTGTGACTTGCATATAAAGTACAAATGTAAGATGTTCTTTTACCGCTATAGATGAGGAAAAAAAAAAAAAAAAAAAGTTGGCCAAAGCATTCTTTTGCAGAATAATACTTCCTGTTTATTGCTAATTATCTTGTACTTACAAAAGCCTGCTTAAATACATATAATTTATGTAGTAACACATGATTTAACACAAACAATTTACACAGAATATGGAATTAATTTCCATTTAACTTTTAGTTCTGGTGGCTTGTGAAGTTTCTTTAGATTAAAACTTTCTGTTTTCTGAGTCCTTGAAGGGTACCAGGCACCATAATTACAAACATTCATTTACAACTTTTTTTTTTTTTTTTTAACACTTAATACAATTTTAAAGTATCATTGATCTGAAAGTTTGGTGAGAAATTGAAAAGAAGAAATTGTAGGTTAGGAGTCAATAAACATTATTTCACTTGTATATTTCTGTCTCCAGAAGAAAAGTAGAACTGAGAAATTTACCAAGGTTCTGAATATAATATGGCAGTGACACCTCTGAGTCCTAAAATACAATTAATGTTTATTGCCTGAAACAATTTGCCATATACTGTATGTACTAAAGGGAAATCCATGAACATCAGAGGTAAACCACTAATAAGACTTTCTTGTTCATACAAATGAAAAAAAAATATATAATAATAATAATAAAAAATCTATATTTCCCCACTGATTGAGGTGGAATAGGTCTAAATAAAGGAAATGCATTGCTTCCAATGAGATTTGCAGAGCAGCAGTGAATGAATGTGATTTCACATATCATAGTTAGTGTCTTGCATGTCTGTGCTTTAACTAGAGCAATAAATACAGAAGAATCTAAAAGCAGCTGTACAAGGCCAATAATTGTCTTGCAGATTGCATGAGAAACAATAATTTTTGAATGAAACAAACTAAGTGGAATCAAAGGATTTACAAACATTCTCTTCAGGGTTGAGTCATGTTAAATCTTCCCCAGCAATCTTCCTCCCAGCCTTTAATGCTTTTAAGATCACTTCTAAGAGGGAAAGACATCCAATAACAACAGAAGTGCTTGTGTGTGGCACCTTCACCCAGGCAGCAGAACAGAACAGGGTCCATCTGTCCAGTCAAGACAGTGATTTGGTCCAGACGCTAATCTCATTTATACTCACAGCACTCCCATGGCTCAGAGGACATGCACAGAAGGCAGGGTCAGACCTGTCAGAAAGGCCCTGTGCATTTGCAGAATGAGCCCAGAAATGTCGCTAATACAAGGCAGATGTGCTATACTGGTGCAACATGGAATCTGATCTGGCAACCCTATTTGATTAGGTAAATAAAGCACTACCCAGACACTCTTTGTGCCAGTTTCCTTTATCTCTCTTAAAGTGTAAAGAACAGTTGTTTTACACTGACTTAGATTTACTGAAATAAATATTTTACATTGGAGAAGGATCTTCCTCCAATGTTTTTGCTGATGTGTTCATGTCAATTTAGTCACCCTTATGAAAATTTCTTTAAATACACAGAATGCCCAGGTCTCCTGCACTCTTCTGTCTTCAGATCTGTCATCATGTCAGTAGTCTAATTTAGACTGAGAGGAGTTCTGTATAATATTCTTAATATGCACTCACAGTGTGCAGTGTAATTGCTCCTTTAGATACGATAACGACTTTTTATTGCCTAAAAAACAATTTGCCGTACTGTGTGGTAATATAATCATTGGTTTATGTTGTGAATACATGCCATTTTTATGTTGTGGGCCAAATTCTCCTGTTTGTACCCATATGCAATGAAAGTAAAGACAATGAAATAAAGGGAATGAACCTGGTGTCACCAAGATCCAGTTTGGGCCCACATCTCTTACTGACTTCTCTGATGTACGAAAAATGTTGCTCTTACAGCAAATGTAGAAAAGTTGAGCAGAGCTTGGAAAGAAAACGTCTGAGGCAGAATTAATTAGATGATTGGAAAATCCCGCAGAGACAGCAAACATGAATTTACAGAGGAAGATACAAGACGGGGAACTTTGGTTCCAAAACTCTACAAATCCAGCATCTTTCAGGCTGAAGACATGTTCCCAAGCTGAACTGCTGCTGTACCACATAAGAGATGTCTTTCCTTAAAAAAAGCTTGTCAAGTTCAGGGGGCAGGGCAAAGCTGTTGTCTATTTTCTCGGGATTTTCCAAATGTAATTTTTCCCTGTTCTCATCAACTCTGTTTTCCTAGATCTGATCGATGTGTTCAGAGTTGGAAACAACTTCTTGAGGCTAAAGTTACTACAGTGTGTGCTAAAAGTTACTCAGCAGTGAGAAGCACTTAGAGAAAATCCTCAATGTGGATGACTTTGTGAAGAGAATTTTCTCAGTAATGGAAATGTGTCTGAGAAATAGCTTTGACAGAAGTTAATTTTTGTGTAATAACCTACCAGTTAACATATTCACCAAAAAGATGAGAGACAGTTGTTCAGAGCTTCATAGACAAAGAGATCAGAAACAGCGTGTGCCTTATTCCCACTTGAGTGCACTAGTCTCTGTGCTACATCTACTGGTTGAGCCTTATCTATCTGCCTCTTCTGTGGGGCTGGTTAGAGTTTGTTTAGATCATGTCTGACAAGGACAAGGCCTGAGAAAGGGAACACATCTGAACTTGAGAACAAGTAGGAGCTGAACACCTGGAAGACTGCTACTTAAAGCTTAGATGGCTTCAGGATGCCAGTAGAGGACTGTGTGTGCCAGTGACATTCAGATGCTGGATTTGATGCCCGACTGAGTCCTGCATGACTAAGCCTTCCTTGAGTATCTATTTGTTGAATAAATAGGGAATGAGATGAGAATATTTTAGAGGAATATAACAACCAAACAGAACTATGAAGAAGAAGGTATTAGCTGTCATCTAAAGTCTGAAGGTCAGACATTTGAGGCAGATGACAAATCAACAGCAAACTACTTCCAGCTTGAACTCAGCAGACTAAACAATTATTTTGTCCTCTGATCCATTTATACTTAAGAATGAAGTAGGGCATTGAGTTCTGGCAATGTGATACTTCAAGAGAACTGGGAGTCTTCAGACCTTCTCAGCCTCATCTATAAGGCAAGACAGTACTTTGAGAAGCCCATTGTCTTTTTTGTCCTTTTTTGTTTTGTTTTGTTTTTCTTTCCTTATACCAGAGGAAGTAAAAGGCCACAATGGGAAAATTATGAATAAGCAATAGAAATTTTATTTATTTAGAAGTGTATATTGCCTTTGATTGTCATTAACTTTTTCCATCATAATATAACATTTTGCTATTGCAAGACTGGTGCATCACAAAATCCAACAAAGAAACCAAAAGTATAAGCAGCTTTAGGAAACCTAAAATAAATAAACAGCAGTATGTTGCCCTAGGCACATGCTTTTGCTAATTTTGGTTTGTTGTTGTTCATGTCAGTTAGGTTCAATAAACCAGGTTTCTGGTAATGCTTTGCTTTCTTGTGTGACTCTTCAAGAACCAGCTGACAGTTTCCTGTGTTGTCATTAGATTTTTAGTTCCATATGGGTGTGTAGGGTCCAACTTGTCTAATTCTTTTAGTTTTCTTACAGCTAGACTCAAAAGATGCTTGGAAGAAGGCCAGCAGCAGAACCCTCAACATGTAGGTGTTACTTCTGTGTTTTGCCTCACAAAATGTTCAGAGGGAAGTTGAAAATGCTGCCTGTTTCACCAGTTTGCAAAAATATGATAATTACAGCAAGCTAAAGTGTGACAAAATATCAGACGAGAGAGAGAGAGAATACTGTGTTAGCATTCCTATGGGGTCTTTCTTTGTGGTTAAGAAAATATTTCAGGGTATTTAAGTATTAAGAAATGAAGGCTGCTCCAATTTCTTGGAGGCGAGCTGTTTTCAAAGTTCTATTCCAGCCACTTTCCAGATTCCTATTCCAGCCACTTTCTTCCTGAATCAAAACTATGAGTGAAATCCTGGCCAGAGTAAAGTCAGTGGGATTTTTTCAGACCTTTCAGTGGGACAGGTAAGGGATGGTGGTCTCTAAGAGAGAGCAACTGGACAGACAGGACCTGTACTGATGTGATATGACCATGTGTTTCACCCACAATGCATGCTATTATCTTTATTCGTCTGGACAAAGATTTTCAGCATACTAGATTTTAATTTCTTTCCTCAATCTGCAATGATATTTACCTCTATCTGCAAAATTTTGCAGAGTAATTTTACAAAACTTTGTGAGTGGGTAACAGCATATGAAATACCGTGTCTATAAATGCAAAGTAAAGCAGATGCAGGAAAACAAACAAACAAAAAAAAAACTAATTATACATGCACAGCTATAGGTCGTTAAGAGGGCTTATCATCATTCTGAGTAGTTTTGAAAAAAAGTCAGTTCAATGGCAGTTAAGAAAGGCAAATATAAATGTAAGTTTTATCAGGAAATGTTATGAAAATAAAACATATAAATCCATGCTATAGGCTATTCTTGAACACTACAGAAAGTAGCTTTTTCCATCTCAGAAATGATGGAATGAAACTAATATATTATATATGAGAAAACAAACAAACAGCCAAAAAAAATAATTTCAGAATTTATAAATAATTTCTTTCCAAAGAGATAATACAATAAAAAAAAATCAGCTTAGAAAAGAGATGAATTGGAAGGGCAAAGGGGAAAAGAAGGGCCCGTGAAGTCATCAGTGGATCAAGGAGAGAGGCAGGGAATATTTGTTCAGTGTCTCACAGTACGGGGATGAGCACTAAATGAATTTATCAAGCAGCACGTTTAACAATTTTTTTCACACAGTGAATGGTTAGTGGGTGGAATTCTCTGGCACAGAACATTGTTGGATTGAAAATAAGAATCATTTTAGACAGGGTCATAGCAGATATATTCACTGATGACAGCTGCATACAATGTTTCTGTTGAGAAAGTCTGCTATTGGACACATATACCAGGAAAAATGTTACCACTTTTACAAATTAGTAAAAATTAGTTAGCTAGGCATGATCAGAGCAGAAAATAAAAATATATAATAATAATAAAAAATTCTCAAGGGTCCTCTCACAAGACTCTACAGGGAAATGCAACTGAAATACAATGTGAGGTATAGTAAGTAGAAACCATCCAGCAAACTTGCAAAAGCATCCCACAACAATTTTTAAGTATTGACATGGGCTGCTCAGTGAAGTGGTGGTGTCCCCATACCTGAAGGTGTTTGGATGTGGCACTAAGAGATATGGTTTAGTGATGGGATTTACTAGGCCAGGTTGACAATTGGACTTGATGATCTTGAAGGTCTTTTCTAACTTATGTGATTCTGTGATTCTATCAAAAAATATGTTATACCAAGAATAATGTACAGACTATCATGCATATTGTTTAATAATAAGAATAATAATAATAAATTCTGCAGCCTAAATATTGTGAGGAAAAAACAGCAGATGTTAGGTTGTCTTAGGAAAAGTACAAAAAGAAACACTGAGAGTGGTGTAATGTTATTTTAATACACAGAATGCTTTGGATAAAATTTCAGTTCTGGCCAACCTATCTCAGATGATAAAATACCATCTATCAAGAAAAATGAAAAGGTGTAGGAAAGGGCAATGAAAATTATTATGACATAGAAAATGCTTATTGTGCAGGTATTTAAAATGAATTGTTTATCTTTGGAAGTAAAGGATAAGAAAGGACAAAATGGAGTCATGCCAGAAAAGTAATGCAAAAAGCCATCTGGGAATTTGACTTCTCCAATAAATAAAAAAATAAAATAATCAGATACACAACAGATGATTAGTTCTAACTTCAGATTAATTGCTAAGAGTTTGCTTAACCCACCTGATTTAAAACTACCATATGGTCAGACAGAAGAAGGAAAGGATAAAAAATTATGTACTGAGCAATTCAGGAGAGTATTATCAAACTAACATATGCTTTCTTTTTCTATCATGTGTCCTCTTTCCAGTACTGCAATGATGTCAGTAGAAGCAACTCTGTTAAAGATCTGAAGATAGCATGTTCAAAGGAACAGCCTCTGTTAAGATGTTTTCCCCCATTTCTTTTCTTTGTAGAGAATGTAATCTTGAATGATAACACAAGCCAACTTCACAGCTTGGAAGCTGCTTTTCCAAAAGATAGGGAACAGCCTTCCAGGAAAGCTAAAGAGAGGGAAAACCAGAAACAGTTCTTAAATTAGAAATTTATTGCTAATACACTTGACATTTTCTTGGTTTAGAGGCTTCAGTTTTCCCAATTTTACATTTAAAGTCTTGTATAACTAAATTTGTATACTGTAGTTCCCCCTTCCGCTATGACAAAGGTGTTTCATTATTCAACTATAACATTTTCCCATAGAAAAGTTTCTACTTCCCTATTTTAAAAATTTTGATTTTAAAGAAAACCTCTGAAAGTATCAAAACAGTTTATCTTAGAAATAAATAGCTGTATTTTCTCTCACTCAAAAAAAAAAATAAAAAAAAATCAGCTAATGTTCTGATTTTGGCTTGGAAACAACCTACTACTTGATAACATTTTACTTGGCTGCTTCCCTTTTGTACATTATCTTACATAATCTTATCTTTAGAAATGTAGCTTTTGGTGTTGTTAATAATAACAGATGATTAATTTCAGCAGATCCTCATTAGTAACACTATTCATTTCAGATCCTCATTAACCTGTCAGATAAGAGCTTTGGATTCACCATTGTAAGAATCAAAGCAGGTTCTAATAAGCTCTAATTAAGGTGAATGAGGTGTCACATACTATCTTTCATGTGTTTGTATGTTAGAGGATTGATAGCTTTCTGCACAGATTCAGTTGAATATACATAATGTTTTTGGACTTGGTTGTACTCTAGCTTTGTTTACAGAAATGGCAGGAATAACGGTATAGCCAGAGGACAAATTCATTATGACACAAAATGCTATGCACACCATTAAGTTAAGAAGGTGTCACTGGGGAGGGAGAGGTATTTGGAGCAGTTCTTTTGTAAACATACACACTTAATTTTTGTGTATAGCAGCAATTTAGCAGCCTTAGAGGGGACTTCAGATTTAAAGTAAGTCATTAGGAGGTCATGGTCATATAAAAGGATGCACAGAGAACTGAACTTAATGTACAGCAACATGACATAGTCAGATTAAAAACTCCTAATGACAGCCATCTGGTTTTGATCAGCACTGAAACATTTTCAAGGCTCTGTCAGAGAGGTCACTGATTAGCTTAAGAGAAACTTGATTGGGTCCACCAAAGTGGGTCATTTTATGTTCCAGGGCTAGTTACAGAAAAAGCTATCTATAAAGTGAAATTGTGAAGCTCAAGCACCATTTCTGTTCACAAGGATTGCCAGCACACTGTAAATACCTCTTCTGAAATACCATATGTCTGACAAAATAGAAAAATTAGGATGGCCTATGGCTATTAGGATCATTCATGTCTGTCAGTTCATTACCAAGGATTCACTGGAGGGGGTTACATGGGAAAAGAAGGGGAAAATAGAGTTTCATGATAAATTAATGGTGTGTAATTGGCAAATTAATTACAGATAAGGATTTCTGAAAAAGTGCAATTCATGGCAATAATACAATCATGCCCATGAACCACAGTTTTCCAGGGTGTAGCTGGAATTTTCTGCCTACCTTTCTGTCATGTTCTCTTTCCCCATTCCTTAGCTTTGATACTGCCTTCCTCAGCTTTATCACTAACTGCTGACAGGCTGGCTTGACATAAGTATTCAAAAAGCTTGGTTGGTGGGCATTAGGCCCATGCTCTCAACTCTAGTGCTTCTAGTTCACTGAAATCCAAATATTTGTTTTAACCATGATAAACTTATGTTGCTACCAACATTATTCAAGCTATGCAACTACTAGTGAGTTTACTGGTTTCCAGGTGTCAACAGATAGCCACAAAATCAACAAAAAGTGGGCAATGTGATGAGGGATGAATGATGGTTACTAACTTAGAAAAGGGGTAAAGACAGTTTAGTAACTACCTACAACATGTTAACAAGTATCAGAGTAAATGCTAGAAAATTCCACTGATGTTAATGAAGTTGTTAACCATAGGCATGCACGTGTGCTGGTTCTCTGCATAACCTTATACTTGAGCAACAGCAAAGATAAATCTTTCCTAGATGTTCAAGTACTATTCTGGGTTACCTCAAAATATTTTCTTCCTATCTTTCTAATATGGGGAAGGAAAGGGAGAGAGAAAGATCAGAAAAGCACTGGGGAGGATGAGAGACTGGAGGAAAGAGATGTAGTGGTGATTAAGATTGAAAACATTTGTTGCTGAAAGTACCTGTCTGCAGATATTCATTATATTCATTGTTCCAAAATTCTCACCTTTCTGCTTTACAATTATATATGGCTGGTCTCTGCACAAGGGTGATTTTTGCCCCCCTTTTGCAGTTGGAGTAACATACATACATTCATCTGTTTCTCTCTTTTTTTTTTTTTTTTTTTTTTTTTTTTTTCTGAGTGAAAACACTACACTATTCTTTTTAATAAGAAAAAAGTTGTTGCAACTGGATTTTTTCTCCTTAGCATAACTCAGAAATGACAAAACTTTGATAAACTTTGATATATGAAACTCAGCATGTAATTAGTCCCCACTGAATAGTACATATTTTGCTACATTGTATAAGAGTTGATTGTGAAATAATGGAGTTACGAACACTTTAAAGCAAGCCCCAGAGCAACAAACACAGTAGAAAATTCCACCAATGTTAAAATTGAGTTTTTAACCATAGACATACACGTGTACATGAAACTGGTTCTCTGCATAAACTAATACTTGAGCAACAGCAAAGGTAAATCTCTTCTAGATGTTCAAGTACTGTTCTGAATTACCTCAAAAGTTTTTCTTCCTGTCTTGCTGTAGATCTACATCTTAATTCATCATTGACCATCACTTTAAGAAATTAAGATTTTTTCACCATGGGAGATACAGTGAGCTGCTGTGGAGAGAATGGTTAGTCAGTGCTAGTGATGAAGCTTGTCTGAGATACCTGAGAAGTTCAAGCTATTGGGGTTTTCTGTATTTGGTTTACTGGAGTCAAACCTCAAATGCATAAGAATGTGAAAAAAAAAAAAAAATCATTACTGTATAAAATAATTTATTATTTTATTTTTTTTTTGTTAATGATTTTAGCAGAATTATGTTGCTGAAAGCTATTTTTTTTATTTTCTATAGGCTTGATCTTTTTTCCTTTGAAATCATCCAGAACAGGATTGGTGTCCAAATCAATATGATTAAAATAGTGACAAGATGGTAAATGTTTCATGAGGTGAATAAACTATGATTTCCTTCTAATGATTTATCTTAATATGAACAAAAAGGCAGTGGAAAAATTAGTTCATTCTGAAAAATGAGGGAGTCTATTTTCCTGGAACAAAACTTATTTTGCCCACTCATGTGCAGCTGAGCTACTTCAGACTGCAAGCCATCCAACATTTTATAAGCTAATCAAGTTTAGGCCTGTTTTTTAACAAGATGGACAATTTCCAAAGAAAACTCAGGTGCTGTAGGACATAATGTTGATGAAATGGTAGGTGGCACATTTCTTTATAGTACACCATATGCTCTTGTCAGTCAGCTTTAATTTATGCTTAAGTTTAAGCATAAGTATTTCCCCTGAAGTGAAGAGATTTATTCACATGCTTAAATTTAAATGCTTAAGTGATTTTCTGGATCGCTATTTGAATCCTTGGGAAGAAGTCCACTGAAGGAGAAGTCCATTAGGAGAGAATAAAGAGGGAGTCCCCAACTGTATACAGTAATCATTTGTGTTCCCATAACATGCTTTTTAAAGGTAGGATAAGTAGTAACCCTTAAGTAGCCACCTTGATAAATGGAAATTATTACATTAATTAGCTATTGTAAAGATAGTGTAGATTGTTCATGCCAGAAAAAGGTAATGTAAGTGTCAAGTCTATAAGATTGTCATAGAGGAAGAAAATGTTTCCATGAATATGTTCAGAGTTAAATTCAAGTGGTGATTTCCTCTCTGGGTTTTTAGAAACTTCTTCCTGAACATTGTACTATAGCTTGGTCAGGCCTCTGAAAATTCTTCTTGCATTTTCATTTGGACAAACAGGTTTTTATTTTATTTTATTTTATTTATTTTATTTTATTTTATTTTATTTTATTTTATTTTATTTTATTTTATTTTATTTTATTTTCACTTTCTGGTGTAATTCTAGATGAGGATAAAAACCAAAAGCTGCACTTGATTTCAAGGGACCATAAAACTCTGGACACATGCTGAAGGTACATGTATCTGTGGAGCAAGCAGTTATTTGTATTACAGTTTACAGAACAACTTTCCATATTTCATGATGGAAAGTGTGAAAAGTGCTACAGTGCAATGCATATGTAAGTTATTACTGACATATCAACCAATCTAAATTTCTATTGCTTTACTAGGAGAAAAAAATAGCAGAAAATAGGTGTACTGATTTTTCCAAATATTTTTATTATTATTATTCTGGCACAACATCTGAATCTAAGAGTTTATTATTATTATTATTATTTATTTATTTTCCCCCTTCCTACCCTTGTTCTGTGTGCTTTTGATTATAATGCAATTTTGCTTGGCAACAGCTACAGCTTAAAATTGTATTCCAAGCATGTCATTTTGAGTTAGAAGTCGAAAACCCAGGAGTGCACTTTTCAGAGCATCTATTTTTGTTGTTGCTTAAGATGTGTGTGCTATTGGAGAACATCTAGCATATGAAAGGATACGTCTGAAAAAATTAAGCTTTAATTATAAATAATGCCAGAAAAGTGACAATGTGGAGAATTTGCAAAAGAAAACTAATGTCTATTTAACACAGTAGCAAAACATAGCCTGTAACAACAAGTAATGTTCATTGATTGTCTGTATTTGATATGCTGGAGCATACAGAATGCTGTTTGAACAGAGACAACACAGAAACATGAAGCATTTTGACTTTGGCTTTAATAGGGTTGTCTTGATTACATAGTACCAGCAATGATAAGCTTGATTAAGTGACTTTATTTCATTGAGGTCTTTAAATAGCTGAGTATGTAATTTGTAGCTTAACCTATTCAGTTACCTTTGGGTTACTATGGCAATAAAACACACACTCAAATGGCATTTGACATTCTTTTAATTTTTATAATTTGCAATCAAGACAGCTGTAGAAGTATACTTTATTTTAAGATGGCTTGTGAATAACAGAAATGTAAATAACATCTTCCCAGCAGACATAAATCACACTAAACTATATGCATTGGTTACGTTTGCTTTTGAAAACAAATATGTGACTTGGAATCACTTGAAAAAACTCCCTGTGGACATCAGTTTAATGGTCAGTGTCAGTCTGAAATGCAAGGAGAGTACCTGGGCTACACTGAAAAGCAGTTGAAAAGTAGATAGAAATCACCATTTTGTTCATTATCAAAAGCTTATTTCTTAAATAGTGTACTTGAGTTCTTGTCACTTTTCTCATAAAAGTTACAGAAATACCACCAAGAAGGGCCACTAGTGTGATCAGATGTGTGAAGTGGGTTTCAAGTCCATGGGAAATATTCTAGAACACTGCTGCTTGGATGAAACATCCTGATGAAAGGTGGTGAGATTACTTATGGCTTCTCAAAAGAAAGAGAGGGTTGCAAGTTTAAAACAAATAAAAAGAAATCTGTTTTCATGGGATCCACTTAAAAGAAGACTATAGAAGTATTCCCACCGGAGTCTCAATATATATGTTTAAAAAGCAACCTAAAGATAGATTTTCTGTAGGCTGTTGAACATACACATCCATGTACAATCTCTAGCACAGGATACCAATATATTTATGTGGGGAAAATATATGACCTATTTCTTTTTCTAAAGAGTGTGCTGCGGGTCTTTTTCAGACAGGAAAATTTGATGCATCTTCAATCTGTCATAGTTTGGCTATTCCTGGGTATCTTATCCAGTAACAAAATTTTTCATTTGAAAGGCAGGTCACATCAAAAAATTCTGCTCTTGATCATATCATTACTTCAGTATTTAAGGACACATAGTTTTAGACAGGAAATGCTCCTGCAGCAGATTAACACATTAACTGTGGTGTCCTGGAAACCTGCAAGCTCCAAAATCAGAATCACTAAATTCAAGTAATATTTGCAGAGATAGCTCTCCTGTTGCTGACTGGTGTCTTCTGCCAGCATAATGTCTCCTTTGGAGGAGTCATTTGGAGGAGTCTCCTTTGGAGGTCTTATAATAATACTTCTGAGGGGAACATTTTCTCCAGGTATTCAGTTACTGTTTTGGAAGTGTACAAATGCTAATTCCTCAGGAACATAGTCAGGAATTGTGTTTCCTGGCATGAAGATATGGAGCAACTTGTACAGCTGTAACACATCTTGACTAGATTTTTCCAGTTTCAAAGGGAAACACAAGCTAGAGTTGGAGTATTTTGACTTTCCAGTCAGAAGTGGCAGACTAATCAGCCTACACTTTTCTGTAGAAAGATTAATGATCTTCTATTTAAAAAAGATCAGAGTTGTTGATATGGTCTGATAAGCTGATTCCCCGGCACAAAGTAAACCATCAAGGCTCTTTGACTTCCAAGGTGCTTACAGAAAACTCATCTGAACTTGGGATTTGGGGAACTTCTCACATCACAGAATTGATATGAAATCTACTTGCAGAGTTCACATGAAATTTTTATAATCAGAGACCATAATGAACTGAAACAGAATCAGATGCCTCACTTCAAATTTTATGGTTCCAATCTGCCTTCAAGAATTACTTTGGATCAGCTGCTTAACAACAATGCTTAAACATGTAATTAGTTTCATTTGGTTACATTAGTTAAATGTGTTACTGAACATCGATTCCTTAATTCTCACAAGATACCCATTAGGCAGGTAAACAAGCATTAGATTCCCTGTGACACAGATGAAAGAAACGAGTGTTTGAGTGATGTGTGCAAGGCCATGTAGTGAGGCAGGCAGTAAAACATCATTTAAAAGTTAGGACTGTTTAATTTGACTGTCCTGCAGCCCAGTGCACCTTATTCTGGTTTCACCTTATTGCATTACTTTACCAGGACTGCTAATTTGACTACTTTGGCTTTGATTGCTTTTCTTTCTTACTGAGGTTCTTTACCAGGAAGCTACATGATAGCTCTGTCCACAATGCAGGAATGTACAGTGATGCATCAGACAGGCTGTCTGAGGGCCTGGGAAAATGGTTGGAAGCGTCATACCCATGCTTCCCATGGGGTTCATATGGTCAGGATTTGATGTGGAGGCTGCTTCCGTGCTATCAGTAGTGCTGGAGAAGAGAAGATTTCACTGAAAAGGGAAAGACTCCCTAGTCCTCTGGGGATTGTTTTTCTGGAAAAACATGATAGAGTTGAAAAACAGTATCATGCAATGCAACTACCTCTAACAATATACAGTGCAGAAAAATCAATGGTATGCTTTTAAATGTGATTTGAAATGTGTTCATAAAGCAAATGTTGTTTTTCTAAGGTGCTTCTGTTCAGCCAAGTATAATACAAAACTATAGGTCCCTTATTGCCACAACAGTATTATACAGCAGTATTTTGGCTGCACCAGCATTTTTTCTTAGCATTGAAGTCCATCCCAAGGTAAAATTTTACATAATGTAATATCAGTGAGAAAAATGTCAGCATTTTGCAGTGTGGTCAATTGATATCTGATAAAATTAGTATAAGGAGACCAGGGACTGCTGGCTGCTCTCACTCTAATGTTGCCATATTGTGAAGCCAAAGAGAAAAAGCAGAGACAATGATCCCTGTCCTGGTACAAAGCAGTTATGTAATTCACTGCCTCCAAAGACCTAGAAGTAATTTTCAAGCATTTAAAAGGTAAATTTGATGATGAAAGGGTTATACAGGTAGATTTTTACTCCTGCTTGTGTCCTGTTATTATAAATAATAACCCCAAAGTCATTTTTGAAATAATTTTCTACATGGGTAGGCACTGCTCCATTCAACATTCACAGGTAGTTTCATATGGCAAATATTTTTGACATTGAAGTTCATAGAAGTTAAGTATAGAGATGCCTACTCATGTCTAGCTTGTCATTACCTAGAAAACCAAACCAAAACAAACAACAACAAAAACACTTCTGATATCTGATATCACCAGAAGCTGTGGGTTCAGTAATTTGTCCAAAGAATCTTAAACAGAAAGACTTCTTATGAGTTGGAATGGAGGGGTAGAGGGCAGGTAAGAGTGAGGAGATTAATGTGTCTCTGAAACAGGGTGAGTGATGTTTAGTGGTAAAAACCAGGGAATTGGACTTTCCTTTTTTTTTTTGTTGTTTTGTTTTGTTTTGTTTTGCCTGGCAGAGACAAAGCAAAAAATAAAAATAATAATAAAAAAATTGCACTTTACAAACTTTTCTTCTTGTTACTGCTAATGACAAATAAAAATATGACAAGTGAAGTCAGAACACTAAACTAATACACCAAAAAGGATGCTCCACTCCTGTTCCAAATGAGGAAGCAGAATGGAGTGTCTGCCACACCTTTTCTGAGACTGATGCCAAACCCTTTAATGCATCCAATGGCAATTATCTCATAAAATTTCACATGACCATCAAAAGATAGACTAATGCAGAGAAACACTGCTCCTGTAAAGCAAACTTTTTTACATTGGATGCCACTTAACTCAGCTAAGAGGATGCTGTGTGTTCCTGATTAGCTCTTGATCAGGAGCTTGTGGAAGCTCTTACAGACATAAGGATAAGTGCCTAAACAGACATCATCCTTACTGTATTTTTTCCCCTTACAACAACAGCAGAGTTATGTGTATCTGTTGATAGAGTTCCACAAAATCTCATGGTGGTATCAATAGCTTTCAGTGAACTCCAGATGGTTAAAAAGAGCTTATGTGGTAGGCATTCAATATACTGTTGACCCCGGCTCAAAAGTAGTACCCAGTGTCAAGACAAAGACTGTGTTCCCAAAAGCTACAACCAGGATGCTGACACAGTTTAATAGGATGATGAAGACAAACACAGACATGCCCCTCACAGCAGGGACAGACCAAACCCCTGGCTGGAGCCTTGATATGGATTCAATTAAAAATAGAACAGACAAAATTGACTGTGCTATGCACAATTAATTTGTGTGAATATGATGAAAGAAAACTTGTTGCAAGTTTAACCCTGGCTTACAATATTTTAATAACAGCTGTTTTTAAGCTTTGACTTTTCAGTCAAAGGTTATATCAAGTTGGAAAACAAAAGATTCAGAACTTCATAGTAACTGCTTAATCCTGTTGTCTCAGCCACTCCAATTCCATATTCTTCCCACAGGAAGCCAAAGATCTAATGAGCTGATCTTATCATATCCACTTCTCACAAATATAGTCATTTAGTTAAAGAAAGGTAAACCACATCATTGCCTTGTCAACTTTTAAGTCTGCATGACAAAATAAATAAAAGATAGACAACAAGGTCCAGATTCAGCCCACCTGAGATCTGCGTTACCACTGGAAGTGTCCCTGTCTCCAGTCAGTGACAGAGGCTAAGGGCAGGAGGGAAAACTGTCAGACATCTAGCTTAGCAGCATTTTTAAAATGTTGAGTGCCAAATGTCATTTAAAATTGATCCACAACTTTACATATCTTCTCTTTAGGCTTTTTGAAATGTCTATGAATAATGGCTACTGAAAATGCTAAAGAACACCTCTGTGAAACATGCTAACAGATTGCTTTCAGAAAATAGCTTTTTCCTGATCTATCCATAAGCAATATCTTTACTAGCATGAAAAACAAACAAATAAACAAACACTGTACTGCATTGTGAAATTATGCAGAGTATTATTTTTCACCTCATTGGTGACTGGAGTTCTCCTTCCCCCCTTTTTCTGTTGATTTTTCCCACTGGTACCTATTAAGGGTTAGAGTTTCCTTCAAAAATATTTCCAGGCCAAATTCAAAAACAAATGTGTTTGAGGGAGAGCTGCCAGAACAGAAATGAAAAACAAGACATCAATAAATCTGTGTGAGCTTGACATCAATAAAGTTGTCAGTCTCCTTGGTGAAAGACAGATGGTCAAAATTTTTGGCCCAGGTCTGTGTGGAATCATCTTCTTGTGGTGTGATCTGGAAGACAGTGGTGTGCATCAAATACCCTGTCCTGTCAGTATAAGATTTGGTGTCAGGTGGGGTAAATATAAATGCTTTGGTGGCAGCCATACTACCCCTCTAAGATTTTCTTTTTAATTCCAGGAGTTTAGTATGATATGTAGTTGGATTTCAGATAGAAAATGGATGTTAAAAGGATCAGTACATTACTTGCTAAATATAAAATTATTTCTCTACTAAATGCAAGTTCAAAACCTACTACTCATTTTCTGTGAGCTGATCTTGTAAACTGAGTATTTGACGAGGAAGATGAGTTTTCCATGTTAAGTTCAGCTACATTGTATGTCTCATTTGCGGCTTCTTATGTTATTTATATGGGGAATAAGGAATCTTTGTCTACATTGTTGCATACAAATATGGAGTGGAAATGGTATTTTAAAGTCTAGGTCTGCTTCACTGATGTCAAGGGCAGATTTGCTAATGGTTTCAAAGCTGTAAGATCAAGTTTGCAATAAAGAGAATACAATGATTTTGAGGGATAAAATTAAGCAAGATAAATTCCATCAAACCATAATGGCAATGTATGAACTGTGGCTACTGAAATTAGACTGTAAGGGATGGGAATTTCTCAGTGGAAACTGAATTATTTTTAGAGAAAAACTCTCTTTAAAAGTGTTATTAATTAGAGTTGTTTCAGTGTGTGTTTCAGGAAGCCACTTTAGCAAGCAAATATAAATAATTTTATGGATTGAGTATATTAGGAAATTCATAGCAACAGTTCCAATTATGGATGAGCTGTTTCTAGAGACATTAAGTCTGAATGTAACCTGAATGCCAGGCTATGTGTATTTTCTTTTGAAGGCATAGATAGAAAAAAAAAGGTACTCTAGGCTTTGTGTATTTTAATTATTTTATTTTGTCCTATAATAATCAGATTGATTAACTTTCTAGTTAACAGAAATTGTATTTGGGTGAACTGTAAACAACTGGAAAAAATAATTGTCAGTCATTGGAAAAAGAATTTTATTAGTGGTTGAAAAAACAATGCATCCATGAGATAATGGAAATAAAACCAATAAGCCCTGAAAACACTAAAGGAAACATTAATTCAGTCAGTGTGCTTTCAGTTCGCCTTAGGAATCATGAGCAGCAATTTGAAATCCTGTTTTTCTCCTGGGAAGAAGTGATGCCTGCAATATGATATAAACTATACTGATCAAATAAAAAGGGGAGCCGCAGGCTAAAACAGAGAGAAAGAAGTTACTACAAAGAAAAACAGCTACTTGTATGAAATGACACATTTATACACCAGCAAAGTAAAATTAGAATCCTCTCCATTTACTTTTTATCAGCTGCAGAAGAAAAATAGCTGTTTTACAGAAACCAGACAACAGAGCAAAATAAAATAAGGGATTACTTTGAATCATCCCAGAAGATACCTTCCAAAACATGTACTTGGCTTGTCATATTGTTATATATAAAATAATTTGTTATATATAACATTGTTATATATAAAATAATATCATTGTCTAGTTTTTGTATATGAAAAAAATGCTTATAATAATCTTGCACATATTAAAGAGAGGTAAAAAAGTGTATAAATAGCAATATATAAATAGCAATCATGCAAAGCAATATTCCCTTAAAAAATAATAATAATAATAAAAAAAGCTACCAAAGAAGTGGAAAAAAAAATCAACAACAACAGAAATTCTTTATAGTAAAATTACCTTGTGAGGGTTTCTTAATCTCTAGTAGTTTGAAGTCTCATTCAGTCTAGTTGTCTGACTGATATTCAATCTTTAGACTTACACTGCCTAAAGAAAAAGAAAGGTCTACCTAATAAGTAACAGAGTTTTAGGAAAACGCTGACAATACCAGAACCTGAGATACAACATTGAAATAAAGGGCGAGGAAAAATGAATTTATTGTTACAAGCAATATCTTTGAAATTCATTGTGTTTTAAATCATTCTTCTTTTTTCTTCAGTCTGGCATCATAGATCCAATAGAGAAGGAATAGTGTCTCAGAAATACTCTAGGTATTTGCATTTGCTATTACAAATTAATAGCTCACACTATTGTATGTGATAATTGAAAATAAAATAAATAAAATAAAATAAAATAAAATAAAATAAAATAAAATAAAAAATGCCCTGTAGCACTTTGTGGAAGTTTGATAGCAAAAATGTGCTCTCAGTTAAAGATTTCTAGTAAAATTGCAAAATTGCCCAAATTTCAGCTCTGATAGTGATATCTCTGCTAATTAAGGAACAGCATGTAATGGGTAAATTTGGTAGATTCATAACATAGTAGGTTTAGATGGAATCAAACACCAGAATGATAGGAGAACCCAAGGTCAAGATCTTACATCTACATGAAAATTTACAAAGAACTTTAATTATAGATGCTTTAAGCAAAGCTCCAAAAGTCTAATAGAGGTGAATTTAAACAACTGTTCTGATCCTTCATGGCTGTGAGAATATACATCAAGACAGATGGCAAAAGAAATAATCCACATCTGTCATATGCTTTCCATCAGGAAAGGTGTAGTGAAAATGAGTTTTCTTCAAACCACAAAGGACACACAGGAGACAAGACAAATGTTGGGGGTGGTGCAGGAGGGTCATTTTTACCAGGCACTCTGTTTCATTTGAGGTAACAGAAAGGTAAAGAAGATTTTTGTTGATATATATTACATTATTTCCTAAGTTGCAGACACACATTGTAAGGAAAAAAATATTTTGTCTTTTTATTTTCTTTGTACACGTTACACAGGATTACCACAGCTGAGTAAGAGTGATGCTTAACATAATAATTGAATCATAGAATCATTCAAGTTGGAAAAGACCTCTTAGAGGTCTTAGAGGTTGATCTTAGATCAACTAGTCTGACCTTTAGCCTAGGGCTAAAATCCACCACTCAACCACACTACTAAGTTCTAAATCTACTCATTTCTTGAAGACCTCCAGGGATGGTGAACTAACCATTTCCCTGAGCAGCCTATTCCAACACTGCACAACCCTTTCAGTAAAGAAGTTTCTTCTGATATCCAAAATAAATCTCCTCTGGTGCAACTTGAGGCCATTTGCCCTCATCACCTGGTGCTTGGCATTGTTGAACCTCATACAGTTTATCTTGGCCCTTTGACCCAGTCTATGCAGACTCCTCTGCAGACCCCTCCCCTCCAACAGACCACCATTTTTTGTTTTAGTTTCTAAAGTTATCTGGACTTTGCCAGGCAAATGCTATATTTTGATATAATATTTTTAAATGTAGTTGGAATAATACAGTTTCATAATGAAGTAACAAATGCAATCATTGGGCAAAATACGTGGATTTTGCTTTTCATTCTATCATCATTTGAGTTTCTTTCCTATTCTGATTGAAAGGAAAATGAAAAATTTAACAGAATATATTGCACACAATATTAAATTAGATACTGTTTTCCACAGGTCACACATCTACTCCTTGCCACATATGAAAAATACTCACTGAAATAATAATAATAATAATAATAATAAAAACAAAAACAAACAAACAAAAAACCACTCTCTAGGTCACACTATTAGATCTTCCTGTTAATGTGTAAATTCAGATTTTCTGGAGAACTCTTCTGTAACATGTACCACTATGTTTATGTGGAATACCTCTCAGTATCACCCATTTTACCGATGGAGACTAGTATCACAGATACTTTAAGGTTGAATCCTCAGGTATGTCCACTCTTTTGGGGTATCAGTATGGGACATCTCCCTCTTGTTCTCTAAGATTATTGAAGGTTTTTACATCACCTGGTAAATGCAAACACAAACCTCTTTGATGTCAGAAGCAGCAAAATATGCAAACCACATCAGCAGCATCTCAAGCTGGAGGTTTCAAAAATGAGAAACCTAATAGACTTCAGGTAAAAAATTGTCCTAAATAGATAGTATCTCATCAGAAGGAGACTCGGTGACACAGATAAAATAATTTGACTTTAAGCTAACTAAGTGAAGAAATAATCTCCTTTTTTTACTGTTCCTTGCCTCATTCACTATTAGCTTCTAAATGCTACAGAAGGTGGAGAGCAGTTTAATAGACAATTGTTTCATGTAGAGGACTGCCATTGCACAAGTGACACAATAGTATGTTCAAGCTAAGGAAATATATCACAAAAACTGAAAGTAGTGGGAGATATAATAGGTACTGTAAAAGTTAATTGATTACATTTGAATTATATATATATATATATTACCCCTCAAAAGGAAAAAATAATACTCCCCTCTTTCTTTCTGAGAATGTCTGTATGTGACTGAATGCATATATGTATTTGGTGTCATTCCACACTTAGACAAATATATAAATGAATAATTGTCTCTACATCACATTTATCTTTCAGAATAAATCAGTGATTTTCTTGGAATATCTTTAGAGAACCGCATATTTGCTTTATAAAAAAATACATCTTACAAAGTGTATCAGTTTGTACACAAAAATTTAAGTCACTTACCATACATATTTTCCTGTTTATTTCATGTATACATATGATTATCACACTGGAAGATCTATTGCCAGAAATATGATCTATGGAAAGACAGACACCAGTTTTTCAAATGAAGCCTGATACACAGAGATATGAAGGCCAAATTCTGAGGTATGTAAGCTTTTTTGGTGTGTCCAACTTCAAAATTCTTTAGCCTGTTTTCTTAGAAAGTTAAGGAGTCCTGCAACATTTCAGAGAATAATGACTTGGTAGCAACCTTACAACCTGGAAAGGAGCTGATTTCTTCTCATCACTACATTGTTTATTTCCAGTGGAATGAGGGCTGAAATCTCAAAGTAGGTTAGCAGATAAATCTGCCTAGAAAACAGGATCTTCTGATCCAGCTGGCTAAGTAGGATGTAGAGGATGATTAAGAGTCTTCTCATGTGTCTGCCAAACAACATGAGAAAGGCATCAGACTCTCTCTAAAGATTAGATTGGGGTAGAGAGAAGATATTGTTCAGAGTACCTGACAATGGAAATGTATTTCTAAGTTGTCAAAACTTAGGCTGAAATTGGAAAAGGAACTGACTACTTGGAGTTCAACATTCAAAACTTAAAGCTCTCTAGGGCTGCTCTGTTAATCATCTTCTCTAGAGAACTGAAAATAAGAGGCTACAAATGAAATAAAGAATTCCCGCTTGCTTAACCTTCTCACTGAAGTGAAAACCATGACAAAAAAAAAAAAAAAAAAAAAAAAAAAAAAAAAAAAAGACACCACATTCAGCTGTTTCCCAGTAGCTTTAATGAGGGCTTGTAACATCTCATTAGGAAACTGTCAAACCCCAGGTCGCTTTATAAATGGTCATTCATGAGCTACAATTACAAAAGAGAAGGAAATACAGTGATAGAACCAAATATTGTGGCAGGAGAGGATAGGGTGCACAGCACATGCTGGGAATTGAACCAGAGTTTGTTCCTTTAAGTTCTTTAGAAATATCTTTTGAAGGAAATACTAGGTTAACTTTCATAGGAAAAGGAAGAAGAGCAACATTTTGGCTACTTTCCCAGTGAGACCGGAATCTCTGAGTGACAACACTAGTGTAGCAAAGGTCTCATGTGAGGAACTTCAGGTATTAAAGTCAAGAAAATCACTCAAAGAGACTTTACCTCTCTAACTCTCTCTTTTTTTAAAAACAAACAAACAAACAAACAAACAAAAAACATATTTAACGTAGGGATGATGGAGTGACTATGGGCATATATTTTTCCAGCTCAATTGAGCCTAGAGAAAAGAGGTCATAATAGGGTAACTGCTGTGGTTCTTGTGAATGTATAAAGGTAAATGCAATCAATGATTATTGACAACTGAAAAGTGACAAAAAGCAGTGATTATTTTAAGAAAGAAATAAAGAAACAGTATTAGAAAGCTCTTTTGCTCCCTATTTTATCCAACATAATTGTAATTTGTTACCAAAGATATTTTTCCAACAAGCAAATAGCTAGGAAACAACAAAACAAAAAAACAACAACAAAAAACCCTACTCCTTTCACAAGAGAAATTATAACTAGTCATTAAAGCAAAACCTCGACTGCAAACCCACATATGATCCATATTCTCCATACATGGTATGGCAGAAACAACTTCCTGGATAGAGCCAACTTGTACCTGGCCTTTCAGTTCCAGGATAATACATTCCTCTGCTACTTGGTTAGGAGATATATTTAACAAAGAATAATTTGTGAAATGCCCATATGTCCATCAAGAACTGTTCTATAAAGAAAAAATCCAAAAACTCACTGACATAAAGTGACAGATAGTAGTCCAGAAATAAACACTTGCTCTGGTAAAGGCCCCCCTAGGAAAACTTGACCCCAGTCAATCCTGATGATGATGGCAGCATACATACATTATTGTGGAAAAATGGGTCTTCCCATTTCCCAAATGCACTTTTGTTATGCTGTTTACAATGTGGATCTAACCAAGAGCTTTGGCTGAAAGCTATCCCTTCTGCATTGACTTTAGTTGCCAGAAGAGTGGCATCATGTTTCTCTTGAGGGACCAGTGAGATGACCACCCAGCCAGGAAGTACCAGCACCATCAGCTGAACACTCCAAGGCAGCAGCCAAGTGACATGCACCTCTGAGAAGAAGCAAATAAACCTTGCAGCATGGGAAAGAAAGAGGAAAAGGCATTGCACACCCAATACAAGAACTAGTCTGTTTTGTCACCCTGAAAATGCACTCCCACAGGCTGTCTTCAATTTTGCTTTGAATGTAGAAATTCCAGAAGTGAAAGAGAAGTGCAAAGAGATACAGGAAGGGTGTGAATGCTGCTGCTGTCTTTGTGAGGGTTAAGTTTCAGCCATTTCCTTTACTTACCAATGCTCAGTCCCTTAAATGGCAAAAACATAAGTTCCCATGGGAAGTAACCTTTTAAAAACAAGACAATAATGAATAAAACTTCTATGTCACTATGTTGTCACTACATGTCCATGCTCAGTCCTTATACTCTAGCTAATTTTCCATTCATCTGACAGTTACATTCCCTAAATTATGTCCAGGGAGGATTTTCTGATTAAAACAAGTTATTACATTTTTTTTTCCCTTGCATACAGATGTTAATCAGTCAGAAAACCAAAGCATGAATGTCATCATTTTTAATGGCATTTGAGGCAGTTTTTCACACAACTTTTTTCTTGATAATTATAACTGCTTTCAGAAAGCTGTTGAATATTGACAACTTAGGGTGTTTTCAAGCATTTTCTCACTGTAAGAAAAGTAAACTGAAAGGGAGAAACAGGATCCCAGTAATGATTGTGATATTATATAGAACAAAACTATTGTGTAGAACTTGACCAAGCTACACATGCTTAGGCCAGTTTAGGCCAGTTAAAATGCTGAGTGTTCAGATGTCAGGCTTATACTAATGGATGAAGTGACTTCTCTTTGCTTCTGTTTATTCCTCCCAATCATGTTTTTACTCACATAAAGCACAGAAAACACACTTCTAACTAGTTAGCTCCCTAAGTGGACACATGCAGTGGTTAGCTTGACATATCAACTGAAAGAAACTAGGGCCTGTTTCTGGAAACACCCAGTGCATTACTAAGTTCCAGATGTAAATAGATATTCCAAAATTCCCTTAAATAAGAGACCTGTTTTTTGAAATGTTTTTGTTTCTATTCCTGGATCAGTGATACATAATGTTTCTTTTAGTTCTGTGGGTAACAGTCTATGCACAAAGATTATGCACAAAGATTATGAACTGATATACAGAAAAAAAAAAAAAAAAAAAAAATTCTCTACAAAATATAGAAAGCATAACTCAATGCAAATTTCTTTACACCTTATTACTTTAGTGTATATCCTTGTGCTTTCACTGTCTTTTTCTCAGTCAGCTTCTGTTTCCAGATGTTTTAGAAAGTATGAAGAAAATAGCTATAAACATTTATAAAACTAGCTCTGTCACCAACCATCAAAATTCTTGTGTAAAATTGAAGCAATCTAGTTTTCCTGAAAATGAATGATGTAAGTATTATGTGTACTTACTAATAATTTTCATGCAGTAAGAGCTAAAAAGAAATAAACTGAAATACAAAGCTTTCATCCTGAACAAAATACTCCGAAGCATATTTTTGTTCTAGAACACGAAATGCTGGTAGTTTAATTAAAGCCCAGTCTGAAGTCTAAATGACATGTCCCAATTTGATCTCTTTCATCACTTGAGCACGTTCACAACTAACATTTTGACAGAACTTGGATTTCTTTATTCTAAGAAAATAAGATCAGTCTTTCTGGATTATGGTTTGCCGGTCAACCAGCAAAAACTTCAAAATGTTTTTGCAGACTTTATAATTTCTGGAAATGTTAAGACCTCCTACACTAGTGGATGTTGGATTTCATCCAATTAATTTTGTGTATGTCTGGTAGTCATGCGTTTATCAACAACTAGCATTCAGAAAGAGATTTTTACAGGAAGTGGAACAAGAGACCATATATTTCCCAAGACTGTTAGTGAACCTTAAGAGAATTCCAATGCTGATTCAAGGCTTTTCAACCATGGAGGCACAACCCAGGGTTGTTCCCTTGAACAGAACTGTTTCACTGTAGGAAGCGAGGGAATCCAGACTGGATCCTAGAGTAGAGCTTTCTCTAGACACTACTCAGGAAATATGAATAAGGGGGTATTACTCGTAATTCTAGCATGTCCGTTTTGTTATCAATCATCCATTTCATCTGCTAATAGTTGATGCCATTCATGACTGTATTTCTTCCCATGTTATTTTGCAAGTTTGTACTACAACATGGTGGATAGCTGGAAAAACAAACAAACCCAGTAAAATATAAAAAAAGTGGTGACTAAAATTATGAAATGCATCATCTTTTTCAGAGCAGTTGTATTGTGGGGGTGGACAGGACATAATTTTTTATTGAAAATTAAATCCTGCCTACATTTCACCCCAAATCAAGATTACTTATTGGCAGGGATTGTCAATCATATTGCAGGAAATTTTTCACAAGTTTCTCAGGGAAGTCTTGGTCCAATGGAACCTGGTCCTCATGCATAACTTCAATTACGTGGATATTTCCTGGGAAAAACACAGCTGTTCAGTCATCCATAAGGTTCCTGGAATTAATTATGGACTGTTTCCTTCTACAGATGATGGGAGTGCCAGCAACGAATAGTGCATAGCTAGATTTACTGCTTACAAACCAAGATGATCTACTTGACAACCAAACAGAACTTTGGATACAGAGATCATAATCATAGAATCATAAAATCATAGAATATCTCGAGTTTGAAGGGACCCATAAGGATCATCAAATCCAACTCCTGGAACCACACGGGTCTACCCAAAAGTTTAGACCATGTGACTAAGTGCACAGTACAAACGCTTCTTAAATTCAGACAGGTTTGGTGCAGTGACTACTTCACTGGGGAGCCCGTTCCAGTGTGCGACCACCCTCTCGGTGAAGAACCTCTTCCTGATGTCTAGCCTAAACCTCCCCTACCTCAGCTTGACACCATTCCCATGGGTTGTATCACTGGTGATTAAGGAGAATAGGTCAGCACCTGCCCCTCCACTTCCCCTCGCAAGAAAACTGTAGACTGCAATGAGGTCTCCCCCTCAGCTTCCTCTTCTCCAGGCTGAACAGGCCAAGTGACCTCAGCCAATTCTCATACGTCTTCCCCTCTAGGCCTTTCACCATCTTTGTTGCCCTCCTCTGGACATTCTCCAACAGTTTCATGTCCTTTTTGTACTGTGGTGCCCAGAACTGCACCCGGTACTCGAAGTGAGGTCGCACCAGTGCGGAGTAGAGCAGGACAATCACTTCCCTCGACCGACTAGCAATGCCATGCTTGATGCACCCCAGGATACGGTTGGCCCTCCCGGATGCCAGGGCACACTGCTGGCTCATATTCAACTTGCTGTCAACCACAACCCCCAGATCCCTCTCTGCAGGGTTGCTCTACAGCGTCTTGTCACCCAGTCTGTATGTATAGCCAGGGTTGCCCTGTCCCAGGTGCAGGACCTGGCACTTGCTTGTTTAACTTCATGCAGTTATGATCACCCAGCTCTCCAATCTGTCCACATCTCTCTGCAAGGCCTTTTCACCCTCAGCCAAATCTACAACTCCTCCAAATTTGGTGTCATCAGCAAATTTGCTCAAAACACCTTCTAGTCTGCTTTCCCCATATCCAGGGCTCATGTTTTGGTGGCACTTTTTCTTCTGTCACCAAAAATGTTAAACTTAACCACTATGGTCACTATGGCTGAGACAGCTGCTAATTTCCACATCCCCCACAAGACTCTCTCTGTTCTCCAGCAGCAGATCTAGGAGGGCACCTTTCCTAGTTGGCTCCTTTAGCACCTGCACCAAGAAGTTATCATCTAGGTGCTTTATGAACCTCCTGGAGTTGCTCATTTCAGCTGTGTGGTGATCCCAGTTGACATCTGGCAAGTTGAAATCCCCCATAAGGACAAGGGGAGTTGATCTGAGTCTTCAAACCCTGGCAAAATAGTGGAATGAGTCCTCCTAGAAATTGTTACAAACTAAAAGAAACAGGTGACTGGGAAAAGTGAACACAGATTTACCATAGGCAAATCATGCCTGCCTAATCAGATCACCTTCTACAGCAAAGTAATGCTTTCTGTCAACTTGTACAAAGCGGTACGTATTGTTTATCTGGACTTCAGCAAAGCATTTGACACTTTCTCACAGCATCATCCTAAACAAACTGGCAGGACATAGACTGGATATGTAGTTTGCAAGATGGGTAGGAAATTGGCTAGCAGGTTGTACTTGGAGGGTAGTGATCAATGTTTTTTACTCCAGCTAGCAACCTGTCATAAATAGTCATAAATAGACTGATAGTAGGCCCTATGCTATTCAATATTTTTATAAATGATCTGGATGGAGGGATTGAAAGCACCCTCACCAAGTCTGCCAATGAAAATAAACTGGACGGTGAAGTGTACATGTCACAATGGAGGGACAACTTATAAAGAGATATGGACAGGAGGATGGGATGGAAAAGTGGGCAACCAAGAAGTGCCTGAAGCTTAACAAAGACAACCGCAAGGTCCTCCTTCACTTGGGATGACACAACCAAAGGTCCCTGTACAGGCTAGGAGCTGTGTGGCCTTGCTGAAAGGGACCTGGGGATGCTGGTGAGCAGCAAGATGAACATAGCACTGCTGCAGCAACAAAGGCAAATTGGATGCTGGGCTGCACCTGCAGAGGCAGTACAGATAGAGATAGATATGTGATCGTCCCATACTACTCAGTGCTTGTCAGGCAGCACCTGAACTACTGCATCCAGCTCTGGTCCCCACAATTAAACAGACACAGACAGACTGGGGAGGGTCCAAAGGAGGGCCACAAAGATGATCAAAGTACCACAGAACCTGCTCTGTGAAAAAAGACTGAAGGAGTTAGGTCTTTTCACCCTGGAGAAGAGGAGGAATGGGGGGAAGCTCAACACTTTATTCCAGTATTTAAAGGTTGGCTAAAAGAGGACAGACGCTTTCTCTTCACAAGGATTCACACTGAGAAGACAAGGGTCACTGAGTATGAGTATGACCAGGAGAGGTTTGATCTTGATATAAGAAAGAAATATTTACAGTGAGAACAACCCGTCACTGGAACAAAGTCCTCAGGGATGTTGTGGATTCATCACTGATGGTTTTAAAGATGTGACCGGGAATGTTGTTAGGTAATCTCATCCAGGCTCCCTTTTCCCACAAAAGATTGGACCCGATGATCTTTCAAGTTCCCTTTGAACCTGAGTTATTTTCTGGTTCTACTTTCTACTAGAAAATCTCAGTTACAATTTTCCACCATTTCAAATCAGTGCAAAAACATTATTTTACTGGATTATAGGGATGCTTCCCTTTTATAAACATTATTTTGTTTTTGTGCACTGCAATTTAAAAAAAGATTCTCTCATGCTTGCATTCAAAATCAATATTAGTGATTATCAGTTTTCTCTACCTATTGTACATTTCAATGCCCTGTCTACACTACAGGATTCTATCCAAGAAAATATTCTTCAGTATGAGTGGTTATGTATTAAATTCAATTGTATATCCATATATGATATCACAGAATCACAGAATCACAGAGTTAAGGGGGTTGGAAGGGACCTCGAAAGATAATCAGGTCTAACACCCCTGCCAAAGCACGTTCCTCAGAGCAGGTTGCCCAGGTAGGTGTCCAGACAGGCCTTGAATATCTCCAGAGAAGGAGACTCCACAACCTCCCTGGGCAGCCTGTTCCAGTGCTCCATCACCCTCACCGTGAAGAAGTTCTTTCGCATGTTGGTGCAGAACTTCCTGTGCTCTATCTTGCGGCCATTACCCCTTGTCCTGTCCCCATAAACCACTGAAAAGAGGTTGGCCAAATCCCTCTGTCTCCCACACCTCAGGTGTTTATACACGTTGATGAGATCCCCTCTCAGTCTTCTTTTCTCCAGGCTGAACAGACCCAGGTCTGTCAGCCTTTCTTCATAGGGAAGATGCTCCAGGCCCCGTGTCATCTTTGTGGCCATCTGCTGGACTCTTTCCCGGAGATCCCTGTCTTTTTTGTACTGGGGAGCCCAGAACTGGACACAGTACTCCAGGTGAGGCCTGACCAGGGCAGAGTAGAGGGGGAAGATCACCTCTCTTGACCTGCTGGGCATGCTACTTTGAATGCATGCCAGGATCCCATTGGCCCTCTTGGCCACGAGGGCACACTGCTGGCTCATGGTCAACCTGCCATCCACCAGGACCCCCAGGTCCTTCTCCTCAGAGCTTCTCTCCAGCAGGTCATCCCCCAGCCTCTACTGAAACATCCGCTTGTTCCTTCCCAGGTGCAGGACTCTACACTTGCTCTTATTAAACCTCATTTGGTTTCTTCCTGCCCATTTTTCCAGACGGTCCAGGTCTCGCTGAATGGCAGTACAACCTTCTGGCTTGTCAGCCACTCCTCCCAGCTTTGTGTCATTGGCGTACTTGCTGAGGGCAGACACTATTCTCTCATCAAGGTCGTCGATTAAGATGTTGAACAAGACCGGACCCAGCACCAACCCTTGGTCGTATCAATGAAATTTGATAGCTCTAAGTTTAGAGGAGTTCAGGTTCAGAAATTTTGTTTAGGCTAAAACTTCTGCACTTAAATATAGTGACTAAAAAAGGTTGAAAACTTCATATCTACAAGCTGTGGTCGTACGATACATTGAGGTATGTGGTGTGTGATTATAAGGGTCTAGCTTTATTTCAGTATTCAGATTTTAAAATTAATAATTAGAACTCTGAGCTGGTTTCATTTGAACCAGAGATTTCTATAACTTCTGTAGTTTCTTGATGGTATGAACCTAATGTTTTGGTTCTGACACTCTCTTGGGAGAACTTGCCCAGACATGCAGAGCTGAGTCCAGCTTTGCCACTAGAAGGTTCCCAGCATTCACGTATCTAAGGCTTTATTTGGTAATATTAACTCAGCAATGGCAGAATGCTTTACAATCCTCATTTTGCTGTTAGCCCAAGTAGTATCAAACCTAGGGTTGCCATACTAGGGTTGCCAAAGTGTAGTTAACTACACTTTCCCATTTTCTCTTACATATTAATAATCAGGCCTAGCCAAAAATAACAAAAAGAGACTCTTTTCACACTTTCTACTCCATGGTTCACCTGTAATGGTTTAGGTAATGAGCACTTGGCACAAACCTTAATGAAAGCACCAATATTAAAGGTAAATTTTAACAACATTTCTTAAAGTCAAATTTCATAATCTTCTGCTAATTCAATATAATGATATTGACATCATCTGAACAGGCATATAAAACATATCCCTAGGGAAGCTTGTAACTTTCAGGTATTGGAAAAGGCTGTTAAGGTAACAAAGGAAGGATTTGAAAAGAACAAGCAAATGAAAAGACTATGTTTTCAGAAGTCCTATGAAGTTAGCATGATAAGCATTAAGGATAGGAATACAAAGATTAGGCTATAAAATTGTCACACCACCAAGAAAAGCAATGGAGAAAGACAATCATTTAGAACGATTAAAAAGAAAAAAAGTAAGGTATGTATCCCTGGAAATGGTTGGCTTTCAGCTTCAATTATTGAATATTATTCATGCATGTGTATTGCAGGAGGGGTACAGGAGATGTATACAAGAAATCATCAATATACAGGATTGGTGATCTGATATATTAGCTAGCCACCACGTAAGAAGGAAAATGTAGTATTGCTTCTCTGCAAGTTTCATTACCCTTCTGCAAAACCAGTTTCTTGTCTGCTTGGGAGCTACAGTGATAGCAGCAAAGCTTTCTTGTCTTTTACTGCTGTAAGACAAAGCATTGATCTACTTCTCTTAGATGCAACATACTGCAACTAGAGTATGTACAGTAAAAGAAGTTAATAAGACTTTAGAAGATATTGAATATCATCATTAACATTCCAGTTTAGACCCATCTCCAAATCTTCAGGTTCTTGATTATTTTATGAAAAACACAGAATGGATTAGAAATGATTATTTTAATTCCCAGAAGTTGTAACAAAATAATTTATTCTGGTCTTCAGGTGTTTACCTTTCACCTGACTGACACACAAGTTCTATACAGTTTTGAGTGAGTATATTAACTAAAAAGGAAGCATTTTACAAGTAGCACATTTAGATAACAGGAACCATTATCTGAACTTCACAACTGATAACTTCATGTTGTTATCTTTTCTTAATTTTGTTTGTTTGTTTTAAAGAACAAACGTTTTCCACTGGAAACAGTGAAATAATGTAGAACATAGTAGAATCCATATTATTTTGTTGCAATTGAAATTTAATTGACAGAAACAATGTAGAATATGACAAAATAAAAAGGGATAAAACACAAGCATGCTGAAGTTGACCAGTATTAACAATCATCGACTGGAAAAAATAAAATAAAATAAAATAAAATAAAATAAATAAAATAAAATAAAATAAAATAAAATAAAATAAAAAAGAGAAGGAATAATATACATAAATACTGTTTTTGTTTGTTTGTTTGTTTGTTTGTTTTTGTTTTTCTCTAGAGATCTGTCTATAAAGCACAGGAAAAAAAATCTCAGAAGATTGTCATAGTGCAAGTTCTAAGGAAGATAAAACCAGCGTTCTTTTTCCAGTCTAAGTTGTAGGTCATATTTCAGACCACATATTTCAAACCACAGACACCAAAGATAGTTTGATACTAGATCATTTTATTTTTATTTCTTTTTAGCTTTTTTTTTTTTTAATAAACTATCAGACATTTTTTTTACTTAGTAATAATAATGCATTCATTTGAAGAGAAACAATTTCTCCAATTTCACTATTGCAAGATGTTTACATCAGATTCACTATCCAGAAGGAAGTATCTTTCATTCACAAAGGGTATCTGAGGCCTATGATACAAAAATTTAAGTTAGATTTACAAGTAGCATCAGTTTGTGCCACCCAGGATCATGAATTGCCCTTGTTGGCTTCAGGATTTAAAGGATTTAGCAGAAAATTTATCACTTCCCTTCATCAGATAATCCTGCTACATATCAAAGTTGTAGTGGTTGGATTTTTGCCCATACTTTACATTTTTTATGTATAAATGTAGGTAGAGAGAAATAAATAAAGGGCTTCACACTTCAGGGCTGTCTCCTGGGTACTTTGCACAACTGAAATGTATTAAAAAGTGTTTAAGTGTGTATAATCACTATGTGAATGTTTAGCATTCTTAAAATTGCATTGGGATGTATGTGTGAGGATGTGAAATAAGCAATTTTTTTGAGATTAGTGAGAATGTGACCAATCTAGGCTGTACTTTCTGATATGTTTTCTTTCTTGTGTCACCTATGTTTTTTTCCAATTTCGAAGCTATGGAAAAAGATCAGGTAAGTCACAGTCTCTTCTCTGCAAGAGCACTATTAGCACTCTATTACTACAGTTCAGAATTTATAACAGATTTTCACCAACTTCAGAAATACATATTAGTATAATTAAGATTTTGATGGGAAAGTTGCTACTAAAAGTCTTTTGTGTCACATTAGTTCAGGAAGTTAACTGCTGGCTATGCTGGCTCTTATTCATTACCAATTGTGACTGCAATAGTATCTGGCATTCAGTCTTCTGCACATTCCAACCTGCAACTCAGACTGTGCATTATGAAAGCAATGACTACATTTGCTGTTTCCTACAGGCACCTAACCTTCTGTTACAAGTATATCTACTTCCTATATCTGCACAGACCTATTCTTTTAGACCTCTGGAAATTAATACTATACAAAGACCTAAAATATTTGTCTCGTATTGTGAATGCAGCCCCATGAGTTGTCCACACATCCAATCAGTTAGTAGCCAGAGACAGATGAATGGCATTTTGTTCTGACTTCCCATGTCCATTTTGATAAGACAGTTGAAATAAAAACTTCTGATATTATATTTAAATTGTAGTGGCCATCACCCATGTACTACTTCCATCACCGCTAGTCAAGAACTGGATCAATTTAACAATCCTCCTCTTCTGTGAAACTGCAATATTTTTCAGCCTGGCTGTCACAATGAGTTCTATTACTATCCTAAGGGCTAGATGCTACATCATGTGACTCTTTACTGCTTCAATAAAAATGAACTTATAATGTAAAACGCTGCTTTCATTTTATTCTTGTGTATTCATATAATACTATTTGGGTGAATGAAATTGTTCACATGGTACATATTGATATTTCATACCTTTCATTTCTGCAAAATTATGTTTATGCCATTTCTTGCAACTGACAGAGGCTTTGCTCTTGATTAAATGTTCTTCAGCAAAATGGGTAAAAGCTTGGTGGAGTAATCAGTGGTATATTTTTAGATTTCTTCCTCTTCTAGAAGACATTGTTCTGGGAAAGCAATATGATTTTTTATAGACTACCCAATATTTTGCAAGCCCATGATAAGGAAACAAGCTCACCTCTACTTGTGCTTTTTTTGCTTCTGTTTGTGCACATACCAGGTGTAACCAGTGATGGTGCTTACTACTCTTACATCTTGAGTAAGTAAAATATCACTGCGTTTTTAGTAGTTTAAGTTATGGCAATAGAGTCTAAACAGTGTAAGGCTTTCCTTTATTACATACATCATTCTCTTACTTTCCAAAATGGTAGTGAGTCTTGAAAAAGAGCTTCCTTCATGCCATCTTAAAGAGGAAAAATTACAAAAAGACACTGTGAATTTAAATTCACAGATTTTCCTTTTCTTATTATGGATTAACCCAAAGAGTGGGGTTTTGCCTGAATGATCGCTGAAGTATTTGTTCTGGTATGACTAATAATCTATAACACTGAGCTCAAACAGAGGAAAAACAATTGCCCTGGAAGTCAGCATGTTTTCTGCCTGCAAGCTGCAGTGGGAAAAGGAGAAAAAAATTAGAAGACAACGATTGGATAACAATGAGAGCTTACATCTTGGCTGTCTGCTAACCTCCTCTATTCCAAAGGCAATGACTGCTTTCCTGCAAGAAAGAACCTCAGTAAGCTGCTACTCATCAAGGTAGAAAGGTTGAGCCTGACAACTATAGTTGGCATTCACAATTATTTTAACAAGACACCAGCAGCATGTGTATTTTTTGCAGTTTCTAGTCCTGCTAAGAATAAACCTGTAGAAAAGATTTATTACTTTATAAAGAAAGTCAATTGAGCATGACAGTAATATATTGTTCCAAGAAAAGTTTAACTTGACTAAACTGAGACTCAGTAGGAAATTTAAAGAGAGGCAATTCCTGTTATCGGTTTTAATGAATGCTATTAAGTGATAACCAAAAAGAAAGAGGAAAAAAGATTAGTGATTGCTCAGAAAACATCCTCCCCACTCCTCTAAATTATCAGGACACTGCAATCTTTGACTGTGAAGTTAATTTCCTCAATAATTGCATTCTGTTTAGAAGTGCAAGCACTCAGAAACACCCGGTTTGTATGGCTTCCCCAAGGAATGGCAAAAATAAGATCATCAGAGCCACAGCAGAATTTCAGAGAATAGAACAAGATCTCTTGTTGCCCCCTCTTAAGGTTCTAGACCATATATCCATGCTGTCCAGATCACATAAACAGAGTGGTTCTTTTTAGCACAATATGTCCAGACAGAACTGTTCTCAGCAGCTGTCAGTGACATCCTCTCAGCTGGAAGGTCATCCTGGAGGGACTCAAATAGCCTTCTGATTTTTCTTATTTAAGTTCATTTTTACCGTGACAGAATAGAAAGGGAATGTAATTATGTTATTTCTCTTGTACTGTTTGAATTTCTATTTAGCTGGATGCACAAGATGTGGATCACAATATTGAATTAATTCTCAAATGTAATTTGTCACCATAAGCACACACCTAACACACTATGTGAGTACAATTTTAGTAAAAGGGAGAAAACAGCTAACAAAACAAACAAACAAACATCAAAAAAACACAAGTCAAACAAACAAACCCAACAAAACTAACCAGCACAAACTACAAAATAACACATTTTCATGGATATTTAAAATTTCTGCTTGAGGAAGAACAAATTCTCAATATTGCCCACTAGTTATAGTGACTATTATTTGAACAAATATTTTTGAAAAACTCAGTATTTTAGTACAAATGCTATTGCTTAACTTTAACCTGTACAAAAACCCACTACAAACAATAAAAACTTGGGTAATTTTTCAGGTGGTACACTTCTATTAAAAAACAAATACATAAAAATTAAAATCATCTAGACAATTAATATCTGATTTCCTATTGCTTGTGGTAAAAACATGAGAAAATCCATTGAAATGATGGAAACCCTTGATGTTCTGTTTGAAAAAGCCAACCTGTCTTCTTGTGTGCCCTGGCAGTGAGAAAATGCCCTGTAGCCCAGCATTAACATCAAAAGAAAATCTAACTTTTAAGCTAGTTGTCCGAAGGCTCTCTTGAATTTCCAGCAATGCAGTGGTCCTAAGGCTAGATTCCAGCTCTAACATCTATGTCATAAATCTTCATATCAAATTTACTAAGTAACATAGCTACTTAGCAATCAAGGAGGGGGTCTAACCTTTTCTATGCACAGAATGAGAAAGCAGTGGTCACATCTCATAGCAAGCCAAAAGAAAGATATCCTCTGCCAAGAGGTTCTTTTGTCTCGTGCCCCACCTATAATTTCAATAAGAAAAAAAAAATCCTGAATATCTCCACATAGTTTACAGTTACACTTATGATATTTATTTCTCATTGAAGTTCATGTCAGCTTACACTGCTATCCACATGGTTATACAAAATAACAGCTATAATCAATTATACTTTTTGTTGATTTTATATAGTAACAAACAGAGCAATTTAACAATGTGTTGGAAGACAAGATTTGGCCTTTGATACATACAACTTCAGCATATTTCCATCACTGACTATACTTTATATTTAGTGCTCAGTTTGATGTGACTAGCAGAGTTTGAGTGCTCTGAAAGTCTGTTTGCTTTACCAGCCATTTTATCACTTTGGCATTTTCACCTTAATATCTTAACATCTTCACCATTACCTTTCTATTTCATTTTTTTCCCCACTACCGTTCAAATTCTTAACTCTTTCTGTAATATTCAACTGCAATTGCTCTTCTCGTGAACTATTTCTGATTATCAGTCATTCATGTTACACTTTCTACTGCTGGTCATGTTAATAGAAACATTTTGAAGACATCAATATTCACAAAAAGAAAAAAAAATATGCCTTTCTGCAAGCAAAATATTTAGGAGCTTTTAATTATTTTAATTAATACTAATTATTTTTTATTTTTATTTATTTATTCTTTTTTAATAATAATTGATCTATCTTGTCACATAGCACATATACTTTGGAATAAAGTGAAGAAGAGAACAGAAGGTGGAAGGCTGGAACTGGAAGTTGCAAGTTATCATAGAAGCTGCAAGAAATTTTCTTTGCTATGTAGCCTTTGGATACAAACTATTCATAAATACTGCAAGACAGTATTATGCAAGACAGTATTATGCACAATTTGTGACAGTATATGCTTTGTGCAGTTTCTGGATTTTATTCATGTAAACACATGAATAAAATCCAGAAATTGCACAAAGCATATACCTCCTTTCCCTAATATCATATTGAAAAAGGTAGAATACAACATGCCCATTTGTACAGGTGTCATAAGAGGACAGCTATATGCACCAAAAGACATTTTCTTTTTAGATTTCCAAAGTTCAGTAACACTATAAGTCTGCATCCTACAGTGGGGAAAGGTGGTGTCCACCTTAGACAATACTGACAGGTAGTTCTTGGCAACCCAAAAAACTTGCCTAGAACTTGGCAAATAAAAAGTTCTTGATAGCTTAAAGCTAAGTATACATTTATATATATTTCTATATGTGTGTGTGTTATTTATTTATATATTTTAACCAGGCTTTACTTCTTGAAGAGTTACAAAATATTTTTCCAAGACTTTTTCTTAATGAGTAAAAAAAATTCTGTCCTACTGGGGCCAACTCTGAATTTAGCCGAAACTGAAATTCCCTTGTTGAAACCTAATACCGTAAATGTAGCGGTCAACTGCAAAACTGTTTTCCAGTTGTCATGACTTTGCCTTGCTGCTACTACCAAATGTATCCAATCCTAATTACCTATGGCTTTGTAGATCTTCTAATACAATGTCTCATTGAGGCTAAAGTTAGACCATGTACAGAGATTTCACCTATTGACATAGATACTCCTCTTGCTTTTAATTTACACTCCAGTCAAATGATAGCCCCCCATACTAGTGAGTTTACTGAAAATAAATACATAAATAAATAAAATACTGTTATCCTTTTTGTACTTGCTTTTAGCTCATCCTACCAGAGAGATCTCAATTTACAAGAAAATTTAAGAGAGATAGACAGATTATTTCAATGAATAAAGGTGAGCATGGGCAAGCTGAAGGGGTCTGCTTATATTTTTCTTGTTTATGACAGTCTGAGTTGCTGGCATATATTTCATTGAATCTCTAATTCTATTACTGCCTTACACAGGCTGTTTGTATTTGCTCATTAATGAAACAGTATCATGACTGAACGTGTGGCAGCCACAGTAATTAGCAAAGCATCTCCTTCCATTCTTCAAAATGTCGTCAAAACACTTGTCAGGAAACAAACTCATTTGCAGTCTCTACTGCCATTTACAGGGTTTCAGGCACTGATGATAGCTTGTCTGCTTAGTTTAAAAGAGCTCTTGATATAACAGAACCTGACACTGTTTACTTCAGCCTATTATGCCTGCTACATTCACTGAATGCTTCAGTAGAAAAGAAAAATCGAAAGAAAGCTATTCATTGTAATGCCAGCTGCTTTAAAAAAAGGAAATCAATTTTTGCTTGAGCTTAGAATGTATTTAGCAGGCCCAGAGTGACCCCCACTTCTGATGTCAGCAACAAAAGAATCTGCCTCCATTTTCCACAACAATCACAAAACAGCTACAAAACATTGAAAATGTAAGATTAGTTTCATTTTATGTTTTCAGTTTATGTTCAGATTGGTATCCACTAATACAGACAGTACCTGAAAATAGAATGACAGTTATGTCACAGGTTGCATGTAGAAGCAAAAGAGAAGCAATGGTGTTTTTCAATATAACGTCTCATTAAGAAATATTTGGTAGGACCATTTTAAGGCTGAAATAATTAATTATGTTTGGGCTTTACAGCTGGTATCATGATGACTTTCCATGCTGCTAATTCATTATTTTATGGATAGCTTGTTTCAAATGTGGTTATCTAAGTATAGCAATGTTCATAATGTTTTATGTACTCATGACAATTCAATATCTATGTCATTCAAAATTTCTTGGTATGATGAATGTTGAATGTCTTTCTCTTAAAATTAACTTCAATATAAATTTGATTGCATAATATATATGAAACTGCATAAGCTTAATCATTATAATACTAAGAGTAATTATTATTATTCCAGTAGTGTGGCCATGTATAGATCAAAATCAGGTCTTTATTGTGCTAGACTATATAGAAACATATATTACAAAAATAATCTTAGTACTATATAGTGTAGTGCACATTGTAGTATAGCTAGTTAGAAGTCCACAAAACAAAGATCCTGGATCTGTAAGCAGACTACAAGGCACCTCAATTCTATGGTATTCACAATCGTCATATGGATAATTTTATCAAAACAAACATCCCATGCCTCTCCCCGTCCCCTTCCCCATCAGTAAACACCTTAGCTTCTACATTTTTTTGTCCTGTGTTTGTAGCTTGGTTAGGGAGATATCCAAACACAGTTTGAATTCTAGTGACTGTTGAACAGAAAAAAGTGAGGTGAAAAATGCAGACACTTTTTTTTTTTTTTTCTCGTATTCAGAAAATGATTTTAGAAACTAATAGCTTTAAAACACTATGAAAACTTTGAAGTGATTCTGTCTAATTTATGTATTTATTTATTTATTAAAGCACAGAGTCTATGCTGACTTCCAAGGTATACACCACTGCTGATACATTTCATTCTGTAATGGGATTTGCATTAGTCCCTTTGGGAGGGATTCTTACCTGCAGAGACCTACAATATTCATTTATCTAAGTCACTCTATGCCCCCTTACTGTCAGTTGAGAGAAACAGATTAGATACGTTGCAACCTAAAAGCAGTTATTTTAGATGTCTACTTTAGGTTAAGATGAATAGTACCCTAGAAGGACCTATTTTTCTACATTAACTATAAAGTTAGCTGGCATAAAGTTACCCTTCCACCTTTGTGCTTTGACAGAATTTAGTGGATATTTCCCACCCCCCCCCGGATCAGTTATTCACTTAAATTAAAACAGAAATCACTTTTCCTAAATGTATTTAATTGTTAGAATTTGCCATGAATATTTCTGCCCACACACTTTTTTCTTAATGAAAAATATATTTTTAACTTCTGAAAGATAAGCTTTTGACCTTAAGGTTAAAAAGTTTAATACCAACCTAATATTCGGAGCTGGTAGAAATAATACCTCAAATATTTGAGTATTCAGGTTTTCTGATCTTTTCCTGTCTCTCACTGCCTTTGTTATGCAGTTGGAAAAGCAGACAGACCACGAAGTCAAAGATCAAAAGCAGAAAGACAATTTTAATTTTCTTTTTGTTAAAGGCTAAAAAAATAAAAAATAATAAATAAATAAATAAAAATAAATAAATCCAGGAAAACGTCAATACTTTGTTTATGAGATTTCTCCCCTCTTTCTCCATCAGAAACACACAAAATTCTTGGAGCATCTCTAGTGACTGGAACATATGCTGTTAATACAAAGTACAGCTGAAGAGTCATATAAGGAATGGAGATTTCATTCAGTGTGAGCCGGATTCTCTCTTCTCCATCGGAGTACCATAAGGATAATCGGATCAAAATAAAAAAGAAGTCAAAAACAAATCAGAGAAAAGGAATTGCATGGACCTAATTGCATGTCTAATGCAAGATCCAGATGGATTAAAAAACAGTAAGATAGCTGAAGAGTATTCATGACTGAATTTCTTGGCATTTGTCCATTAGCTTCAGATACTTTCCTGTATGGTACTGGGAGTGTCAAGAAATATTTAAGAAGAGATAATATTTGATACCATATCACTAGCAAGACTCAGTTCTGGATTACTGACAGCAATAAAGTCCTAAGAAACTAGTAATGACATGCAGAGGCCTGAGAATGTTTTCTCTGTTTCTAGTCAAGATAAACAACATCTGTGTCCAGCTGTCCTCAAAGGCCTCTTCCTACTTATGCATTTTAAGTTAAAACAGTTTGGCTATCTCCCACAGTTCCTCTCAGAAAGTGTTTCACAAAGTTGGTTGAGGAACTGGAAAGGGTTATGTAGTGAAACAAACATCTGTTTGAGTTTCCTTCTTGTGCCTGGACATTTTTAACTTCATTATTGCTCTCACTTTCACAAGACAAGACAACTGCTTGAAAAACTTTTAGTCTAGTGAAAAAGCTAAACTAACTCTTATTACCTAAAGAAGAAATTACCTTCAAACAAAGGATAAACAAGGAAGGAAGGGAAAAATGATGGGGAAACTCTACTAGGTTCTAAATTAGTTAATTCAGAGGATGCTTTCTGTCCCATTCATCCACAAATCCACAAATTTCTACTATCACTTTTGATGAAACATCTGCAAACAGAAACTACTGCCCTTGAAACTCTCAGGTACTGAGGGATCTGTTGGAGCCATAGAATTCCTTTCTTATCTCCTACTGGATAGTCATGGTTGCTGTCTAGGACCTGTCCCATCAGCCTCTATGGACTGTTAGGTATCAAGTGCTTTTACAAATACTAATTTTAACTGTTATAAGAAGGTGGTGTGGTGCTGACAGTTAGGAAGACTTGGAAGCTGAGTTACTTTATAGTGCTCAGAATGAGAATCCTTGAATCCTTGATATATGATAAAGGAAACTGGTCAAAGCAGGAGGCCAGTAGTTCTGAATTTCACTTTCCCTACTACTTACAGATATTGACAACCAAGTGTGCCCAATCAAGTTTTGCCATAACACTCTTTTCATACAAAACTGGGAGGTCAGAAGTGTATGGTTAAATCTTTGGTGGTGTTTCAGTATATTTTTTGTCCATCTCTACCTTTCTTGCTACTTTATATAAACATTTGAGATTTTATTTTTGCCTTAAGGGGTTAACAGCTTTGAAAAAAAGATAATTTAAACCATATGATGACTTAATAAAACTTTCCTTGGAATATCAATTTGATCAACTGCTTTTTGAGATACAGAAAAGAGCAGTTCTACAATATAATTTTGTACTGTGTGAAGAAACACTTCTCATTTGTTTTGAATCTAATATTTTTATTTAATGCCCATTGTATTAGAAGAACATATCATATATTACCAGAAACAGAAACAAATAATTTCCTAATCTCTTTTTATATATGCCACACATAATTTAATAAATCTCTACAATTTTCAAGTCTCTTGGCCATATTTGTCCCTGTTTCATGTTGGAGACCTGTATATCTTATTTTTCATGTAGAAAAAGTTTCAAACCCTTCCTCATCCTTCACACAGTCTAGCCACATCACAGCTGATCATTCTCCTTGTGCTTTTGGAATGAGCAGCTCTGCAAAGATAAGACAAGATTTTAGAGAAACTTGGCAAGCGAAAAAAATCAGAGGAAGTACATGTCTAAGCCAGGTAACTAGCCATTTTATCTGCAACCTAAGAGGAATAAAATAGGTGATCAAGAGAAGAGAAGAGGAGAAATTAAAAGGAAACTGAGAAATAGCACATAAAATAAATGATTCAGTGGCTGGCAATTATACCTCTGCCACTAGTTACAGATACTAATTTAAGAATCATATAATAATGGATAATACCAAAACACATATCTTTAGCACATTGTTCTTGACATTCTTTAATTGTTTCAAAATAAAAATAAAATAATTAATCATAGTAATTACCTGCTCTTTGTGGTATATTATCACCTGATTTTTGCAAGTGAGAAACAAAGAATATCATGTGAGTTCTGCCAGTTTCTGTACTTAAGTCTAGTTGTCTTTCCTAGCCTTCAAAGTCAAAAGATGAGTTCCTCCTGAGTATAGTTCAGAGAAGGTAAATGTAGTTCTTGTTCCATATTAGTGTCACATGGGCACTGACTTTCTCAGGCAGTCATATGGAGATCCTGAAAAATCTAATCCTAAAATTAGATGTCTAACAATATTCTGAATATCCTCCGAGCATTTCTCAAGTAAGGTTTCAGGCAAGTATGTGAAATAAATAAGCATAGAATGAAATCAGTCTATGACTAAAGACTCAGCACTGTCAATTCTCATTACCTATAATAAAGTTACTGATGTTTACTATAAAGGACACATGGTATGTTGCATTCAGGAAAATCTGTCTCTGTTCATGGGGGTTTTGTGCACATAGGGTAGGAAACAAGCAAGCTCTGCAGAGTTACACGATCACAAATGGCAAAAAAAAAAAAAAAAAAAAAAAAAAAAACGACCCAATATTTCTTTCATGCATATGCATTCACAGTGGGAATGCAACATATGTTCTGGTTACTTTTAGTTCTGTCTTCACCTGGACACTCACAAAAATCTTGATTGTCTTATACAAAATTGTACTTCTGCTTACTTGTATGCAAATACTTGTTCTTGAGCAGTAAAAAACAGACTGAGAGCAATTCAAGGCTTCACTAAATTCTAACTGCTATGACATCTCTTTATATAACTGTCAACTGAAAGAAAAAAAAAAAAAAAAAAAAAAGAAATTTTTTTTTTTTTTAAAGGCTATTTTTATATAGTAAAAAATCTTCAGTTTCTATCTTTGTATATCATGAATATTGTGCTGTCGGAGAAATACAGTTAAAATTGTTGAAATTCAAATTTATGTCCGTATTTACAAAACATGAAGTATTGTGAATTATTCTCAGATGAAAAGGATGACTCTCATTTTTTATTCTCTTTGGTTAAAGATGCTGGGTATATAGACATGGTGTAGCCTGGAAAATAATGCACACCATCTGTGAGAAGTTCCTGTTTTCTTCAGGCAAAAGCACAGCTAAATTTATTTTTAGTTTAAGGGTATCTATAAGTCAGGCTAGACTTATGTGGTTTGTGCATGTGTATACTGGATGGTAATTTTATCACCATCTGATTTCTTGAAACTTTATAGAGATTGCAAATGTGTCTCTGATGATTTGTGGAAACCTTGTGCAAAGACTTGGCAATCTTACAGATTGCAGTGCCTTGGAGGAAAATACGTAATATAGTTCACATAAAGTAGTTATGTCCATCTGGATGTTAACTATCACAACGACTAGCCCAATAATTCAGAATTACCATTTTGAACATGGAGTCGTCACAGGAAGGATACCTCAGGACGAACAGCAGAAGTAATTAGTATAACCTTAGCAGCTTCTTCACTTAGGACTGAAGAAGATTTTTTCCTGTCAGTGGCTCAGAAGTGTCTACCAGGAAAAAAAAAAAAAAAAAAAAAAGCACATTTAGTTCTTACAAGGACTGCAAGACATCAGTACATTGTACATTTTATATTTTTCACCTTAGGACACTAATGTTGAAGTGAGGATTTCAAACTCCTTTCTAATACAAGAGTTCTTGTTCTTCCTGTTTTGGCATTAATAAGATCCTGCTGGATAAAACAGTAATACGCACATAAGTGGGATTTAGGAACAGGAGACTGTTTAAAGTTGAATTTAAGCTTACTTATAGAGTTTTGTATGGCAGTTATTAAAGTTTCAAATGATGTATTCACAGGTGGAAATAATTAGGAGAAAAATGTTAAGCAGTACCCTTGTTAAGGAGAGAAGAAATATTTTAGACATCTTTTCAAGATGCTTTTCAACATCTTTCTTCATGTGTACACTCCTCTCTTATAAACTATGAGTTTGTATTAAGCATACATTTTAAAGCTATTACAGAACAAACTGTAGAAATATTCCACCTCTTTCTTCAGTTAATTTTCTGCTGAATCAGCATAGGATAGGTTAAGGACTCTTGAGATGGCAGTGGTGAGTGGGCTGGAGCCCATGACTGAGAGAGGAGGCAAACATTCCTCCAATACCAGCACTGAGCTCCTAGATGATCTTAAACCTTACTGCTTATTTTTATTCTAAGGCACCTCAGATTCTCCTGAATAAGTACTGTCAGAAGCCGTCAGCAATGGCACAAGTAGACGTGGCAGGGAAGAACAATTTTTTCTCTGTAAGGGTAAGAGGGACCAGCTCATGCTCAGTGCAATTTCAGGACCTATGCTTGAACCAGTCATCAGGATATATCAGATGTCAGTGTGGATAAATTATACAACTATTGTCTTTCTGTGCAAATGGTAAGGGTGTTGGTCTTTATGTTAAGAAACAGATAGGTTGCAAAGACATGCCTCTGTGAATCAGCCATAGATCAGCTTGTGGGCAAAAGTTAAGGACCATACCAATAAAGAGCACCTTGTGGCTGGAGTCTACTGCAGGTCCTCTGACTAAGGGGAACATGTTGATGAGGCCTTATTGCTTCAGCTACAAGAACTGTCACACTCACAGGCTCTTATCTTCATGGGGGATTTCAACCACTCAGGTGTCTGCTGGAAAAGCTACACTGCAGGCTGTAAGTAATCCAGGACACTCCTGGAGTATATGGAGGATAACTGCTTAGTCCAGGTATTAGACAAACCAACTAGAGGAGAAGCATTACTGGACCTGGTGCTCTGTAGTGTGGATGAACTCATTAAAGAGGTTAAGATCAGAGGCAGTCTGGGCTGCATCAAACATACCCTGATTGAGTTCATGATCTCAAGGAATACGGGCCTGGCAAAGAGACCAAGTCAGGACCCTGAACTTTCAAAAACTTCCAGCTGTTTAAAGACCTGGTGTAAGAGATCCCCTGCAACATTGTCCATAAGAACAGAGGAACTGATCAGAGCTGGCAACTCTTCAAGGATACTTTTCTTAGAGTGCAAGAGCTCTCCAACACCATGTGTTAAAAATCTGGCAGGGAAGGTAGGAAAACAGCATGCCTAAGCAAGGACCTGATGGTCAAACTGAGGTGCAGGAAGGAAAGAAACAGGCAGTGGAAGCAGGGACATGTGGCCTGGGAAGAGTACAGGGGTGCAGTCCAGATGTGCAGGGATGGGATCAGGAAAGTAAGGGCACAGATGGAACTGAGCGTGGCAAGGGATGCAAAGAATAACAAGAAGGGATTCTAGGAGTACATTGGCCAGAGAGTGTACCCCCTCTGATAAATGAGAAGGGAGAACTGGTAACGACAGACATGGAGAACGTTGAGGTACCCAACTGCTTCTTTGCCAGTCAGGCTTCCCATGTCTCTTGGGTCCCTGAACCTCTAGGCAGGTGCAGGGGGAGCAAAGTCCCTCCAACTGTACATGAAGAGCAGGTTTGAGACCACCTGATGAAATCAAACAGGTACCAGTTTATGATGCCCGAGGCCATACATCCCAGGGGCCTGAAGGTACTGGCTGATGGAGTTTCCAAGTCTCTCTCCATCATATTTGAAAAGTCCTGGCAGTCAGATTAAGGCCCCGGTGAGTGGAAGAAGGGAAACATCATTCCGATTTTTAAAAAGGGTAGAAAGGAGGACACGGGGAACTACAGACTGGTGAGCCTCACCTCTGTGCCTGGGAATGTCATGGAACAGATCCTCTTGAAAGCAATGTCAAGGCACATGCAAAAGGAAGAGGTGATCTGGGACAGCCAGCATGATTTCACCAAGGGCAAATTGTGCCTCACCAATCTCGTGGCCTTCTATGGTGGTGTGACTGCATCATTTATCATTTGACAAGGGAAGAGCTATCAATGTCATCATTTACCTGAACTTCTGCAAGGCCTTTGACACAGTACCACAAGACATCCTGATATGCAAAATGGAGAGAGATGAATTTGAATTGGGAACCATTAAGTGGATAAGGAATTGGCTTGAAAGTTGCTCCCAGAGAGTCAATGGCTCTATGTCCAGGTGGAGGTCAGTGACTAGTGGTGTCCCTCAGGGATCTGTCTTGGGACTAGTGATGTTTAATATCTTTATCAATGACATAGACAGTGGGATTGAGTGCATCCTCAGTAAATTTGCAGAGAATGAATGACGCTGTTGATAAATCACCAAGCTGATTGATGCAGCTGATAAATCGTAAGGAAGGTATGCTTTTGCTGCCCAGAAAGCCAACTGCATCCTCAGCTGCATAACAGAGAAGTGACCAGCAAATCAAGGGAGAGGTTTGTCTCCCTCTTCTCTGTTCTTGTGAGTCCCCACCTGGAGTGTTGCATTCAGTTCTGGGGCCCCCAGCACAAGAAGGATGTGTATCTGCTAGAGCAGGTCCAGAGGAGGGTAGTGAAGATGATCTGAAGGCTGGAATACCTCTCCTGTGAAGAAAGACTGAGAGAGCTAGGGATGTTCAGCCTGGAGAAAGGAAGGTTTAGCAAGACCTCATTCCAGTCTTTCAGAACCGAAAGGGGGATTATAAAGAAACCCATGAGCTATGTTTTACTCGGGCACACAATGACAGGACAAGAGGAAATGTTTTTAAACTACAAGAGGGGAGATTGAGATTAGATGTTAGGAGGAAATTCTTCACTCAGAGTGGTGAGGCACTGAAACAGGTTGCCCTGGATGCCCCTGGAAGTGTTCAAGGCCAAGTTGGATGGGGTTTGAGCAACCTGGTCTTATGAGAGGTGTCACTGGCCATGGCAGGGAGTTGGAACTAGATGATCATTAAGGTCCCTTTCAACCCCAAACCTTCTATGTTTTTATGATTCTATAACTTCAGTTTCTATGTCCTCCATAACAGTCCTTTTTCACTCATAAAATAAAAAGACCAAAAAAAAAAAAAAAGTATCACTGTTGTTACACTCAGTGCTAGGAGAAGAAATACAATCAGAAAATTCTACGGAATAGAGTCTAAAGGTAAGAAGAAGAAAATATATTTAAAACGAAAGGCAAGGAAGTGAGTACAAGACAACAGAGAAAATAGGAAACTGGAGGAATTAAAAACCTGGACCCTAGTGGTTTGGAGATGTTTTCACCAGAGCAATGCACAGGAAGAGATAACTTCACGTCCCTAAGAATTTAAACAAAATGGAATAAGACAGAAATGCTGTTCATGATGGGTGTCATCTTTTTAAAAAAAAAAGAAAAAAAGGTTATTTGAATCCAATAACTTTCTTCTTCATCACCATAGTAAAACCCAAAATTCTTAAGAAGATTTGCAAGGCATTGATATGAATGTTATTTGAGTGTAGAAATCTCACGTTAATGATGCATTAACCACCAAATTGTATTTTAATGCCTGAAGGAAGTGTTTTTCATTTTCTGGCAGAGACTGATTTTATTTTAGCCAAGGATGCAATAGTTTTCTTGCAGGGACTTTTATTTTCTTCTCAAACAATTCAGTAAAGCAGAGTAATTTTTGGAGGAAACATATTGGCTGCATTTGTTAATACTTATTTTTTTGTTCTCCCAAGTGAGTTTAAAGTACATACTTGTTATCATTTACATTTTAAATAAATATCATAACAGACTTACTACTTGCTTTGCTTGATGGTATCCCAGAAAGCCAAATATGCCAACATTTACCCTACTACGGTGCATGAGAAAATCTCATGAGCAATCCCTTTTATTTTATTTTATTTTATTTTATTTTATTTTATTTTATTTTATT
>NC_048926.1:63597816-63607929 GCF_011077185.1 Oxyura jamaicensis
TTTTATTTTATTTTATTTTATTTTATTTTATTTTATTTTATTTTATTTTATTTTATTTTACATTTCTTTCCTTAAGTTGATGGGAAAAAAAATTGTCCTGGAATGAGAAAGTGCTTGGTAAATATTTGTATGAAGCAAACTTAACCAAATATGGAATGATAGCAAAGTTTCTTATTTTACCATTACTTTAAGTTTTTACTCTCTCTCACTATTCTCTTTTAGACTTTCTTCCTCTTATGCTTTTGACCTTTAGAACAATATTCCCATTCTAGAGGGTTTTTATTTCAAGTCTTACTGCAGTTAAACCTTGTGCTTGGATCATTAAAGTTTCAGATCTAAGACCACATCAAATGAGACTCTAGGATAGAATATCTCAGAAACTTTATATCCTTCTATGCTTGTAATTGGTTCCTTTCTAAAACAGAACCATACAGCTATATCTGACTATTAGATCTCATAAAATCACATTTGACATCAAATAATTATTTTCTAGTACTGGATAAATTAGTAGAATTTGGTAGGTTTGTGAAGGTAAAAATCTGTACTGCAAGCTGTTACTTATGTAGCATGGCAGTGATAGTACTGTCTTCTTTAACAGTCACCATTTTTCTCAGTGTTAACTCAGCTAAAATAAAAAAGGAAAGGAAAAAAAAAAAAAAAAAAACGAAATAAATAAATAAGCCTTTACTAGTTTTATTCAAGGTCTCATTTAAAATGTATGCATGTATTTAAACTTTCAGGTTTGCTGATGTTTTGCTTTTGACAGTGTGTACAGTTCCTGAACTAAATCTCCTTTGTCCTCATCTCCACTGAAGACAAACCTTATGTCTGCTTTAGTACAGCATTGGTACTTTATATGGAATTATTCTGAATTTCTGGAGACACTCCTTTTTTTTTTTTTTTTTTTTTTTTTTTTCTATAGATGTTCTCTTTTGTTTTCCATTGAGACAGATAAAGCCACTGTTTAATTGACCTTGAAGGCAAACAGCCTCTGCTCAGTTGTAACACAGGAGTAGGATACTAAGTGTCCTTAGTAAATCATAAATCTGTATGGCAAATATCTGTTCTTGATGACCTTCTGCAGTCAGTTTCAGGGGGCTACTTTATTTTCCTGGCTCAGTTACCTTGTCTGATTCCAGGTAAAGCAATTGGAGTTATTTGAAGTATCTTACAGGAGCTGATTTTTAAAACTGTACAGCATTGAACATTAGGGAGTTAGGGCCACATTTCTGGGGGTAGAAGACATGCAAGTGCATAGCAATTTTGAAAATGAGCTGTATTGGGTTCTTCATTCTTCAACTACTTATTAGTAAAAAGGATTAGTACAAGCTATTCTGTCTTACTGTGAAGTAAGTACTTCAGAAGTACTGATAACACATTTGTAAATATATAAAGTGCTCAAAATGCTACATGAAAGAACCAATAGAAAGTCAAGATTTTATTGCAGAAACAGGGCAATAAATCCCTCTATTTTTGGCAGACTCCAAGGCTCTGTTTCATTCAAAAGTTTACATAACATCAAGCCATGCTTCCTTTCTCCAGTGGTTTCTCCTGAATTCCTGAGGCATCACACTTCATGCCTCTTTTATGAGTCTGCATTCCCCAAGCACATAGAGCATTTCCCCTCCATAGCTTTTCCAACCCAGTACAGATATCTCACCATGCATTAAAAGGTGTTGAATTCTTCTTCTCTAGCACTGAGTAGACTCATCTCTTACTGAAATTATTGGGATATGAGAAGTTTAATCCTCAGTAAGGCCAGGCCTTTTAAAGTATTATATATATATGTATATAAACATATATATATAATACATATACATATATATACATATATATAATACATATATATATAACACTTTTGATTTTTTGATCAGAAATCTTTATTCCTAATTTCTTCTCACTTTGATTTTACATAGCATTATTATTATTATTATTATTACTATTATTATCTCTTTTATTCTATTAATCTTCTACAGAAAACTGGATGACTGAAAGACCATTTGAAAAAGATCTGCTGGTCATGTCTCAGGGAATAGAAAAGAGCAGTAAAAAGTGTTGGCCTGCCCCATAAATAGTTAAAAATAATTTTTAAAGTCCTGACTGATGATTAACAGCAGAGTTACGGAGGTTTTGGTTGACAATATTAAAGTTTTAATTCTCTGTCCTGTGGGAAAATTCACAAATTTGCCAGCCTGCACCTCTGCAGTAGTTCGGTGAAACAAATGTCTTTCTACAGAAGTACAGAGCTTGGCACTAAAGACAGGCAGAACAAGAAACAATAAAGCAGATATAAATGTACTGGGAGTGGGGGAGAAAGGAAACTGAACATGTGTATTGCGTCACTGGGGAAAAATCACCTTGTGGTTTGGCAGCTTATTTTAACTTCTCCCTTCCAGACTCATGTTAGCTTCCCTTGAATATTTGCATGTGCTGCTGAAGCATTTTATTTAATTTCTTTTTAATAAAATACTTGGGCTAAGGTTGAATCAGTTATAGCCATAGAAATCCAGAGTGAACTCCACTGAAAGGATCTAGCTTATTTTGGAATTACACTGCAGTAAGTAAGATCAGAACTGGCTCCCTGACCCTCATCTTGTGAAAGCATTTTCTTTCACAAGTGACAATTTGATGTAGAATTAGTCATCTTAAACTTTATCAAGGTAAAGGAAGTATTATCATCATAATATGCCCAAATCCAGTTATTCATAGAAAAGTGAAAACTCTAAGCAATTTTAAATAGTTTATTTTTTTTTCCAAGCATCCTTAGAGTTAACGTTTCAGAGAAACAGCTTTGCTCTCTAAATCAAGTAGAAAATATTCCCATCATTCCTCTCCTGTTCAAATAAATCAAGAAATGAAATGATCATCTAGTTTCTTCTAAGATATGGGATCTAACAACTTATTTTGGAAACCAGAGCAATTAAAACTTTACAAAAAGCTTTCTGCATAGGATTTTTCAACTTTGATGTTAACGGTCTTTTTATTTATTTATTTATTTATTTATTTATTTATTTATTTATTTATTTATTCCCATCTTCTCAGTTTTCAGGGCAAGTAAGAAGGGCCCATTTCTGTGACCAGGTACTGAACTCTATCCAGTATCAATTCCAATAAATATTTCACATTAAAAAAATGCGAAGCACGAATACACACCAATCACACAAAGTTAGTATGTATATTAACAATAAGTAATCAGAGAAACTTCACTTTTGGATCTGTACTGTAGTGATCACAGTCCTCCTAGATTGACATTTATGGGACAAAACCTTCATCTTTTGTTATAACTGAAAAAATGAACAATGGCAAAGGCAAATTAACAATGACTTTGCTTGGTAGTTGGTTATGAAAATACTTATCTTGCTTCACTTGGGCAACAAATAATTATTCCATTATATAAACAAATTGTGAAGTCAAGAAAATTACTGCTTAATTGTAAAAGTGTGAGTGAAATGCCACATGACCTTCTAAAATACCATGATTCGATGTAGGCTAACGAAGAACTCTTTAATAAAATAAATCTAAGCATTTAGATACCACCAATATTAGTGTAATGAGCAATCTAAGGACTAAACTACATTTTTGAGAGTAAAGGGTATGATTTACCTTATGTAGATGAGAGTAAAGAGTTGTGATTTACCTTATGTTCTTAACTCACACATGCAAGATGAAGGTGCACAGCCTGATTATGTGTTATGTCCCCGGTGTCCCAGTACGATATAGCTCATGTATCATGCTCTTGTCCAGATGCCTTTGTATAAATGGCTTAAAGAGAGAGCAGAAAATAATGATGTACTACATATCATCAGGAAAATTCTGGTCCTGAGAGGAAGTGTCTCAGTTTTTGCATGCTAAATGTAGATTAGTTCATGTAAAACTCATGTCTTTAAAACAAAAAACATGAACATGAATAGACTGTGATATAGCAGAATACAACACAGGCTGCTCCTGTGTCTAAGACAAGATGTCTTGCTTTGTTTTTCACTGAAAAAATAAAGGCAATAAATTAGCAATACAACAAGAAAAGTGAGCAGCTTTTAAAGATGATATAAAAAGGAATTTTTATAATTTCACATATGATTAATATTTATGATGTTTTAGCTCTCCATACATTTCAAGTAACTTTTAAAATTTCAGCATAGACATGTCTGACACTTGCTAGGACATGAAAACAATACTTCTAGTGCTTTCAAGCCAATAACCTTAGAATATTTCAAAAGCATACACAAGGCCTTATGAGGTGAAGTCATAATTAATAGTCAGGATGGCTACCACACTTGCTGTTTCATGGGAAATTCGGTGACACTTCCCTCTTCTACCTTCCCACGTCCCCCTCCCCCTTGTAAATACTTTTTTATAATCAAGAAAGAAAAATAAAAATTACTCACCTTATAATATCTTAGAAAGTGTTTCAATAAAAGTGAAATAATCTATTCTGAGTTTCAGTGTTTAAATTAAGGAGATATGTAAAAGATTCTGTGTTAATTTCAAATGTTAGAAGTAAAAAAAAAAAAAAAAATAAAAAAATAAAAAAAGGGAAAAAAAAGATTTTATCAAGAGCATTACCTATTTGAAAGCTCTGCAATGCTTCATCTCCTTTTTCCTAAATTTTGTTTGAAAGTGACACTTTAAAAATTTCAATAAAAGCAGTTTTTCATACAACAGAATCAGGGGTGTTTCAATAAATATTCTGTAATTATTTTTAATTATTACACTGGACAATTATTTATTGGACAGTAAAAGCATGAAGAGCAGACTTTCTCTGCTCTTCTCCAGGCTGTAGCTTTTACCTAACATCTACAGCCATGTAGCTAACAAGGCTAAACATTGTTAAGAATAGTTACCAGAAAAATTTAACCTTAATTTGTTTTCCAACAAAAATAAATCCAGAAAAGAAAAAATGCAGTGAGCAGAATTTGTTACAGTTTATTGGGTTGCTGCAGAAAACAAACTGTGATTAGAAACAGCAAAGCTAGTTTTAACAATCTTTCCATTGTCCATTTGTGCTTTAAACTAAAATCAATTTGGCTGCTGTGTACGCGTCTGTGTTATGAGTGCATACACAGAACGCTGGCTGGTGTTGCCTTTTACTAATCAAAGGGATTCCTTCTTTGCTAAACAACTTTTCCTCCTGTTTGTTCACACTGAGAGGTCATAATCCCTAACGGCCTTAGGTATAATCTGTTGCTATGGGAATGACCATGATATTACAAAGGAAGGATTATGACCTTTCACTATATAAAAATGTTAGGTTTCCATTACCTTCCTGAATGGAACTGAAGCGTTTTCACTGCAGTGTTGGGAGTTATCTTTTATAAATGGATGTAGGGCTAACTATCCATGTAGTTGATAAGTGTTATCCCCAGTCATTAGTGATTGTACCAACACTTTGATTTCCAAAAGATAATGAATAACTTAATAAAGAACTGTCAATGGAAGAACTGAATCCTTTAACTAAGCAGTGAAAGCCTTTCACTGCTTAAAAAGGATTTATCAGTACAAGATAGAGGTTGAATAATTACCATTAAAGCCTTGAAAAATATGTATACATATATGTATAAACATAACGGGAAAAATAAGAATGAGATGTACATGATTTTTAATGAATGCAAATTTTTCATGTTGCTTCATTTTCTTTCATTATATGGTTTAGGATTAAAGAAAGAAACAAGTCATCACTTGACTGCCTATTGCAAGACATCTCTGGCCTTGACTGATAATAAAAAGGAGTGAGTGGTATGAAGCCTAAGGAACAAGGCTCAATCACTCCCAGCAATTACTGTGTCTTATTGATAACTTGCAGCTCTATCCTGCAAATGCCATCTCTGGAACAAAGCCTGTCACAGATCAGACTGAATCCATTAAAAAGCTTTGATTAACATGTCCCTGGGGTGTGCTGGGGAAACTTTTTACGCCAAATGACAGCCTATTGCTACTGCTACTGAATTGTCCTCCTGAAATACTCTTGTGTTTTAATCTAGTGCACAGTTTAAATTAAAAAACAGCAATGACTTTGTGTGACCTAAATACGAGCTGCTTTTATTCATTGTGGGATTTATCAACTGCTTGCAGATTAAGTGTTCAGAGAAGCAACAATTAACCTTACTGTGTGTTAGCTAATATTAATTATATATCTTCTGTGCTTTCTTGTGCTAGCGTACATGTGCCCAGAGAAAGGGTCATATTTAATGCGCTCTGTTTAGTGGACAAGAAGCTTTGTGCTTGTCTTTCCTTGAAAACAAATTGTTTGTATTTGACAAGCATAACATCAACAATGTTGGCTTTCTTTAGCAGCAGTTGACATTGATGTGTAAATGGATTTCAGCCCTTTTAAACAGACACACAAAAGCTCCATCTTTCTGGGCCTCAAATTTCAAGAGGGCGAGGAATTGCCCTCTACACACCCAATCATTTTCCCATCATCCACTGGGGAAAACAGCCCTTATCTATTGTGGATATTATTTTTCTTTGTTACCCTGCAGTACCTTGTAAGACATATGCTGAATGGTATGTGTCAGGGCCAGCAGGGGATAATACATTATGAACAAAAAAAATGGATTCCTTTATACTCCATTAAAATACATATTTAGAAACACCTGCAGGTATAAGAAGCACTTGCCAGAAGCCTGCTTGACGTGATGTGCTAGAATCTAGGAAAGAGACATAAAAGAAACTCCTGATCCTGTTCACATTGAGGTCAGTGTTAAAATCATATTAAAACAATGTTAAAGCAACGCTAAATCCACAGAGGATCAAATGTCAAAATGTGGAGCCATTTGGCACAGTGGTCATTTATTAGCAGCAATTCAGATTTCTACTGTGCTGAACCTTTAACAAGGACTAGGGCTCCTAAACCATAGCCAGGCACTTTGCTGGTCTAAACTGGAGCGGGGGACCAGGACTGGGACTGGCAGAGGACATGCATTTCATAGCCCCTGCCCTCCTCCCAGAAATGGGCTGTCTGTGTGGGCAAGGGAAGGGAGGCAGGTGGGCAGCACAGCAGGACCCTTTCTGAGAAAGGTGGTGGCAGGGAGACAGAGATGTGTATAATTTCAGCCATTTCCAATATCCACTGGTGGCTTCAGGACTGCTGTACAAAATGTTATGGGGTGTAAGGCAGCTCTGCTTTGCAGTAACTCACTGGTAACTGTACTGGGATCATGACAGAAAGGAGCTACATAACTGTATTTTCACAGCAGCTAACAAACAATAATCCTCTGTGGAGCATTCCACTCTGAAGAGACATTGGTGGGGAAATAACCAGCCTCCTTGCCCTTCAAGTAGCACTGGGGTAAGTGCTATTTCACAGGCTCAGTGCTTTCTTCTAGGCTTTCATTCTGCTAGCAGTAGTTCTCCACGTCCCAAATGAGATTTGTTTTCCTAGAACTGGAACAGCCAGCAGAAGGATTCATTCACCTGCCTCTGTTTTCCCTCTGAATCTTGCCATGTTAAAGGCTATGTGCTCTAATGGATGTGTATGCAGATATTGACTTCAAGTGTATTTTGCAATGTGCATGAGTTGACACCATAAATCTAACTAAAGGCAGAACAGAAACCTTGCTGAGAACAAGTCTGAATAAATATGCAGGGCCCTCAGAAAATAGGTGCTATTGCTGTCACTGATTTGTGCTATTCATATAAAATGATAGAGCTATATATTTTAACACCTCAACAACGCTATTTGTTGACTTTGTAGAATGACCACCTATGTCTGCAATTGAAAAAAAGCCTTTCTATACAGGGTGATTGTGGCTACAAATGTGCTTTCAGTGCCTCTATTACCTTTCCTTCAGCAGGTGTGACACTTTATTGCTTGATACTACTCTCCCTTTTAGAAGTCTGGCTCCAAGCCTCCTTTGTTTCAACCCAGATGCCAGCCTCTATTTAACTATTCATTTAAAAAAAAAAAAAAAAAAAAAAGGAAAAAAAAAAAGAAAAAAAAAACACACAACCATCTGGAGTAGAACTGATAGGGGAGGGGACTCATTTCTGTACCTTTTTTAACTGTCTTAAAGGTGAAAGGATTTGTCAAATCCATTAACGACCTATCTTAGATCTAATAGACACTTCAACATTCAAAAAGGCTTGTTCAGAAACAGGTTCAAACAAAGGAAACAGAAGCAAGGAAGAACATGCACAAGGGGCGAAATGGTTTGGGAAATATAAATCTACCCAATTATAATTCAAACAAAAACAAGTGAGAAACTGTACTCTGCTGAGGCACTATTGGCCAAGCATCTGGGCTTTGCATTCATGCATAATTAAGCTTTAGACAGCTGCAAGCTTCTCCAGTGTGACAGGGCAAAGGATATCACAATACAAAGTAAGATGCCTATCAGTGCTTATAAAATGTTGGCTTTATAGTCAGATACAACACTAAATAAAGAGAAAAAGAAAAACCTCAAAACACACACACACACAAAGATACTCAAGATGTCAGTGAAATGTGAGCTACGATGCACAGAATTCCCCTCCTGCCCTTGCTGTGTTTCATGTAATTTTATCTTAAGTTTCCATACTGTATTAAATAATAATAATAATAATAATAATAATAATTAATAATAACAATAAAACACCAAGAAACGTTAAACCTTTTTTTTTTTTTTTTTTTTTCCCCAGGACATTGTCTTTGCAATTAAAGTGATTTTTTAAAAATCCAGACCGATCTGTTAGGGTATTGTGACGTGCAGATGGTAACTGTGAAGGAGATTAAATATTCAAGAGCGATAAAGTCTCTCAGTGGAATTTTTAACATGTGCTTTAAACCCAACACTCTCTTGCTTATAGAAGCTGGTCCCTTTCTCCACTACAAATCAAATTTGGCACAAAGACGAGGAAGGCAACATATTGTGATGCCAAACACTGGCAAATCTCTGTTAGTTGGTCTCCCAGCTGTGATGATCTCAGAAAATATTGTCATGTGTAAAGAATTTGGCTTTGTATTTTTGTACTCCTTTGAGGCTGTTTCAGTTCAGCAAGACTGCTCTTCTGTGTCCTACTAGTTGTGTTAAACCACTGAAAAATACTTTTAAAACTAAGTGTAAATTCTGGTTGTTATGGGACAGAGAGAATAGGTTACTAACCTTAAAAAAAAATAATAATAATTTAAAAAGGCAAATATATTCCATTTTACAGGGTTGGTATTTTTGTAAAGATATCATTTGTCTTATTTGACATGGGATCAAAGTTGCTTCTTGGAAATTTTTAATATGATTAATCACACATGGATGGGAAATGTAAAGTCACAATAGCCTGGGGACAGAAGTACAAGTCAGTTCACACTCAATTCACCCTTCTGAATTAAACAATGTAAAAGCAAAACAAAGATGTAAAGATCTTCACTTCTGTAGAAGGCAAAAGAAATAGTTTGCTGTGCACAGGTCTAAATAAAGACTTTGCTAAGTTGTGAGTAAAAACAAAGGGAAACTAAATGGAGGAACATGTACGAAATACAACTCACCTATAAGATCACAAACCACTAGAACTAATGTTGAAATTGGTATCCACAGACATCTGAGCTGTCATCAGCTATAGTAAATTTGAATGTTTTTGTTTGTATGCTTTGTTTTTAAATAAGTAACTGAAAAGATTCATCTGTCTTAGATATATAGTTATTTCTTTTCTGCAGTGTCAATTTAAGCAAAGTCAAGAAACCGTAAATTCATGTATTTTTCCTTAATACAAAATTAATTGCAGATTTGTGACAAAGTATTATGTTGATAAGATCTTTGTGTTCCTGCCCAGCCTTCTTTTTTCCTCATCGTTATGGATGATCTAAATAAGAAGCAAGCAATTAAAGAGTAACCAGGACAGTAACAGCAGTGCAGGGTGAAGTTAAGGTTAATTGCATTTGTACATATGATAATTATTTTATCAGTTCTGCTGTGTCATAGTTCTTCTTTGTTTCATTTTTGTCTTTTTTGTACATGATTTCCTAAGTACTCACTTTCCATCTGAGTTTAAGTGAAGCAGAGCGTTTTGGAATACCATACATCTTAAGAGTTTTGAATATTTGAGGATCTCAGGTTCTGGTTTATTGTGAAGGAAACAGAACACAATTTCCAAAAATAGACAGTAGGATTATATATATATTTATTATATATATTATAATTTATT
>NC_048926.1:63617929-63653680 GCF_011077185.1 Oxyura jamaicensis
GGAAAGGAAAGGAAAGGAAAGGAAAGGAAAGGAAAGGAAAGGAAAGAAAAGAAAAGAAAAGAAAAGAAAAGAAAAGAAAAGAAAAGAAAAGAAAAGAAAAGAAAAGAAAAGAAAAGAAAAGAAAAGAAAAGAAAAGAAAAGAAAAAAAAACACAATAACAAGCACTTTAATTTATTCCTGGGCTTTGTTCTCACTTTCAAAACCCACGTTGCAATAAAATCAAGGTTTTATTGAAAGTTAGTTAAACAGCACTGTCTTCCTAAGCAAATATTTAACTCCTGGCAGAAGGTTTAATGAAGGCTAGTGGGATTAACTTAAGAAAATACCCATGATTGGAGTGATTATTACAATTAGACCCATTCATGTCACAGTTCTATGGTTCCATTAGATAGTTTTACCAAAGCTAGTGGGATTAATGCAAAAGAAATGCCCAAATTTGAGGTCATTATTGCAATTAGACTTGTACATGTCGACATTTCATGGTTTTATTAGAGAATGATTAATGTTTTTATGTTGGAACAAGGAGTTTATTGTCTGCTCTAGGCCACATTGTCATCAAATCAGAATTTAGCTGTAATGCAATAATATTCCCTTAATTGATGCAATCAGTTATGCTAAAACAACTCTTTATCACCCTAAAATATGGAAAGTTTTTTTTTCCAGTTATACCAAGCTATGGATTCCCCTCTTGCCAAAATGTTAAGAAATAAGCATCATCAGCTATGCATGTCAAGTGTACACGAAGCACTAAAATATAAAATCCAAAATGAACTTATGTAGACATATTTAGATTAATCAGTTGATTCTTCTATAGAGAGAGAGAAAGGAAAAGGAAGGAGAGGAAAAGACATTGTTAACCTACAGACTGTGTTGGCTCCATTACCAGATTACACATAACCAGACACAGAAAAGAGGTCAATTGTGTATTCTGTAGTACATCAAACTGTTTAGCAGTATAATCACCTCTGGCATGGTACTGAAGAAAAAGAATATTTGTATAAAATAAATAAATAGATAAAACCAGTCAGATTCCCAGATTTATTTATTTTGTGTGTGTGTGTGTGTGCATGTAGAAAAACACACAGAAAGACACATGAAGACTGTGACTACAGATATGGTAAAAAGCTGCAAAAGCCTTCAGTTCATAATTTTTTTCAAGAACCAACAGACTGACAGTAACTCCATTCTTCCTTGCCACCACTCCCTTTAAAACACTGAGAAAAACACAGTTTTGTATCTGTAACTTCTTCCCTGGTTGCTGGAGAGTCAAGTGCAACGAAGGAAGTGAACTCTAGGATGGAGCTGTCTATTTTGTCTAAGACTTGCAAGTACTTACATGGAACTAAAGAATTTTATCGCGCTTTTGCACCTTTTCTTCTCTCCCCCATTCATGTGCTTCTTGGCACTAGGTAAAATGTATTCTCAGATAGTAACATGACCTTGTCCAAGGTCAAAACGCAAGCTAGCAAACCATCTGGTAACCATCTGAGTCAGAGTGTTGAGTTTAAACCTCCTGTACTAACATTTCAGCAAAAGAAATGGGAACCAAGCATTATTTCAATAATTGCTTACTTCAGGCTTTTATCATAATCCTGACTTTCAACAAATAATATAAATTTTATGCAATTCAATTATATTTTTATTACTGATGTAGCAGTAAAAAAGTTTGTGGGTTATTTTTTTTCCTTTTACCAACAGATGTGAACAACCTAGCAGCTGTATGATAAAACAACATTATTGAAAATAGATAATTACTTGCAAGTTTGTTCAAAATAAGAGGCTGAAATATTGTAAGATAAAGGACAATTAGGGAAACAAAAATAGGGAATTAAAACTGTAGCAATAAAACACTGAACCTGCTGTTCTCTTTTTTTTTTTTTTTTTTTTTTTTTGTCCTTATATGTGCATTTTGTGATGTACTCGGATAAATAAGTCTACTCCCAATGGCCAAACTAAATACTGCTTATAATCTATGGACACATAAAAGAATGACTTCTATATGCTGTTTAGATGTTGTCCTTCAGCAGTCATCCAATGAAACTCAGTATAGATTAACTGAAATACCAAGTGCAATCATTCATTATCTAAAATATATCAAGAAATATATTTAACTGGGGTAATTTCTGAGGATTAGGGAGCAAGAGCCTGAGCACCCTGGAAAGTGTACTGTGACACACACAGTTTGAATTATCATATGGTTAGGTTTAAATGTGAGTCACGCAAAGGTAATTTGGGATGAACATTTGTACTACAGTCAGGACTTGTTGACACTTCTAGGCTATCACACTGTTCCAGTACAGACTGGTTTCCGAAGCCAATTTGTGATGACAATTACTTTCTATTACTTGTGTGGGTTCTTTTTTTCTTGGAGGGAGGGAGAGGAGAAGAGAGAGACTTTGCAAAGCACTGATTTGGTCAGGCAACACAATTGTTAAGTGATGATGTGCCAGATTACATCAAGTCTCCTGCATTCATGTGATGGGACATAATATGGCATTGTTCCATATTATGAAACAGTGCAGAGTATGGTATATAGTAATGGGTATTAAAATATTTTTCTGAAAAACAGAATCTGGCAGTCTACTTCATTTATTTTAAGCAAGCACTTTCCAATTTATGCTTGCCAAATGCTCTTTACTCAGCTTTGTTATTGTAAGAAATGCACTGACCTTTAAAATGTAACAAAAGTTGAAGTTTGCTTTCTCAACTGGTGCTATTAGCCCTTCTCCTCCACAAAATTTAGTGAAATTATTTTAAGAATTCAACTCACTGCAAATCCCGTGTTCAGAATTCCCCCTAAAAATCACAAGGCTGTCAATAATAATAATAATAATATATATTGTTCCATACTTTAATTTTTTTTTTCCTTCCATTTCTTAAAATAAGTCAGTTTTTGTACTCTTTAAGGTAAATGCTGTAAGGTTAAGTGTTCACATTTACAAGTGCAATACTATTTGTACATGTCAAATTACAATTTGTGTCTTAAAGGGAAACTGCACTTTACCACCCTCAGCCACTGGTAAAAGGCAATTGGATTTCTGCCTGTCTTATCCATCAGAGCGGCTTTTTTATGGGGTATTATCTATTCAGACCCTTGTGTAAAGATAGTCTCTCCTGTTTCAACTATTACCTTTCATCTCCTTTCTCTTGCCTTCCTCAAGCTACTAAATTCTTCTTTTTCACATTTTATACTCCCTCACACATTCTCAAATCTCTCCTCCGAGTTTCACAGTCTCAGTGTTCCTGAGCCTCAGTCTTGTTTATGAAGATTTTATTAGCTCCTTTTGCATCTGCACAGCCTGATCTCCCCAGGCTCTCCCTGCACAGTCAGTACTCCCTGACAGTGGCTGCTCCCCATCTTGTGCGTCTCCCTTCACCACGCTGCACTCCTTCATGTCCTGGAGTTGGACATTAATAGTACCTAGTACCACCTCATTCTCCATTCCTTTTTATACTCTGGTGGGTTTTTATGCCTCTCACACATGCTCTTTGCATTTTCCATTACCACTTTGCATCCCTACTTGGCTTTCCTACCTGTTAGTATCCTCTCTTTTACACCCCTTTGGCTACCTCTCCATTCTCTCACACATTTATTCCTGAATGTCATTAGCCTCTCTTCCCTTCTTCATGCTGTCTTTCACCTCATGGTTACCTCTTTCTTGAAACAAGCATATTCCCAGGAAGTAACAGGGAGAGGACTCCATTGCTGTGTTGGCAGAATTAGCATTGCCAATTTACATTACTTTATTAAGAGATTCACGATATCTGATGTTTTAACGTGTAGTTCCAGGGAATACCTGACTATATGACAACTGTGTTCGAGTACTTGCTTGCTTCTTTTTTTGAAATGCTCTCAAGGTTTCTTCCAAAAGAGTATGTAAACCCACTGTACTGAAGGCATAAGATCCAGAAATGAAAGAACAGAATGGAACAGAACAGAACAGTTGCAAGGAACCCACAAATATCTTGAAGTCCAATCCCCAACCTCTTCAGAGTTAACCAAAAGTTAAAGCATGTTATTGAGGGCATTATTCAAGAGACTCCTGAACACTGACAGGCACGGGGTACCAACCACCACTCCAGGAATTCTCTTCCAATGTAAGACCACCCTTACGGTAAAGGAAGTTTTCCTAATACCCAGTCTGAACCACTCCTGGTGCAGCTTTCTGCCATTCCTACGTGTCCTGTCATTGGGGAGCAGAGACCGATACCTCTCTTTCTACCTCTCCTCCTCAGGAAGTTGTAAAGAGAGAAATGAGGGTCACCCCTGAGCCTCCTCTTCTCCAGGCCTGACTAGCCAAGTGTCCTCAGCCTCTCTTCACAGGACACGCCAGCTTTTACCAGCTTTATTGTCCTTCTCTGAATGCTTTCATGGGCAATCTTTTACAATTCTTTAACATTTTTTTTTAAATTCTGGAGCCCAGCACTGCACTCAGTACTCAAGCTGAGGTCACACCAATACTAATTTTAGTGGGAGGATCACCTCTTTGGACCAGCTGTGTGGTGCAGTGGTGTTTAACGCACCCCACAATGCAGTTTGCCCCCTTGGCTGCCAGGGCTTGCTGCTGGCTCATGCCTGCTACCACCAGCACCCCCAGGCCCCTTTCTGCTGAGCTGCTCTCCGGCCACTCGCCTCCTAGTCTGAGTCTGTGCCTGGCATTGTTCTGCCCCAGGTGCAGCACCTGGTGTTTTCCTTTGCTGAACTTCATACCATTGCTGAACATCAATACTCCAATTTATATGGATCCTGCTGCAAGACCTTTTGTCACTCCAGAGAGACAACAGCACCTCTCAGTTTAGTTAGTGTCATCAGCAAACTTACCAAGGATGCATTCAACTCCTGCATCCAGATCACTGATAAAAACGTTTAACAGGACTGGCCCAAGAATTACACCTTGGTGGAGATCACTAGCAACCAGCCACCAGCCAGATGTAGCTCAATTCACTATGACCCTTTGAGCCCTACTGCTCAACCAGTTCATCACCCAGCACAGCATGAACATGTTCGTCTCACAGGTGGACTGTTTATCCAGAAAGATGCTATGAGGGACGATATCAAAGGTCTTACTAAAGTCCAGAAAGATTGCATCAATTCTTCCTTCCCTTAATCCACCAAGTAGGTGACCTTATTGTGGAAGGATATCAAATTAGTGAGGCAGTTTTTTCCTGTCATGAACCCACACTGACTATGCTTGATTATATCTTTTCTCTTTAAATGCCTTGCAGTAGCACCCAGGATAATCTTCTTCATAATTTTACCAAGTACTGAGGCCAGACTGATGGATCTGCAGTTTCCTGGCTCTTCTTTCATGCTGTTCTTGTAGATTGGCATAATGTTGCCATTGACTGAAAGCTAAGTAATCTCTCCAGACTCTCAAAATCTTTGATACATTGTTGGGAAGGATCTAGCTGTAACAGCTTGCTGGAGCTCAAAAACTGAGGCCAGTTTGGCTCGTTACTTAAAAGACCTGAATCTGCTCCTTTCTCCTCCCTATCTTTCTTTCTACTACATAGCATATAATGTTTCTCAAGGAATAAAGGAATAGGAAAAAAGTGTTTTGGGTTTGCTGTTTGCTGCTCTTCACACCAGTTGTCATAAGCTGTACGGACTTCTTTGCTTTCCCTCTCACCTTCCCAGTAAACATTTCTGTGATCCAGCTTAGAAATTCCTGTGGTGTGAAAATGGAACAGTACATTTGAAAAAGAATCTCTTTGCACAAGATTATTTTCTCCTTCAGATGCGAATTTTTCCGCAAAAGTTCTCTCTAGTTGTTTGACTACGCAGAGGAAAAGAACAAGTAAAGAAAAAGTACCATTTCCCACTCTTTAATACGATAAAAACTTAATTAGTAGAGTTTTCAAATCATAAACCTCTTCATGGAAATACTTGCATAAGTTGTCTGAGGGTATTTTTGCTTTAGCTTGAATTCCTTTTGAACTGTACAATCTTAACTGAAAATATAATGGGTATCAATAAAATTGTGTCCAACGTTGAAAGAAGTACAAGTTATACTTGTAAACTAGATGCACTTATTTCATGACTTACCTCACAGCAGAGAAAATAATCTGAGACAGTTAAAAATGTGACATAAGGAAAATCATGGAAATAATTGGTAAGCATATTCTTCATGGAGATTATGGTGGACACATCACTCATTTTTGAACTTTGAACATTCTAGGAAGAAGCAAAGTAAAACCACTGAGCTTCACATTACAGAAATTCAACCTTTATCACAGGTTCAACTGTTCCTACCAGCAAAGTTGTTAGCTATAGTGAGACTACACTGGTAGCAATGTAATTTTGAAGAAGACAAATTTAGAAAATTCCAAAACAGAATGAGAGATCACTTACAGAATATGGAAAAAAAAAAAAAAAAAAAAAAAAAAAAAAACAAACAAACAAAAAAACATAAGTGCAAAAAACAGATAGATGATCAGTGCTATTTACTACTTATGCCAGAGTAATCACCATCATGACCATTACATGTGCAAACATCTTACCTTCGATCCAGAGACAAACTGCAAATCACCAGGAACTGTAGCATTAAACTAGGGCTGCAGAATGTGCACAGGCCAGCTGAGCTGTCACTGTTTTTCTTATAATTCTGGGTTTGCTGGAGGAGTAGTAGTGCGAAGCAGGAGAGTTGTAATGCAACTTCAGAGGTAATAATCTCTTAAGCTTCTCCAGTCAAATCTGTCCAGTCCTCATAAGAAACAACATAATGTTTTAAGAATAAAATTATTGCATTTCTACTTTTTTTTAATGTGTAGAAAAATTTTAATGAGGTGAAATTTTATAAATAATGTTTTAAATGTTAGCAGCAAGCACAAGTGAGTTACACTACTTCAGTGCTGTGAAAGATTTTGTTCAAGTGGCTAGGTCACCTATCTAACTCCTAACAGCTAACATCTGATATGTATGGCTATAATTAATCATGGGTACAAAATGGAGGGTGGGTTTCAAACTCGAACTATTAATATTCTTGTCTTCATTATGCCAATTTGTCTTGCCAAAGCAGTTAATACATCTCTGCAAATGGAGAAAAAAAAATTCAAATAGAAGCAACTCTTGCCGACAAACTGACATCTGTCAAATGTAATTTTCAGTAATAAGGAACCTCATCCTTTGGGAATATTTTTAGTCCTATTATTTTTATGTCAGAACTTCTCAAGTATTTTTCCTTAATTCCTTAGGAGTTCGCAGATGGTGCTTTGTTTATATTGGCTTCATTTAGAAATGTAACATCTTACAGTGCCACAGTGCAGCAATTAAAGTGTTAAATCAAAACTTTTTAAAATGTCGAATTACTCTCATTTTTCCCTTTCCTTCAGTGTCTTGATAGTTATTTGCTAGGCAGAAAGAGTTACATCTTTTGAGATGATTAGTGATCCCTCACCTCTACTGGCCTGGCCTGTTGCTGTTGTTTCAAGTGCAAACAGTTCACATCCTCCTATAGGTTTACCTGTCATCACTGTAAAGAGAGACTTTGACAGAATTCTTAATATGGACAATTTCAGATTTTAAGTTTGAATCTCAGTGTCAGCAAATGACAGTCTTTAGGTCTTTATTACATGAGGCTTGGTTATAGATCACATACTTCACGACTGGTTTTATTCACTTAAAGGGAAAAATATTATGCATTTATTTTTAAATTTTCATGCTCAATTTCACAGTTGCAGTGGTATGCTATGAAACATTGTGACGGATGGATCTCATGGAATAATCTTTGATTGCTCTTGGTGTTCTTTCTGTATGTGTTGAAAATAAACAATAGAAAGCCTTTTCTCTGTTATGTTTATTCTCAGAAGATGAAGTTGGAAAGTCAAATTAGTGCTAAAAATAAGTCTGATATAATATAAATATATTATACTTAATATATTACATTATTATGAATAAATATAATATAAAGTCTTATAATAACTTTTTCTTGATTATGGATTTTATTTAGGCAGTGTTTTATTTAGTAACACAAATATTGCACTGAATTTAGTATTTAGTTGACGATAAGTTAAAAAATGTCCAAAATATAAAGAAAATCATATACCTCAAGCTAGCAACACCTCTTCTAAATACGTCTCAAGCTAGGAAAAAAATCTGCATATTTTAGGGAAATTAGCTAATTCTTGTATCTAGGTAGAACCTGACAATAAAAAATCACAGAATGTTAGGATGGTGCCTAAGGATACTGATGGTAAATTTCAGGAAAGGAAAGAAAGGAACTGTATCATAACCCTTATCCATTTCTAACATGCTGCAAAACCTCAATTTAATCCAGGTTTTCTTCTTTTAGTCCATTTTTAACCTTTACTTTGCTGATTAAGTAAAAACAACTAATGTAATAACAAAGCTCTTTCATTTTAATAAAAGTCCATTTGATAGCTTTAATAATTCAGTCATTGTTTTTAATTTGTTTAAAATCCCAACAGAATTAACATAGTAATACAAAAAAAAATGTAAGTTTTCTATCCCACCACTTTTAGGGCATCATGTTTAATAGAATAGCTTCTAGTGCAGTGGTACAGATGCTCAGCTATCAGAGTGTGTCTGAAAGCCATCATGCTCACATTTAATTACAGGCACACAGCTACAGCCAGGAGATTGGAGGCTGGGTTAAGGGCAGGCAAAAAATAATTTCCATTATGTTTAATCACGTACTGTGTACTCAGATTCTACTGGGCTAAATTATCTTTCAAAGCTAAAGGTGCTTAGGTACACTTAAGATGGAAAATTATAGACTTTAGTAGTCAACACTGAGAGATATAAAGAACCTTTACTGCCTAGCGGCCAAAGCCCTCTTGAATTACTCGGAAGAAACAATAAACTTTTTTAAGTGCACTGCTACTGACTGGAAGAACAGAATTTCTTTATACAGCAGTTTCGTTAAAAACAAAACAAAAAAAATCAAAACAAGAACCCCCACCTCCTTAATTATTGGATGTTTCTTTGGTTTGCAATTTTGTGAATTAGAAAACATTTCCTGAAATTTCCACTGCAGTGGATTAGACTGGTGCTGTGAAAAGTGACCTTCATAATAATTTAGCTGCCATGGTACAAAGCCTTGCTGACAAATAACCACGTTTGTATGCTAAATTGTATCAGTGACATTGTGATAGAGAAATATCAAAACCAGAAGTCATTATCACATCTTTTTCTACTGGTTCCCCACGTGGCTAGCCAGTTCCCAAAAGAAAATTATCCTTTGACATTGTCAAAGAAAAATCTATCCTGAAGTAGATATTTAAAGATTAAAATGCAACAGCAGCAACAATGATGACAACAACCAAACCCACACCACCACCACCACCACCACCAAAGATTGCCTTTTTGTATTGCTTAATTATATTTATTTTAGTACTGATTTTCTGAGAAAATAGAGAGTCTTTAGTCTCAGAGCAAATGCACTCAATATTTTCCATTGAAGGGACAGAATGGAACCTGCAGCACTGATGACTGTAGAGAACAGAAAGGTGGGAGGAGGGTGTCTGGAGAAAAATTGAACCTGGGGAAATGGGAAGAAAGGTGTTTTTCTTAGTTCCTTAAATATGTCTTATCTGTTTCCCAGCACTCTAATAGTTGATTAAACATTTTAAACTGAGTTACATTCTTTAAGATGAGTTTATTTTGCCCTTGACAGTAATTGGTGAGTTTTCTCTTTGTCCTTATTTTGTCCCTTCAGTTTTCTCACTCCTGTTCTTCCTGTTTTCTCCATCTCCTCACTGGGTTGGGGTGGGTATGAAAGTGACAGTCTGTGTCACTGTTTAGCTGTCAGCTAGGGCCAGTCTACCACATGCATAAAAGAAATCAAAAAAAGAAGAAAAATAGAATAGAATATATGACATAAAAAACAGCTTTTATCAATTATGTCTATCTATTTTATCATACATCATATCTTCACATGTCATCCTTATTTAGCAATGATGCTTGTAGGAGGTCAAATACATTACAATCAAAATCAAATTTGTTACTCTCTTTAAAAATATTATCCCCCAAGAACCATTACACTGTTATAAGTCCTCTACACTGTGTGTGATACTACACGTTCAACCTCAGAATTAAAGCTTGGTCTTGTTTTCACTAGTGTAGTTTTTGTACTCATTTTTATACTTAGCCTATAGAAGTGATGCTAACAACTTTTATCTCATTCTGTCATTTACCAGCCTCTAGTGTTCAAGAACCATGATTTGCTCTACAGAAAAAACATATACTGTAGCTTGTTGACTTGGACACTAATGTATAAATGTAAGCCATTTACAAAAAGAAATATGAGCACATTTTCTTTCCTTAAAAGCAAAGTACTGAAATAAGAAATTTATAAATGGTCTTTTCCAGTTTGGGGCTTAGTATAAGACACCGCAGATGAGTGCACAGTCAATGGGCATTGTGGCATTTTAAGATCAAGCAGATAAGTCCTGAATCCATGACATATTTATCTGTTTTAAAACTCTCTGTGTTTTGTTGTTGATGTTGTCAGTTTTTTAATACCTGCTTGATATCAAAATCGTAATAGAGACTTAGAAGCAGCCCCAATTTTTCATGTGAGTGAAATCCAGAGAAATTTCCAAACCACATATCAATAATGAATAGGCAAAAATAAGAAAAATAAGATTTTAAAGTACCAATAGTTTTAGGGCAAAAAAAAAACCAAGAATTATCATTATTGTGAACATTAATAAAATCAACCACTTCTGTTGTTTTTTTGTTGTTGTTTTCATATTTTTTTCCCCAAGAATGATTAAATAAAGGTAATGAACTTCCTTTCCTTCCCACCTATTTTGATCATACTTAGCTCATTTCATAGGTGAACAGGCAATAGCTTCTCAAATTAATTTGAACAATGACCTTTTATCCACAAGTGATTTGGAAAGGACTTTCAGTGTACACTCTCTAGAAAGGTACAAATGCTACTGACTAAGCTTGGTTAGAATATGAGGTATAAAAATAAAGTGAACAGAAGATACACTCATATTACTCTTTTCTCAGAGCAATTCTAAAGAACACAGCAAGCCCATTGCAAGCACTATATAGTGCACTTCACACCACCAGGCTTTCTCTCCCTGCCAGCACACCGTAATTAAAGGAAAGAGACATCAACATGAAATCAGACATGAGATGCTGTCCAGTTGAAAAGGTTACTGCAGCAAATGAGCAATTAGTGCACCCTGCTGCAATGACTGCTTCAGCTTCAGAAAGGATTCAGACAAAATACAATAGCTGAATAAACTGGCTTTGTAATCTGTTTGTCGTAGGTCCTGCAGTCAGTGTTATACAATGAGTTGGCAGGGTATAAGCTTCAAGGACTGCATGAAACCTATTCTACTTGAGATCATGATGTTTAGTCTACTACCTTTTTCCTAGAGTAGCCAAGAGAGGATTTGTGTAAATATAAATCAAATCCTTCTCTCTCAAATATATATATATATATATATACATACTGTCAAAAGCACTTTTCAGATGGCAAAATTCTGTTTACTATGAGCCCTTTACTTGTACAAATATGTCATAAAAATCATTTCCCTAATCAACATTACCCATATAATTGGACTTATGGTTTAATTAAAAAAAAAAAGAAAAAGAAAAACAAAACAAACAAACAACAACAACAAAAAAAACAACCTGCAAGTACAAATATATTTAGCTCAAAATTTGATTTGTGCTTTGTACAAGAAAGCTAGATTTTGATTTGTTATTTTTACAGATCTAAGATAACCTGACAGATTCAAGCACAGGTATTCAAATTAAGCATTACCCAAGAACTCTCAAGAATTCTTTTTTTATTTTTATTTTTTCCCTAGATTTTTAAATTATACAGAGCTCATATATTTTAGAAAAGTATATTTTGAAAGAAAATATTTAGAATACTTTAGAACAGAGCAGATTCCCTTGAACCTACTGAATACAAGCCAACATAGCTGACAGTTCTTTTTTGTTGCTATATTGTTAGTACATATATATGTTTAAAGGTACTGGACCATGTCCTCAGTTTTCGTGTTTTCCTGAGATCCTCTTTAGAAAATGTACAGACACTCATTCATGTTTGCTCAAGAGTTGTGAAGCTGTTAACAAGTGGTGAAGGCTACTCTGCCTGCAGCAAAGCTAGAAGAGAGCCATAAGCCTACAGCACATCTTCCCTGTGCAGCACATGCTGACAGAGAGTTTAAACTTCTACACAAAGCTACAAAATTATGAGAAAGGTGCCTGAGGGGTTTCCATACACATGAATTATGTCCCTCTCTAACACCGAAACAACCTTGCATAGGAGGAATAGAACTCCACATGGCTGACAGCTCCATCAAAGTGATACATTTATTAGCTTCATCAGAAACTTAATGCCTGGACTACCATTTGTTTCAAAATGGAGCTGCTAGAAACTGATTTCTGTACCAAAGGCTGGGCTTATTTTGCTTTAACATTTTGTTGTCAAGCATCAGTTTGACAGCATCGTATTAGAATCACTCTATCAACAGAAACTAAGTTTAAAAGCTCATAATTACTGTTTAATGTTTAATATTTACACAGTGCTTTACAAATCTCAAAGCACTCTAAGGGAAAAATTACACAAAGAAACAACAGTCAAGGGGAAAGGGGAAGAGTGACATAAAGTCAGAAGAAACGTGAAGAAAAGATGGACGAACCATTTAAGTGAGATTTACAATGGCAGGAAATCTCCGAACTGGAATTTGTAGTCATTTGTAGCAAGCCACTAATCTATAATGAATGAGTATTTTCCTCAGTGTGAAGGATGCTGTAAAAGCCAAATATCTTTCCCTGCGATAAGCAAACAAAGACATCTGGATTCTGGAAAGGGAGCAGACAATGCGGGCAGAACCCTTCCTTCGACACACCCAAAGGGAGAGCTGACAATGAAACAGATTGTCGCCTTCACCAAGAAAAGGCTTAATTGTTCAAACCCCAGAACTAGCTTCCTCCTCCCCCCCTCATCCCTCTCGCTCCCTCCTCCCAAAAGCCTTGGCAAACACTGAAGGGAGGAAAAGCCTTTCAAGTACGGAGAGGCAAAATGTTTAAAGGAACAAGACAACAGTGTGTGGGTTCAAAGATGGCTTAGGCTGGTCTAAGAGAGAGCTGCTGCGGATGGAGGAACACTGCCCTCCCATCTGCTCTCATCAGCATATTCTCAGTGCTTGCCTTTTGCCCAGCACCTATAACATGTGGCTGCAAAGTAAGTCAGATACTTGCTAAATCAGATTAGCTTGCTAATGGGAAATAAATAAATAAATAAATAAAATTATCTATCTATCTACCCATCCATGGCCTGATTGTTATAACAGAAACATGGTGGGACACATCGCACAACTACAATACTGCAATAGAGGACTACAAGTTTTTCGGAAGACATAGGCACAGAAAAGTAGGGGCTGGAGTTATTATGGAGGTGCAGTTTTATCTTAGGGAATGAATTGAATGAAAAGAGATGCCTCTGAGAAATAGTCATGGACAGGCTGAGAGCTTGTGGGTAAAAGTTAAGGACCAGACCAATTAAAGGGCACCTTGTGATTGGGGTGTAATACAGGCACCCTGACAAAAGGGAACCTTCTTTACTTCAATTACAAGAACTATCATGTTCGCAGGCTGTCATCTTGATGGGGAACTTCATGCACTCTGATATATGCTGAAAAAAATCTAGCAGGGAAGATAGGAAAACAGCATGTCTGAGCAAGGACCTGATGGTCAAACTGAGGTGAAGGAAGGAAAGAAACAGGCAGTGGAAGCAGGGACATGTGGCCTGGGAAGAGTACAGGGGTGCAGTCCAGATGTGCAGGGATGGGATCAGGAAAGCCGTGGAACTGAGCTTGGCAAGGGATGCAAAGAATAACAAGAAGAGATTCTAGGAGTACATTGGCCAGAAAAGAAAGGCCCCCTCTGATAAATGAGGCCTCTTTAACAGCAAAGTGCATACAGCATATACTGATGAGAATCCCATTAGCAGAATTTACAGTGTTTTTAGAAGAGATATTTTTACCTTTGGGCTTTTTCCACACAAGGGAACAGTACAACCCAATTGTATTTGTGGAAATATTTATCAAAGCAGTAGTGTAAAAATGTGTATGCTTAGGAAAACACACTGGAGATTTTTTTTTTCTGAAAATACCTACATAGTGTTTCTCCCTTTTCACTGATTACCAGTCTTACAGGGAGGTGTTCACACAAAATTGAAAGAGGTGAGTCAGTGCAGAGTCATGCTTGGCTGTCAAGGTCTTTTCCCACAGATGGATGTACCAACATTGCAGTACTGCCCACAGAAAGAACGGAAGTTTACTAACTCTTCCGCAGCACTCTTGAGACTGGAGATGTCACTAACAATGCATTAAGCTTTGCATTTGGCTGTTTGGTCATTATTATTGCTTATTTAGAATCTTTTCCTAGATTCCTCTATCGTTTCTCTTAAACGGTTTCAGAGAAAAAGAAGAAAAAAAAAAAGTTTTTCTAAAGCTTCACGTAAAATATGTTCAAAAGAGATATATTTGCTATGCAGTGTTATGCTATGCAAAATATATCCAAAACAAACAAACAAACAAACAAAACAATAGAAAGAAAATAATTCTGCTTGTACCTTGTAATACGCACAATGTTGTCATAAGAGTAATGGGAGGGACGCAATAACAGCTCAGTTCCAATTGCTTGAAAAATGTAAGTATTGGTTATCTGGCTTTCATAGTTTGAAAAGAGACCCCAGCAAAATAAGAATACAAATTTATCCATATATATATATATATGTCCATCAATTGCTATCTGACCATATTTACAATACTGTTTAACAGCAAAGGTGACTAAATTAAGCCTGAGTGCTATTAGAGAAGGAAGGTGCTCTTAGGCAATTCCCTCACATGCTGTTTAAAGAAACTGAATCAAAGCAAATCCCAAAAGACCTTTTAGAAACAGGTTTTTTTTCTGCATTTGTTTCTTGATGTCTCTAAGTAGAAGACAAAAGCAGCCCTGAGTTATCAAAGGACAAAGAATAGCACAGAAGTCATCTACTGAGAGGTCATGGGTTAGTTCTGATCAACTATTGTGTAACATGTGGATCTCAAAGAACAATGATTGTGATTCAGGAATCAAAAACAGATGAAAATATTATCCATGACTTAGCGATAGTAATTAATAACCACTATCAATGATGTTTTGGGTACAAGTATGTAACAAGAAATTGGGAAAACTCAAGTACAAAAGAAAGTAGAATAACAAACCGAAAGCAGAAGTTACTACAATAACTGGCTGTAACCTAGGCAGCAGATTTATATTTCAGACTATTTTAATGCAAATAATTTTTTCAGAGTGCAAAACAATAACTAATATTGCCCAGAAGAAAGGCCATTTAATTTTTAAACCTCTGCTTATCCACTTACAGCATTGTAATATTTGTCTGATAGTTACACAATTTTTAAACACAATGTACTATATAAATAGGATCATGTTTTCAAACATTATTTCAAATATGATATTAATATTATGATATTTCAATTTTTACCTCTTTGTTGAACTGAGGAAGGTAGGAGAAAGAGCACAGAGCTGCAGTCATCCTTGAAGAATATAAATAGCTACACATGCTTTTATCATTGAATTGTGTGAAAAGATATGTAATCCTATGTCTATTTCAAAAATTACAAGTGATCCGAATATCAAAGAAATCTAAGTCAACTTTCTTTCTTTGTACCATTAACTTAATTACTTTGATTTTGTAGCGAAAAACAAACAAACAACAACAACAAAAAGGACAAAAACAACCAAACCAAACCAAACTAACAAACCAAACAACAACAAAAACCCTTTGCTCATTCTATACTACACAAGGACCCTGAAATTCAAAGGATCAAAACTGACAAAACTATTGTCAATCCACTGGAAAGCCAGAGATTATGATTAAAGAGAAGTTCAGTTTGTGACAAATCCTGCAAATGTTTTTTTTCAAAGAACAAGATCTGTAGCAAGATCAAGATTTTTCATGCTTTCTTGTTGTTTCTCCTCTTGTCCTTACATGTTCGTTGTTATGGGCCTGAACCTGCAAACTTGCACTCTTTAATAAGTTATCTTAAGTATGCACATGGACTGTTAAATACAGTCAGACTAGACAGGCTTATATAATTTGTAACAATCATGAGGCTTTATCAATAACAGAAAAAATAAGAATATTAAGACATTCACAGAAACTACACATTCTGGTTTCTTTAAGAGAGAGAAATGTACTTCTATCCAGACTTCAAAGATCATTCAGATGTACAATATCAAGCAACACAAGAGTTCAAACCTAAGCAAATAAGGAATGATATCCATCTACAAAGAAATTTAAGTTTCAGGCCAAGTAACAGAGTGGGAACACACTGAAACACCTGCAGTCCTCCAAGGAAAATTTCCACTTTTGTAGACAGAGACTGTCCTTTGGATGACAGACTGATTCTGAATTATGAGAATTGTAGTGTGTTACTGAAACTTCTTAAGCTTCTTCACTTTTCTCTTTCATACAGTTTCAACCTTCCCCAAAACTGAAAAATTATTTGAAGGCAGATAGCTAGTCCCCAGATTGTGTTTTTCAGAAGCTGTCACGTAGGGATGTAAGGAAATGAACAGAAATGGCTTGAAAGTCTTATTCTTTCTTCTTTTTTTTTTTTCAATAAAAATCAAATTTATATTTGCAAAATATTTGTTTTCACAAATTAACTATGTATAGTGGCTGGAAATCAGATTTGCATTGTGTTACTCAAATGATACTGTTTCACAATGCCAGCATAAAGTAAAGAAGCATTACTGGAAATGAGAATCATTTTTCATTCTGTTCTGTTTCTATCAGCACATCTCTCCTGCTACTAGTTCTTGACACCTTGACACCATCTGTTCAAACTGCCCCTCTCCCTTAGCACTTCATCAATTCCTCTGTAGTTCTCCTTCCTCATTGTGGATTCTCTGTTTACTCCAGAACTTTCTCACATTTCCAGTCTCCAGGTAGCCATCCCCATCTGATTGTCCCTGTGCCAAAAACCTTTCCATTGGTGTCAGAAATTATCCATGAACATAAGCAAAGAGATTTTTCAAAGGTTTGTGTAGATTAATGGAGAAAATGTACCCAAAAAAAATCTTTTTATAGAAGATTCTGAGAAGATAAGAATACAGCAATAATTATTTTGTTTCCTTTAAAAAAAAATAAAAAAATAAAAAAAAAATTACATTTTGGTATTTTTTTCAAAGGAAGTTAAAAATAGTAGAGATTTCACTCATGGCTGAGGGCTGACCACCAGCAGAGACAGAATACTGGCCCAGCTCCAGTCCTGACTGGCAATTCCAGCTGTTCTGTAGAGAATACCATGCTTAGCAAATGTATATTCACAGTAAAATTACAGACTGTCAAGCTTATGGCACTAGAGAAATTCCCCAAAGAGAGACAAGGTCTTAACCAACCATTCCAGCTGTGACCTGCATCGTGACCTAAAACTCTTGTGAAGTATAGTCACTTGCTACACATACTCTCTCCACTCAGGTTATCACATAGAAAAAGGCTTTTTCCTTAGATCCAAATAAACATTTGCCAGAAATCTATGACAAGTGTCCACTGGCACTTCATATAATCAAAAATCAAATCCTGTAGGGCTAATGTGAACACAGAAAAATTCTCATCAAAAACAATCAGAGTTATGTTCCACACTTTTTTTTTCTCCTGTCCATTTTTCTCACTCACTTGGATTATAAATAGTTGTTTTTTAATCCCAGGGATGTAATCGTTTTCTCACATAAGCCAGTTTCATGGTGGTGATCCTCCAGTGAGTGCCTTCAGATCCGTATCAGTGTAAACAAGAATTCTTTTGACCTTGTCAGTTCAGTGACAGCACTCTTCGATCACTCTGGACCTCCTACAGGGGAAGATGCCACCCATGTCTTAGACTATGTGCAGTCTGAAAGGACCAGAACATGGGAAAGAGAGATAGAATTGTCCTGTAGTGGATGCAGTAATAGAACTAAGGTATAAGAAGGGACCATTGAGCTGCTTATATGATGGTAGGGACCATTGAGCTGCTTATATGATGGTAGTATTCCTTCTGAAATTTTATCTTTGCCCTTCAGTAATGAAATGGCTCTGAAGATCTTTTTAAATATATGAAAATAAGTCTTTAGCTCATTGGCACACACTTTAAAACAAAACAAAACAAAACAAAAGACATAATAGAACATTAAAAACTTGTTAGCCGTTACACACCCACCCAGCATAGGAGACATTCGAATGGATTCAATCAGGCCACTTTGCATACGGTGCACATTGTAAGGGCATGCAATTTGCACATTTTATTGTAAAGTAAAGCACTTCTCATGTCAGTATTCAAAGTCTTTAAAAGCAAAGTTCTGTATGCAGTAAGTATTTCACAGCAAAGACTGTAGGACAGATAGTATTCATAAAATACGTTTTATCTAAATTGCTACTGTCTTTAGCAATAAAAATGTCTGGAATAGATGTTGACAAGTGGAAATTATATTAAAAATCCTGCATGTTTTCAATTTATTTGTGGCTATGTTACTGTAATTTCAATATCCTATTATATGTTTGCCACTTACATAAAGTATATTTGCCTCAAATTGCAATTTAAAAGAGCAAACCTTACCTTTTATTTTATCCCTTTTGATGTCAGTGGAACTTCACCTCAGGAAAGACTGAAGGATCAGACTCTATACACAAGCAAAAAGCCAAAAAAGGCAGAATTCCTCAGTACAACCAGTGTTAAATGTTTCCACACAAAAAAAGGCAACCTCACATTTGTAGGGATCTTAATCCTTAGTTCCTCATTTTTTCTCCATCATAATATTTTACGTTGTGTTTATTATTATTATTATTATTATTATTTCATTTTATTTTAACTTCAACTTTATATTTTTTCCTTCCTGGCTCCTTAACTTAATTTAAACTTTATATCACTTGCTTTCAGCTCAGACTGCTCAGACTTGCCTTCATCTGAGCTGGGGACAGCCTCCATCATAATGCAGAAGAGGACCAAGCCAACAGTGTGGAGGTCAACTGCAGCAGGAACTTGCTCATGCTAATGTTCCATTTTTGTGGCTCAAACATCAAATCAGCCTATTTTTGAGTATATGAAACTCCAGTTTGCAACAGGTTTAGAATATGTGCCAATTTAGAAATAGTCTTACAAGGACATAAAAAAGACAAACAGCAAGCTGTGGACCTCAACTCTTGTTGCCATCTGTTGCTGCAAACTTTTCTAAAGGAAGACCTATGAAGAGAGGCTTAATTTCTCCCTGACCCAATTCCTAGAAATGAAAGAGCCACTAAAAATATTTGGAAAACTGAGCCCAAATGGAAGTAAGTTTGTAAAGTTATTAAAAATGACAAGAAGTCTTTATAACAGGAATGCAATGCAATGCAGGACCATGCAGGACCAGGCCACACAGCCCTGGGCAGCCCGTGTCCCCGTTTGCTTCTGCTCATGAGGAGAAGTCTCCTGGTGTCAGGCCCTTGTCCTCCTGCTGTGCCCAGCTCTGGCTCCCTGCAATCTGCACATAGGCTGGTGGGTGCTCCCAGAGCAGCTCCTTCTCCACAGTTTGCCCTTGTTCAATCTTATGACATTCCTCTTGGCCCATTCCTCCAATATGTTTAGGTACTTCTGAGGTGTTCTCAAATGACCGATGGTAAATGGGTGTGGTAGACGCAGACAGCTCCTAGCTCCTGCAGGGTTCCTTGGGAGCTTGGACCTGTTTTCCTCTTAGAAGTGGCTGAATGTCCCAGCCTGGCATCCCATGACAGGGGCTCCAGACTTCAGTTATATTTGGATAATCCCACAACCCTGTCCCTCACCCTACCTTAAATGGTGGGCATAAAGTTGTCCACAGTGGTGCTAGTAGGCATTGTTATAACAAATGAAGGTCTAGGAATTCTGCCAAGGACACAACCAAATGGTTTTGCTCAGGAATACCGAAGCAGGCTGGATGAGAGATTGTTGTGAAAACTGGATACATGACAGTAATTAGGGTTGCTGACAGGATGCTGCTTAGAACTCTTTCCTTCCAAAACATTTCAAAATTTAGTCAAGGCTATGCCTGGGAACTCTACTTACTGTAGCATGTCAGTCTGTTTATAAAGCTCCCCAAGCTATTTTCGACAGCTCGTTCAGCTGTGTTGACCAACAAATTCTATGCACATTTTTAAGATGTCTCAACTATTTGGCATGTTTTATCAAGAAGAACCATCAAACTGAACTTTCAGTATCTAGTCAGTGTGGTTTATTTTGCATTGAATTGGCTCATTAAAGAAAAGAAACTTTACAAATCTTTGTGTGGTAGTGGAGTGAGAACCCAGGAAGCAAACATATGTATTTCTGATTCAGTCATCACCTCTTTCTGCAATTATAAGCACATTGGTCAGCTAGTCTCTGCCAGTTCCCATACCCAAAAAAAAAGGACAGAACAGCATGTACTAGAGTAGTACTGGAAAAATAAGAGCCTGGTCCAGCTCTGAGAGAAGTTAACAGGTGTAATTTTGTTAATTTTTACTAGATAGAGCTAAATTTAAAGATCTTGAACCTGGCGGTGAATTATGCTGTGGAAATGTAGATATAGTATTTGTTCAGCCAGAGAGTGGTTCTTTTTACCCTACTGTGTGGGGGATACTGTGTAATATAGGCTGCTGTAACATTTGTACATGATCTTCTCCTTAAATACAGTCATAACTATCTTATAAAGAAGAGAGGATAATGAGTGAGACACACACATCTCTGTGTCCAGTGGTCTGAAGAAATTTCATTTGAGGCCATACATAGTTCTGAGAAGCCTAAGAAAACATTCCTTTAGAGAGTAGAAGGAAACTACCAACATGGCTTTTACAATTGGCAAGCATAATTCAGTTCCTAAACAAAAACATCACCAGTATTTCATGTGGTTTCATTTAGAAGAAACTATTCATTAGTAGAAATCCATTGTTACTAACATGAGTACCATATAAGTCCATGGGGAAAATAATTATTACATTTAATAGAAGCTCCTCTTGCTTTAAAAGTCAGTAAGAAAAGGTAATTCTTTTTAATAGAGTCTGTAGCTTGTAAAATAATGCATACAGTATTTTGCAAATTGCAACTACCTTGGAAAAGACAATACATTTAACAGAAATGCAATAGCCTTCTTTGTAGCAGCAGTCAAACTGTATTTGATGTCAAAGGGAAAAAATAGATTCCAATTATTAGGGCCCAACTTTATTTTTTGCCTTGTTTACTGCCCAGTCAGTTGGGATAGCCACCTTCAAGAGCTCTGACAGTACTTCCACTGTGTGCACCCCTTCCCCACTTCACCACATAACAATCCTCTGCTTGGTTGTCAAACACAATTATTTCTCTGGGTAACAATATGAAAGGCAGCTGCAGCAAGCGTGGAGGTCAGGCAAAGCAGGCCACAAATGCAGCAGCACCTGCCTCTTGCACGCAAAGACGGAGCAAATTACAACATTTGTCGCCAAGGAACTGAACAGCAGTACCATGTGCAATGGCCTCACAAGCACCATTTTCATCATGTGCATGGATGTACCTTTTCAAATCTAGAGCAAGGAACAGATGTTTCATCAAAAGACACATTTAAAATAAAGATAATTATGCAGTAAGAAGCTTAATTACATAGGATTATTCAGGTCCACTTAATTGCTTGACAGTCTGAGAGCCTCCCACATATTCGTGACAGAAACACCCTTCTCTTACTGGGTTACCAAACTCTCTCAGGGCTTCAGGACAAATGTAGCTGTTTTAGTAATTCAACTAATATCAATTTCTGATTTTCAGCTAGGAGGAAGAAACGTAAGCAATCATATCAAGCAATAAAATATCATTTTATTCCTATAGGCATTGTGTTTTCTTCCATAAAATATTAATAGCCTGAACGACAGAAATGAAAGCAAAACTGAACGCTACTATCACAGTATACTCAGTAGAACATTAATCGCACTTAGACATCTCAGACAGATCAAAGAATAGAATTTCCTCTGGTTAGGCTGCCCACAGAAGCTTATGCATCTCCAGTTTTCATAAGTTTGTTTTGGATTTTTCACACGAGCATAAAAAAAATTATTTCACCTCTCCACTTAACAGGTCACCTCCTTCATGAACAAGCAAAAGTTCTAATACTCAAAAGTAAGTATATATTTACTCTAAAAAAAAAAAAAAAAAAAAAAAAAAGACAAAAAAAAAAAAAAAAGATTGTTTTCTTTGTTTAAAAAATACAGTATGATCTGCATGGCTGTGGTGCAACTGTTCTGAGAGAATACATTACCATGGAAATTCATTGAACTGATCATACTAATACATTTCACAGAAAAATAACCACTTCAGTGAACTTCTGCTGACACAATGACAGGCCTTCAGTGCAACTGTATTGAGCCCTGGGAGCTTATCAGCTGCAAAACTAGGATTCAGCATAGCTCCAAAACACAAAATGATCAAGGCAGCTCTGCCATGTGAATCATGCTGAAGAGGAGACCTCTGCATTTTTTGGGGGCCTATCCTGCAACTGAGGGGTTTAAAAAACACTCAGCATCACTCAAGTGTTTTTGTTGCTGTTTTGTTGTTGTTATTTGTTGTTGTTGTTGCTGTTTTGCTCTACACAGGTTCCAGGAAATAATTCAAAAGTTTCTATGTCGAGAGTTTAGCAATTAAATTGCATCCCTCCCACCAGCCCTACCTGCTTTAGTTTCCCATGCTCAACACATTTCTTCATCATGTAGAGCAAGGCACTAGCAAATCCTAGCACAGAATTTATATTTAATTTATATTTAAGGGATGTAGAAATGATATTGAATACCTGAGCACTGAAATGATCTCTTTTCATCAAACAGAGCACTACAATATTCACATTTGTCAAGCCATTGCAGATTTTTCTTAAATAGACAAACTAGGAATGATTTCATTGTGCATTACTGAAAAATAAAAATAAAAAAAAAATAAATAAAATAAAATCTGCAGAAGAATTAACTTTATAAGGAGTTAAAGCCTGTCATTTAGGAAAAAAAAAAAAAAAAGAAAAAAAAAAAGAAAAAAAAAAACTTAGTTCAGTCTAAGCCACTAAATGTAACTCAAAGCTGGGAAAGACGATTACCCTATAATGGCTCCATTCACATTCACAAAGTTGGGGTCATTTTAAACTGCTGCTATGTTTTGGAAGGCTGCCCAGAAAACTTTGGTGTGAAAAATCTGCTGAATGCCTTTGCGCTACATTAGCTATCAGTATTTAAGGTCAATAATACAGGTGCAGCTTTTCTCCTATTTAGGTTGCATTGTAAAAACTTTAAAAAGCCATGCAAAACTTCTTCCTAAAAGTCTGTTGGAAAAAAATGTCTTTTTTTCTCAAACCTTTAAAAAGGAGAATTTGTGGGGTGGGAGGTGGCGGAGGTTGCGAGAGAGCGGGAAGGATGGCATTCTGTGCTGTCAGGAGAAAACACAGAGAACTACTAATAAACCATAAACCAAGAATATTGCTTTACATTAGTTTTGGTGCAGCAGTTTAACTTTTATAAACATGATCCAGCACTAAATGCAACTTGCCAAGCAAATCACAGGGACTTACGCTACTTTCCACATTAATGGTGGCAAGGTGCACTTAATGTTTCCCCTTCACTGCTTGAGATTGACATTAGAGGCTTTTGGGAAAGCATATGCCCAAGCTCCAGCTCTGCAGCAGCAATCGTATGCTAGGGTGACACTATGACTGATCACACTCAGGCACTGCTTCTGTCTCTGTAAATGGGCTTTCAGTTATAATGGAAATGTTTAGTTCAAAGCAGCGTATACATTACACATGTTATTAATGGCCGAAACAGATGCTTCCTTCTAGTGAAAGGGTTTGTTTTTATATAAAACAAATCCTCCTGTAAATCTGGATCTTTTATTTGTTTGCATATCAATTTGAAGGATAATAATATGAAAAGCCCTTTCTACTTTGCCTTATATTACAGAACCATTTAAATTTTTAATTTGTGTTTCATATAAACAAATTTATATACATGCACACACATTTTATTACCCATTTTATATGGCTCCTTTTGTTTCTGTTGTAAATTGCACAGTTTCTTAATCACTGCTAAGCATAAAATACCCTATCAGTAAATTATTCCTACAATAAAATACATGATGTGGTCTACAAATGATGGTTATTAATTTCAGGACAGAAATGTTGCATTTATATTGTGGTTTATGTTCAATTAACACATGGCTGCATTAATGCAATGTGTCAGCATAGAATTGAACTAGAGACTAAATGAAAATGAAGTACCCTAAAAAGGAATTATTGCCTGTGCTAAACAGAGTAAAAGCCAATTTATTTGTGAGTTTGCGTGAACAGTACCACCTGAGATACTCATGAGCAATTCCAAGAGCATGGATCATGTTTCCAAAAGGAAATTATTTGATTGCTTTATCTTTTTATGTGCTTTTTGTGGAAAGAACTGTGTCTCTGTGCACATGACAGATCAATGATTCCAAAACTGGAGCAGCTGCAGTTCATGAAAACCAGATTATTAGCAAGGGGAAGACATCTTTAAAAATAAGTCACCCGTTTCTTTTGTTAATTATAACCAAGCCTGTTTCCTAGGGCATAAGCAGCTCATGAGAGCATTGGGTGGCCATGGTGGAAACAGTGATTATGATCTCTTAGATGCAAAACACAGCAAAAGCTTTATTTATCACATGGAGCAGACCCCTTTCTTGATTGGAAACTTAAATGCTGAATTATCCAATTCTGAGAGCAGAAAGACCTTGCAGGGTGGTATGTGGACCAGACTTAAGTTCTTTGACCACATGGTGTGTCTCTCTTTTGATTTCTGCTCTGTCAACCTCTATGTATTGATTTTTTATTATTATTTTTTCCATTGAGTAAATATTTCGGTGGCTCTAAGTCTGCATCATCAAATGGATCCTGGAATGCAACATTACTGAAATCTATTGAATATTGGTAGAATACATTTTGAATTAATTGTTCACTTGTTTTAAGACATAGAGCTGTTCAAGTTTAGGAACAACCCAACAGAAGGTGCTTGGCAAACCTCCCAAAATCTCTCTCAGCCACTAAATCTCATGTGGGTTTTACATTAGAATTTAAGGGAACTTCAGGAGTCCAGCTGGTGTAAAATCACTTTGTAAAACTGGCACCACAGTCCTGAATAAACTGTATAAACTTCCTCTGAGATTTACATTTCATTCATTTGGATTCCATTTGCTTAATCATATTGCTCCAAAGCACCCCTTCCCTTGAGTTCCCCTCTCCCTCAAGGGAGCTCTGGGGAATATCACCATGACGTTTCCTCCATGTCATTTTTCTTATTTTGCCCCATGCTAGCAGCAAGGTGAGAAGCAGAGTTTGCTCCCTCAAAAACAGCTCACAGGACACAACTCCATAGCATGACAGCCAGCTGTGTAGAGCTCTCTTCTGGAGCACCACTGCTGGCCCATTCTTCACTCATTTCTCTTAGCTGTACCCTGCACATACTCTGTCTGGAGACCTTTTTTTTTGAAGAAAGAAGGGTTGGAAATAGGGAAGAAAATAATAAAAAATAATAAAAATAACACCCTGCATCCCCTCAAAATGAGACAAACCTTCACCAACACAGTAGTATGGGCCTTTAACATAGCTAGTCTGGGTTGAAAATGTTGATTGCAAGGCTTATTTGTAAAGTTTGGAAAAAAGGTGTATGGGAAACAAACAAAATCCTTTCTTCTTCCTTTTTTTTTTTTTTTTTTTTTTTTTTTTCTCCCATGGGAGCTCTGTCAATGTCCATGTTTGAATCAACAAACTTCATTTGTATACCTTGCTGGGCTGCTAACCTTATTGAAGAAGTCAAGCAGCGTGTTGTAACTGCACATCCCACAAACCACTAAGGAGTATCAGCTGCTGTCATTGTCAGTGAAATAAATAATTCCCTGATGTTGAATAGGTGCTACTGCAATGTGACTCTTCCACCTATAAAAGTTAGTAAAGACCAAGACAACAAATTCTAACCTCTATACCAAGAGTCTGAACATTTCTACTAATTGGATGTAAGCTTTTCATGACCTTGTGTCTCCATTTAGGCCTTAAAATTTAGGATCTACTCTGCATCTGCATACTGTGGTTTGTATGTACAAATGTCCTGCCTTAGAATTCACTGGTTTGGAACTACATGGATCAGTTTAGGAAAAATTCCCCAAGAGATATGTCTCAATCAAAGAATTTTAAATCTTTTTAATTTTCTAATTCTAGGTTATTTTTCTTATATGCCTAGACCACAGACCAGATCACCAACAAAAAAAAAAAAAACAACTTTTTTTTTTATTATTTTTTAAAGGGTGAATAATTTAGATATAACTGCAAATTAAAAATAAATATATGGAAGCACAAGGAGAACTGCCATCAAGTTCCTCAACCTGATTATCCACTTTTAACCTGTGAATAGGATCTACTGGAATACGTTTTCCCTCTGAGTCTGCAAATGATACTGTGATTCAAATAAAAATTATGTGTGCACAGTTATTGGAGAAGACAAAATATTACTTGAAAATTTGGAGTAGTAGTGACATAAATGTAAAACACAGTGATATAGTTATGGAAAATGAGAACATTAGAGTTTATATCTTCTACAACAATATGATGACTATTTTCCTTCCTCTGAGACCAAGTCTCCAATGGATGATAGGAACTTTTGTCAAATTTTCTTGAACTTGTCACACTTAATTTTCTTTTACATAGGCATTTCTGAGGTCATTTTAATGCCTAGAGCATTTGTGTATTGACTGTAGTTTAGAAATAATTCACTGCTGTAAAATTAATACTTAAATCTGTGGTGAGGGAAACTGCACTAAAATGAGTCGAACTTTCTTCTGTGGGGCAAAGATATTTTCTAAGATTAAATAATTTGTAGAAAAATAGCCCTGTTTAGTGACCATAAAGGATTTGAAGTGGCAGATGATAAAACTCTGACAAAAAACTTACCAGACATGACAGGTAAGGATGAAGTGTGAAGATAAGACAGAGAGAAGATGGCTTTCAGGGAAAGACAAAGATGAGCCTTTGCTCATGTATTCCATATAAATTTTTGTGTGATTACTTTTTTGTACATTTTTTTTTTTTTTTTTCAGATTACTTCATCATATGAAGAGCAATAAGAGTACAGTGATTCCTGGCAGCCAGGAGGCAGAAAACAATCCCAGTGAAATATCCAATTTGTTTAAAGATAGTCCTCAAGGAGCAGGCTGCAAAATAATTTTGTCTTCCAGAGACAGCTAACAGCTACCTGAGGGTGTTATGCTTGAAAAATATGACTTCACATTTAGTACTTGAATGTCATATTATTCAGTATTCAGCAATACCTTAAAAATCGCTCAACTGGCAGAAAAAGAAAACAGAACACCTCAAACATATACTTGATGCAGAGTGATTTAAAGAAAAGTGGCTTTCTCTTGTTATTTTTACTCCCTAAATGCAATGCACAGATTCATTTTTTAAGTTTTCTCTCTCCCGCATAACCTTGCAGGCCTCACTCCCATGATGGCTGCTAGCTTTTTCCTCAGATAATACACGAATATAGATAATAGCCTTTCAGTGTCACAGATTCAGCACAATCTCATGCTTACATGTCAGCAAATGCCATTTCCCTTCAGATATGTTTTTAGTTACAAATTCTTTGCACATTTCAGAGGCTTTCTCATGCTGAGCACTTCATCCATGGCTGGATCTGATCCAATCTCACCATAGGCAGTGGCAAGAGTCTTACTAGCTTTAGCAGGGACTGAGTGAAACTCTGTGGGTTTTATCCTCACTTGTATGACTGCAGTCCTAAACACAGTACTTAAACAGATGCTTAAATTTAAGTATGTGAGTAGTCCTATTCAAATCAAAGGTACCACTCACATGTTTATAATTAAGCCTATACAGAAGTGCTGTTCTGGTCTGGGAGCATGTGCGCATATATCTGTGGGGGTAGTTTTATATGCTATTAAACTACTGAGAGATACACAGCTTATGAAAAAACAGTACTTGTCATCTTAAGCATTAGAGTTGTTGAATTAATGTTATTGTTCCCCCTCTTAACTTAAAGCTTGATGATTCAATGCACTTGTAATGAGCAATTTATACAAGTAAATACAATTATTCCTGGAGCGAAAGCATTTTGAAGACAAAGGAAAACTGAAAACAGAGATTCACAGTTATTCCAGAATACCCAAGATCTGATTTACACTTGTACTATGGAGATGAGATAAACTGAGAATTTGGTAAAATGGTCGTATCACATACATAATAATTCCTTTCATACCAAAAGTAGAGCTCAGACAGTAGATGAACTGATTGGTAGAGTATTTGATTTTTGACTGCCATACAACCGTGTAAGTCATCCTTCACATATACAGATAACACAAGCACTTGACATTCAGTCACCCCTTGGGTGAGACACTATTACAGCATAAGAACTCATTGCAAAAATAATAAATACTATTTTTACCTAAGAAGATGAAAAAAGTATGTAAAATAGCTAGTAAAAAGCTATGATATTACATTTTCCAATTAAATATGCACAAATCTATGTACAGACTTAGGGAATGTTCCTTGAGTAAATATTATTTTCACCAGAAATACAGTTTTGGATCATCTGAAACATCTGGTATTCATAAACATGACTGTGAATTTGGACCAAATTCTGAAAGATATTGTCCAGGGAAAAATGAAGACAAAATATGAATATAAATGCTTTATATTGACATTATGAATACTTTTAGTATTCTTTTTCTCTGGAAAGTGTAACTAATTTTACATTAAATATATATATATATATATAAGCAATGCTTATATATATAATATAAGCAATGAAAATAAGAAATAAGAAAATGCCGTGGGTTATTTACCCAGCATTAGAACAAGGATTTAAATGGCCCAGAAATGGAAAAGAAAGACACCCCTACCCACCCACCATCATCCCCATCTAGGATTTTAAGATTAAAGAGGAGAAAAGCAATGTTTTTCATTTGGATATCTCAGTGAAAAATCAGTTATTCTCATGATCTTAGATATAAGCTATACACAAAGCTATTGTATGTTGAATGTATGTGGAGCTTAGTATGCACTAATTGATGGATTTGCTACCTCACAGACTTTTTTTTAGGATTTTTAGGCACATGAGTTGTTTGGTAATAACAACACGTAAATGTGGCTTTTACCAATCACAAGAGAATCTCTGTTTTATATGTTTTTCAGAAGTGAGAGAATTTATTAAACTAATCCTTTTTTCAAGGTTTGCATTATATCTGCATAGGTCATTCTTTGCAAATAAATGAGCTGAAAAATGCAGCCCTTTATCTTACTCAAATTTGTTGTGACACAGGCCTGATTTTTATGTGTACCTTATTTGTAAGGATTGGTTGAATAGTTTGGATGGACTATTTTAAATCAATGGATTATTTAGACACTGTTCACTTTACTTGTTGTTCACTATTTGTGGTCTGTGATTAATTACCTGAGTATTTAAGTATTCAGTATCCTGATTGGATGCCTGAAACTTCTGAGAGCAAGAAAAGAATAAGTCAAAACCAGTAATTAGTATACAAAGTGAATACATGAATAATTTGCTATTTATGTGAAAACAGAGGTTAATATGAAGAAGTATCACAGTAATTAGTGCAATTAAAAATATTTGTATAAAAATCCATTAAACAGCACTTTTAACATATTTAACCCACTCTAGTTACTACTCTTTATCTGTTATTAAATTAATGAAAAATAACAAAAAAATACACTAATAAAATGGAAAAACATTACTTCTTCCAGTGACACAGGTTATTGAGTGTAGGTAAAACACAAAAAGCAAAGCCATATGCACTTGTTCTGTAGTTAGCATTATTGGCAGAGTAATTCCCTAAACACTTTTGGAAGGTACTGTTAAGTTAAAACTGTATCTCACTAAGCAAAAGGTATTTGTAAAGAGAATGCCCTAGATGATATACAGTCCATTGGGTTGTGTGTACCCAGGTGAGAAGGCATAGAGCAAGATATATAAAGATACTGCAAAAATAAATAATAACAATTGACCACCCTTAAAATACAAATAGTAAAAACAAACCAAAAACAACAACAAAACACCCAGGTTGTTGAGAGTCAGGATGACAGTCTATAAGAAGTAGCAGGAATGCAATAGACAACTGGCCATGCGGGCAGCAGACCTTTTAGGACCGGGTGTAGCTTCATGTTCTTTGGATAATCGCAGGACAAGAAAGAGCCTAAACTAGAAAAGAAACCCTTCAACTGGAAAAGAACGGCATAGGGTGAAAAGCCCTGAAATGACAGAGCTGTGACTAAGAGAACTCAGGTCTGAACCTGTTTTTCACTGGAAGTATGTTGCAAACCCTTACCTGAAGCAGCCTGAGGGCCTCCAACCAGTTTGTGGGGAGAAATGCCCACACTGTATTGTGGGTCTGGAGAGCAAACTCACACTCACCGCTGCACAGAGTGGTCTTTCTTGAACCATCTTTGGCTGAAGGGGATGTCACCAGGGTGAAGCTTAACCTGCCATCTGCTCACATTGTATCTGCTCCAGGAAGGAGAAGAAAAAGCTTTAATGCCTTTTCCTTACCACAGCTTTACCAAAGCCTTACCACAGCTTTAACCTCTGAGGCCAAAAAAAAAAAAATAAAAAAAAAAAAAATCATTACCCTTCTTCCACTGAAATCCTCAGAATTTCAGAATTACTTTACATGGTCAAGAGTGGCATGCAGAACGGCAGAACATCTTCTGTTTGTGCCTGGCACGCCTGGGTGGCTCCTGAAGCTGCCACCCTTGTGCCACAACTCACATCTGTTAAATGAATGGCCACAGCCATGAGGGGAAGAAACAATGGGAGATAGGTGGCTGGAGGCACTCTGTTGAAAAGGCAGCTGGAGGCACTGTTGGCAGGAGGACCTCCATGCCAAGGGAGGACTGCAGCTGTGGCACACCCAGATGGAGGCAGGCACACCCTGAGGTCCTGCAGTCTGTGGATGTCTGTGATGGAGCAGGGGAAAACTGGTATAAAGGGAAAGAGCAGCAGAAAAAGACCGGTGTGCAGTGAGATGCACTCAGAAAGTGTAACACACTTGACTCCAGCCTTCAGTGCTATCTGCTCTCCCTCTGGAAAAACTGAGATGGGGATATTGGTAAGTGTTTGTCTTAACACCTTTCCTGTCCCTTCCTTGCAGTTCACCAAAATGCTATTTTATTTGTTTACATGTGCTTTTTCTCAATGACCAAGCAGTTGTTAGAAATATGTGTTAATGGGCATTAAGTTAGGTTAAATAAAATTCTCAAAACTGATAATATTTTACCCAGGACAAAGTAAAAATAGGAGACACATAATGAAAAAAAATTAATTGGGCCAACACCCTTACTGTCTGCCCCATGGTGTTCAGTGACATCAGTGAAGGAAGAGCACAGGCTTTTCAGTGCGTGCTTTTCAGGAGACTGAAAAGCTTCATCTTCAAATGCCTAGGCAGAAGCTCTGATTTAGTTAAATGTGTTGCAACAACCTTCTCTCCTAATTAAATATTATTAATAATAATAATAATGGAGGGGGCTGTAAGCATTCACACAAGTTTTCCACCTATGCTATTTAAATGTACACATGGCTACGTAGCAGTAAATATGGCAACAGAAATATAGCATTTTTTATATTAACTATTTCCATGAATAGGAGTTTACACCAATACTTCTACTCTAGTACAAGAATGAGTCCCTTATTCTTACATATGTCAGGTTACATTATGCCATGACCCATAAAAAAGTATAGCTCCCAATTAAACAGGGAGAACTCGGCCCTAATCTGTAAGCCAGGCAGACAGAAGACATGAAATAAGCAGGGCACCAATGAAGGTTGCAGCTGAAATTAAAGAAAGAAAAAAAAAGTTTTTTTCCTATCATTGAAAATATTTTGGGAGGTAAACATTCTTAAACATTTTGTGGTTAACCAAATCAGTGGATCTGCTTATGGTTTCAGTGTGCAAGGGAAGTTGAGGTAAAACCATAAATTAAGCAAACACATTTGCTCATAAACTCAAAATTATAAGCAATGCAAAACAGAGTCAATCCATTCCCCTCCCTCTATCAGAATTCCAGAACACTGGAATTGCACAGTTGCATAAACCGTAGTGTGAATTAAGAGGATGAGGAAGAAAATTGATGTTCAACCTGTTGCCAGATATAAATTCAGTAATGTCTGTCCTTCAGTGTCAGATTTGCATTAAATACATTGTTGTGTATTCTGTATGACCTCAGAAACAAACACAGAACATATATGATACAGTACTCCTGCCTGCTACAGGTGTCAGGCTGAACCAGGCTGTTCTTGAAGATTCAGTTATTTTGGAAAGCTTGCATAAAAGAGAGACGGGAAGAGATAACGTATTTTGGTGTCTTAACAGTCACAGAGCTGATCTTTCACTCAGAAGAAGAGCAGGGTGAAGTGGCAGTCATGTCAGTAAATTTTCTTTCACTCTTCTCCAACCGCTGAAGTCAGAGACTATCCAAATTTTGGCTGGCTAAAAAATCATGCCCAAGAAACACTTCCTGATTGAAAGAAAACTGGAGAATCTTGTAGTCCACAGTCCTATATGATTTTTTTTTTTTTTTTGTAAATATTTTATGCTCTATAAAATACACCATCTAACTATTCTACCTTGAAACTGGGTGCCATGTAAAAATCAGTGCACATAATGCTGATATTCCCTGTACTGATAAAAGAAAGAAGCAGTTGCACTTGAAAGACAGTTACACTACTATACAAACAGCTCATGATAATGGTCAGAATCAGGACCATGCACCCTGTCAGATGTACAGATGCCAAGATTATCTCTGATCATAACCAAGAGTGGAATTTGAAATTGGTAATATACTGTTGAATTTGCTCTCTGTTTTCTAAAGGGAGATTCATTTTGTCTAAATGTAGCTTATGCAAATATAAGCACAGGATCAGGGGCTCAACATATGTAAATATTCTTTATGTTGGTGAAAAATTATGTATTCTTAGTTAGACGTTAAAGCCAGTTTTAAAAAATGATATTTGAAGAAATGTAATATGCTCAGGGAAAAAACATAAGATATATTGAATAGTAATGTGTAGGGAGGAAAAAACAAAACAAAACAAAACAAAACAAAACTCATTCCTCTGTATCCCAACATCTATCTTAAAATGGTCTTTAGCAGCCTAGCTTTTAAAATGGTCTAACATCATTTTCCAGCCAGCTTGTCACTGCTAGAAAAAAAAAATAAATAAAAAAATAAAAAAATAAAATAAAAAAATTGTGCCTTACTTCATGTATTATTTTGGCATTTTAGTTGTTTAGAAGGCTTTCTACAGGAATTAGAATTAAGACTTCCATTGGAGTGGATTGTATTTTAGATGAAAGCTTACCTGACTAATAGGTTTGATAGGAAATTGGGGTTCCCCTGGAAACCAAATTAATCATTTTGGATCTATTATAGTGTACAATAAAGTTTTGGTTTTTATTTCTTTTCTGTGTGACAATTAATATACATTTTAATACTGGCTTGTTTTCATAATTAATGTAGTCGATGTTCTCTAGGACTGTTCTTTTCATTTCTATTAGAGAAGACTCATTTCTTCATTTGAAAAACTCTCCCCATTTGGCTCATGAACAATCAAGGTATTTGTTACAGCCAAAGTATCTTGGACTCTGATTTGGAGCTCTGACATAGCCTAGAAATGTTCTGCCATGCAGAATTACTGCACCTATGTCTGGGGCTAAAATCTCTGAACAGGCCACACTGTCTCTCACAGCAGGATTTCAACTACAAGTGCATGGTAAACAATTACGCCTCATTTGCATTTTACAATTAGGTTTCACTTACATTTTACTGTGATTTTAGCATGCATAAAATAGTTTATTTCACATATTACAAAATCTACATACCATGAATTTAAGAATCCCTTTTTTTTTTTTTTTTTTTTGACATGTTATTCCACATGCTCAGTGTCAGTAGTCTTCATTTGGTTGAACAAAACCTAGGAATTATACAAGAGTGAGCCCAAATTGAAATGAAATGACTCTGAAATCTGAAAGCCAAGCTAAATCATCTCAGCTTTGTAAGAGGCTGAGAGATGAAATGCAAATTCTCTGTGGCATAAAATAAAGTATGTTTAAACAATGTCATCTATTATAAAGGTCTCTGCTGGTAGATTTTTGAAAGAGTGTAATTTTATTAGAGCATAGATGATATCCATCAATAGGAAATCAATACGTAGTGCTGGATTCTAATTTTAAATAGTTGTATAAATGCAGGTAGTAATTAAATAAGGAATTTCATGGTTATACCCTCAGCCAGAAATGGTATAATTTCAACCATCTTGCATAAGGTAATATTTCTTTATATTTAATTGTGTTCTAAGATTCAAATAGCTAGATGACAGACTATCTATGGAAAAATTACTGCCAGATATTTTCCTTTTAAACTTTGGAAAACAATGCTCTGTAGAATATAAGCCTTTATTGCTCCCAAATAATATTTTCCCATGTTCAACTTTTTTTTTTTTTTTTTTTTTGTAGTCATCTTACAAAACAGTGTTACAGCTGCTGCAGTGTATTTATTGTTCACAGCTCTTTATAAAAAAAAAATAATAAAAAAAAATCATCTACTCACAGTATTTCCATTTTACCAAGTCTCTGATTCTTTTCTTTCTCAACATGGAAATAATGCTCACTTGTAAATAGCACTTTTTGTCCGCACAGTAACATGAGAATTCATGTGGTGAAAATCACTTGTTAGGTAGAGGGTCACATGCAGACTTATGATGTAGTGACTAAGTCCTTCTTTACAATATCAGTTTTGTGTAAATACCAGTTCTTGCTGTAAATATACATATATATATATATATATGACTGTGAAATCTCAGGCTAAGTATTATTATTATTATTATTATTTCTGGTCTAGTCTGCTCTTCTTCAAAAATAGAATTTATTCCTGCCTCAGAAAGACTGTATTTTAGCTTCTCTTCCTCCAGCTTTCTTGATGCTTGGGAACATAAGATTGGGATCAGCCTGGTACAGGGTAACTTACCCATCTGTGCCAAGAGACAGTGCAACAGAGAGTCTACAGAGGTAGTTTAGAATTACTGCACCTATGTCTGGGGCTAAAATCTCTGAACAGGCCACACTGTCTCTCACAGATACAGCAGCTCTGGCTCATGACAGCACAGGAATTTTTGAACCACGTTCTATTAAATGCCATCTATTGCACCATTGGTCCATGTCTCCCAAGCTGAAGCTTGATAGCTGATGACTCAGTAGCGGCATCAAACTATATTTGCAAAAATAGGTTTGCAGCTGTACACCTGTGCTGTCTTAAAAACTGCATTTGGAGTATAATTATGAGCATTTGATTGGATGATTCCTAAATCTGTCATAGAAGCTCACTTCAAATACCCTTTCAGCAAAATCTTGCAGTCTTGAAATCTACTGTGAAGTCAGCTGTTTTTTAAACTACTTCTTGCAGAAATATCTCAGAACCACAGCATTTCTTTAAGGTCCTTTTTTTCCTTCATTAAACCAGTTATACATCAAGGCCTTACCTGTGACATGCTATTGCTTACACCAAGTTCTGCTCCAAGAAACCTCTTGCAGATTCCAGATTTTTGATGTTGCATAATCAAAATGTCATGTCCAGTATTCCTATCATAGAATCATAGAATGGCCTGGGTTGGAAGGGACCTTAAGGATCATCTAGTATCAGCCCCTCTGCCATAGGCAGGGATGCCACCCACTAGA